>NW_028274808.1:96235891-96553669 GCF_037043125.1 Eumetopias jubatus | reverse complement strand
GGGATTTATCCCAGGGATACAAAGATGGTTCAACATCTGCAAATCACTGTGGCATACCACATAGACAAAATGAAGGATAAAAATCATATGTTGATCTCAATGGAAATAGGAAAAGCATTTGACAAAATTCAACATCCATTTATGATAAAAACTCTCAACAAACTTTTATAGAAGGAACATATGTCAATATAATAAAGGCTATGTATTAACAAGCTCATAGCTAATGTCATACTAAATGGCGAAAAATTAAAATCTTTTCCTCTAATATCAGGAACAAGACAACTATGCAAACTGTTACCACTTTTATTCAACAGAATATTGGAAGTCCTAGCCAGAGCAATTAGGCAAGAAAAAGAAAGGCATCCAAATCAGAAAGGAAGAAATAAAACTCTGTTTACACATGACATGATATTATGTATAGAAAAGCCTGAAGGCTCCACCAAAAACCTGCTAGAACTAATAAACAAGTTCACTAAAGTTGTAAGATACAAATGCAATATACAAAAATCAGTTGCATTTCTATACACTAATAAGCCTTCAGAAAAATTAGAAAACAATCCTATTTACAGTTGCATGAAGAAGAATAAAATACCTAAGAATAAGTTTAACCAAGGAGGTGAAAGGACCTGTACGCTGCAAACTATAAGACATTGATGAAAGAAACTGAAGATGACACAAATAAATGGAAAGATACTCCATGCTCATGGATTGGAAGAATTAATATTGTTACAAAGTCCATACGTTTGCAATCTGCAGATGCAGTGCTATCTCTATCAAAATTCCAATGGTATTTTTCAAAGAAATAGAAGAAATGATCTTAAATTTTGTATGGAACCACAAGAAAACCTGACTAGCCAAAGCAATCTTGAGTAAGAACAAATCTGGAGGCATCACACTTCCTGACCTCAAACTATTATAATACAAAGCCATAGTAGTCAAAAGAATATGGTATTGGCATAAAAACAGACACATTGATCAATGAAACAGAATGGAGAGCCCAGAAATAAACCCACCGTATATGGTCAATTAATTTATGACAGAAGAACCAAGAATGTACAATGGGTAGAATCTCTTCAATAAATGGTATTAGAAAGACTGGACAGTCACGTGCAAAAGAATGAAACTGGACCAATATCTTGCACCAAATGAAAATTAACTCAAAATGGAGTAAAGACTTGAACATAATGTTGAAACTATAAAACTCCTAGAAGAAAATATGGGTGGTTACCTCCTTGACATCAGTCTCGGAGTTGATTTTATGGATCTGACACCAAAGCAAAGGCAACAAAAGCAAAAATAAACAACTTGGAACTACATCAAACTAAAAAGCTTCTGCACAATGAAGGAGACCATCAACAAAATGAAAAGGCAGCCTGTGAAATGGGAGAAAATATTGGCAAATCCTTTATCTGATAAGGGGTTAATATTAAAATATATATTTTTAAGATTTTTCTTTATTTATTTGACACACAGAGAAAGCACAAGTAGGCAGAGCAGCAGGCAGAGAGAGAGGGAGAAGCAGGCTCTCCACTGAGCAGGGAGCCCGACAATCCCAGGACCAAATGAGCCAATATATTTAAAAACTCATACAACTTGGGGCGCCTAGGTGGCTCAGTCGTCAAGTGTCTGCCTTCGGCTCAGGTCATGATCCCAGGATCCTGGGATCAATCCCCACATCGTGCTCCCTGCTCCGCAGGAGGCCTGCTTCTCCCTTTCCCACTCCCCCTGCTTGTGTTCCCTCTCTCACTCTCTCTGTCAAATAAATAAAATCTTTAAAAAAATAAAAAAATTAAAAAAAACTCATACAACTTAATAGCAAAAAACAAATGATTAAAAAATGGGCAGAGGGGGGTGCCTGGGTGGCTCAGTCATTAAGCGTCTGCCTTCGCCTCAGGTCATGATCCAGGGGTCCTGGAATTGAGCGCCGCATCCGGCTCCCTGCTCAGTGGAAAGCCTCCTTCTCCGTCTCCCACCCCCTGCTGTGTTCCCTCTCTTGCTGTGTCTCTCTCTGTCAAATAAATAAATAGAATCTTTAAAAAAAAATGGGCAGAGGAACTGAATAGACATTTTCCAAAGAAGACATAAATGTGGTCAACAGATACCTGAAAAGGTGCTCAACATCACTAACCATCAAGAAAATGGTGTGGCATAAAAACAGACCCCAAAATACCAAATACCAGAAGCAAAACCACAATGAGATATTACCTCACACCTGTTAGAATGGCTATTATTAAAAGACAAGAGATAACAAGTATTGGTGAGGATGTGGAGAAAAGGGAACCCTTGGGTACCGTTGGTGGGAATGTAAATTGCTATAGCCACTATGGGAAACACTATGGAAGTTCCTCAAAATTTAAAGTAGAACTACCATATGATCCAGCCATTCCACTTCTGGATATTTATTTGAAGGAAATAAGAATGTTAACTTGGGAAGATACCTGTACTCCTATGTTCATTGCAGCATTATTTATAATAGCTAAAGCATGGAAACAACCTTAGTGTCCGTCAGTGGATAAAAGGATAAAGAAGTGGTATATATATAGAGAGTGCAGTATCATCCAGACAAAAAAAAGAAGGAAATTCTCCCATTTGCAATTACATGGATGGACCTTGAGACCATTATGCTAAGTGAAATAAGTCAGACAGAGAAAGATGAATACCATATGATCTCACTTATATGTAGAATCTAAAACAACAACCTTGAACTCATAGATACAGAGAACAGACTGGTAGTTGCCAGAGTTGGAGGTGGTGGGGGTGGTGGGTGAAATGGGAGAAAGTGGTCAAAAGGTACAAACTTCCAGTTATAAAATAGATAAGTCTTGAGGATGTAATAACAGCATGGTGACTATAGTTAATCTAAATATTGTATATTTGAAAATTGCTATGAGAGTAGATCTTTTTTTATTTCATTTTATTTTATATATATTTTTTCTTTTTTTAATTTAAATTCAATTAATTAATATATAATGTATTGTTTCAGGAGTACAGGTTTGTGATTCAGCAATCTTATATAATACCCAGTGCTCATTACAACACATACCTTCCCCAGTGTCCATCACCCTGCTACCCCATCCCCCTACCCCCGTCCCCTCCAGCAACCGTCTGTTTCCTAAGATTAATAAGAGTCTCTTATGGTTTGTCTCCTTCTCTGGTTTCGTCTCGTTTCATTTTTTCCTCTCTTCCCGTATGATCCTCTGCCTTGTTTCTTAAATTCCACATATCAGTGAGATCATATGAAAGTAAGATCTTAAAAAAAGTTATCACAAATAAAAAGAATTTTGTAACTATGTGTGGTGATGGATGTTAAATAAACTTCTTGTTGTGATCATTTCACAATATATACATATATCAAATCATTATGTTACACACCTTAAACTAATAATATATGTTTATGTTATTTTTTAAAAAGAGATTTTAGAAGCTGAAAATGGGAAGCCATTAAGATCTATATAGATACTTCACCTACTTCCTTTTCTTGCATGCTTCATGGTCTCTTATCTCTGCTTTATGACCCATGTCATTTCTCTGTGGGTAGGTTAGCTTTCTCTGTTTCTCATGCAACTGACAAAAAATAGCTACCACACCTCTGCAAAGCTTTCATGTCCAAAAGCTCAACAGAATCTAGAGTCTGTCTTACTTCCAGATTACCAAAAGAACAAATCTTATTGCCCTAATTTGGCCTACTCCAGGCTTCCAATCAACTCTAGCAGAGAAGCTCACATGAACTATACCCATTTATCATGGGGCACTGGAAGATACTCTGAGAAGATACTATAATAAGAGCAGACAGACTAATTAATGAGCGTCTGCTGAACAAGTGGTCATTATTACTGTGATAAAAGATTTCTATTAATTTAAAGCTATTCTCCATAATGAAGCCTCTATATGCACTGCTATGGGACAGAAGGAAGAAAAAATAGCAGCGATATCCAGCATTCTATGGAAAACATTTTTAAATGTTTTCATTTCCCACAAATCACCAAAATATCAAGAAGCAGGATAGTTCTGAGAATGCAAAACAAAGCAGAGTTGTTAACATTGCTAGTTTTATGAGAATAAAAATTAAGAGTTAGTTGCCATGAGCACAAAACAGAAATAACCATTGAACCCTTCTAAATGTACTTGTCTATGTTCTGTATTAAATAATTTATTGATAACAGATAACTAGGGATATTGTCCCCTGTCCAAGCAAAATAAGCTCAGAATTGAGGTTTATGTTGCCTGAGAATGCAGCTACCTAAGGTCAAACTTTGAGCTGACCAAGTGTAATATTATACTATGATAATAATTCTAAAACATCTGCTAAGGAAATTAAAAAGACAAGTAAGTCAGTTTGGGAAGATAAAGTTCTTGAATGGTGAACTTTATCATTTATGATGAAGTTATGAATGGTGTTGATTGTTGCACAACAACGTAAATGTACTTAATGCCACTGAACCATACAACTTAAAAAAGGTTAAAATGGAAAATTTTGTTATATGTATTTTATAACAATTAAAAAGTTCTATAGGAAAAAAATATTAAATGAAAGGCGAAATACTATAGTACGAAGATGACAAATAGAGAAAACTTTTTTTCTGCCGTGGATTGCTTTTACACTCCAAATTGAAAAACAAAATTGATAACAAACTATTTTATTGATACATTAACAGCTTGTACAACTAAGCATTATTCCTACAACGAGAAGAAGCAGAGCTATCTAAAGAGTTGTTTTTTTCTAAGACTTACTCATATATATTAATATCTCGGCAAAATAAGAATACTTCATTATGCATTTATAAAGTGGTATTGAACAAGGTAAAAATGATTACAATAAATTCTATGTTTTATATTGTACTGAATGTTTTAATATGCTAACACAAAGCAAATTTATATCTTAGTTGCCTTTGTGCAAACATTAATTAATCATAATTTTTATGTCAAAATTCTGAATGATCTTTTCTCCCAAATAATTTAATTATGTAACTTTTACAAATTTGAAAGTTTGTGTTAAAAAACCTTTTAAAGAGAATTTCACAGATCTGTTTTATTTTAAATAGGTTCCAACTTATTGTTCCTAAAGAATGGAACAGCAAATATAAACCTGTATGCATTCATCTTGCTGGAACAGGAGATCATGTAAGACTCTTATTATAATGCCTTAATCCCTAATTTGTTAACATATTGTGTAACACAGATGTGGTTATTATATTCTTTAAGTATGCCATCTTTTCTTTCCTTAGCATTACTGGAGACGACGAACACTAATGGCTCGTCCTATGATTAAAGAAGCCCGAATGGCTTCTTTGTTGTTAGAAAACCCTTATTATATCCTTTTGTGATACCTAGAAATCTTTCATTTATTGATTAATAGATTTAGTCATCAAAAGGAATGATAGTAACCAGCTTTTCTAAACCAGTTAAATTTAGTTGTCAGTTCAGAAAATATTTAAGAAGCAAGAGTGAAAAATTGTTTCATGCCTTTAAAAAAACAATAGGGATTATGGTTCTACTGTATAATAAAGATAAATTGTACATCTTTTTCTTATAAAACTTATGCTGGATTTTAATATTAAGTCAAATGTTTGCTATTAAGGAAACCCTCATGTTTTAAATGCATTTACATTTAAGTCATCAGTTGAGGTTTAGAACAGTACTTAACTTAACTTTCAAGATGACGTCAGACTATTCCCAGAAGAAGAAACGAAAGTGATGCACAGATATAAAGAAATGTTCAGCGTTGCTGGTAATAAGAGAAATGTAAAGTTAAAGCAACATTACCAAAGATTTAAAAAATAAAACACAATAGTTGTGAGGCTATTGTAAAAAAAAAAAAAAAATAGGCATTCTTATTATTAATGGCTGTGAAAACCAGTTTAATCCTTTGGGAAAGCATTTTTACCATCTGTAACAGGAGCCTTAAAAAATTTTATGTCCCTTGACAGTGATTTTGATTCTTGGAAATTTATTCTAAGGATAAAATACTAAGAAAAGAGCAGCGCCTGGGTGGCTCAGTCAGTTAAGTGGATGACTGGATTTTGGCTTAGGTCATGATCTCACGGTTGTAAGGTTGAGTCCTGCATTGGGCTTAGGCGCTGGGCGTGGAGCCTGCTTAAGATTCTCTCTCTCCCTCTCCCTCTCCCCTGCCCCCATCTCTTAAAAAAAAAAAGAAAACTAAGAAAAGAGAAAGTGATAGAAAACAAAAAAGATATTTATATAGCTTTATTTATGATAGTAAGACATTAGGAATAGCTTAAATGTCTAATAATAGAAAAAGTTGAGTAAATTGTGGCTCATAATATTAGAATATTATGCAGTTGGTTATGTTTTTGGCTCTACCACTTTAGTATCTGTATGACCTCAGATGTGTTACTTAACCTTTAAACTTCAATTTTTTTGTTGGTAAATGGGAATAATCTCTGAAGTTACTCCTAGTATTAAGTACTTAATACTGTCTAGAATGGTGCCTGGTAAATAACAAACATTCGGTAAATTTTAATGGTTAGGTTTACAGTAATTTATGAAAAGTACAGTGCAAAAATAGGAAACAAAACTCTGTGGTATGACAGAAAAACCTAAAAACAAAATCCATTAAAAAAAACTGCATAAGGAAAAAATACTGGAACTACACCAAAATATTAATATGGTTGTCTGTAGATGAAGTAGTTTTTCTTCTAATATGCTTTTCTGTATTTTCTAGATTTTCTATAATCAACATATAAAAATGAAAAAAAAACTTCATTTACAAAATTAAGTTGAAGATTGCACAACCCTTTGGATATACTAAACATATTAAACTGTACCCTTAAAATGGGTGAATTGTATGGTATGTGATATCAATAAAGCTGTTTTTTAAAAAGAAAAAAAATAAGTTGAAAACCCTGAGGACTCAACAGCGTATTTGAGATAACTAGAAAATAGTTATTTCAGTATCAAATTGTGTTCAAATGTAACTATTTTGCTTAAGTTCATGTGTTTTTAGACACATTATTTAATTATTTTAAAACTTTCTCTTTGACCCACATTTTTAAATGGCTGCAGGAAGCCCAAGGACCAAATGTAAGTATATATCACCCTCACTTTTGTAGTCTTTATACCAAATTAAATTAAAATTTTTGTTAGTCTTCAGTTAATCATTTCTAAATTTAACAAGCAAATATTATTTGGGGAAAAATTCTGTTATAAAACTGTAGTAGGAATGTTGACTTATTTTTATTTTAAGCTTTTTCACTTAACATGTTTGATAAAGAGATAAATAAGAAATTTTTAATAGACTGATGGAAGATATGTTTTATTTATAAAATAGTAACTGAAGAAATGTTAAAACATTTTCCTTCTTAAAGTACATTTACTTCATAAAATTAAACACCACTCTTTATTCTTAGAATTTATGGTATGGGTAATCTAAAGATAATCTCTTTTTGGTCTTTCAAAATGATGAACTTTGAAGGCGATTTTTTTGCATTTCCATAATCTATATATTGTGTTTGGTTTTGATTCATTCAATAAATGTCTGATCTAAGACACTGGGAAGATAGCAACAAAAAGACAAGGTCCTTACTGTCATAGAGCTTATATTCTAGGATGGAAGATAGGTAAAAATAAGTAAGATGATTTTGGATATTTACCAATGCCATGAAGAAAATAAAGCAGGGAAATCAAGTAAAGAATAATAGAGGGTAAGTGCAGAGTTGGAAAAGTATTAGATATGAGGACATGACATCTTGGGAAGGAGCCACCAAGGTGAAGACCTGGAGGAAGCCTCAGAGAAGGACGAATAAATGAAAAGCCTGATATAAGCATGAGGTGGGAGAGTATTATAAGATGAGGGCAGAAATGAGGGCAACGGCCAGATTTATGAAGAGCCATGTGCTTTGAATTTTACTGTCAATGCAGTTGGAAATCTTTGGAAGACTTTAAGCAGAGGAATGATCTGATTTGTGCTTTTAAAGGCTCATTTTGGCTTACTGGGACAAGAGTAGCAGCAGAAAAATTAAATAGGAAGCTATTGCAATAATGCAGGGGAAAAAAAGCAACTTTAAGATAGTGGCAGTGGAAATGGAAAGAAGTTCTAATGGATTTGAGATATAATTTAGAAGTTGAAATAAGACTTGTTGATAAATTATGAATATTGTTGGTAAGAAATCAAAAGTTCTGACTTGCATGTGTTAAATTAGTGATGTCTGTTAGATCTGCAGGTGAAGTTAAGTAGGGAGTTGGAAAGTTCTGGAGAGGTAGATTTAGAAGTCACATGTTCTATGTGGTTATGACATGGAAGAGATATAGATGAAAGTGGGGTACATTGGAAGCAAACCTATATCCTATGAAGGATAGTTTAGAATAAACTTAGTGAGGGGCACCTGGGTGGCTTAGTCTGTTAAGTGTCTGAATCCTGATCTCAGCTCAGGTCTTGATCTCAGGGTTCTGAGTTTGAGTTCAAGCCCTGCATTGGGCTCCATGCTGGGCTTGGAGCCTACTTAAAAAATAAATTAATAAATAAATATATATATATGCATACATATATATGTATAAGTTATACACACACACATACATATATAAAAGAATAAACTTTGTGAAATGTGAAAATTAATGTCCAAGCTAAATAGTTAAAGAATTCTTACTCTGGGGATGCCTGGGTGGCTCAGTTGGTTAAGCGTCTGCCTTTGGCTCAGGTCGTGATTCCAGGGTCCTGGGATCAAGTCCTACATCAGGCTCCTTACTTGGCAGGGAACCTGTTTCTCCCTCTGCCTGCTTCTCCCTCTGCTTGTGCTCTCTCTCACACAAATAAGTAAATAAAATCTTTAAAAAAAAAAAAAAAGAATTCTTACCCTGGAACCCAGTTCTGAATTCAGAACTAGGTATGTCATTTTTACCCTGTTTATTGGTGCTTAAAAACCCAAAAGAGTTTATTGAGTTGTAGTTAGAGGCAGCATGGGTTTAATGGAAAGTCTTTGACTTTGGAGTCACACAGACATAGGTTGCAATCGTAACTTGCCATTTAATAATTGTATGACCTTGGTCTAAGTATCTGTTACCTACCTCATTTATGAAGTGGAAATACTATATAATTTCTTCCATACAGAATTGATGTGAGAATCATGTTTATAAAATATTCTATCACATATCATATATCCAAGAAATATAGTATTTGATTTTTTTCAAATAATTCGTTGTAAGAAATGGCTTGCAATTTAAATAATGAACAATTATTTTTTATCTCTTTTTAAAAGGCATCTTATGCCTATTTTCAGTGCTTAAACATTTTGAAACTGGGTCCACTGTTATAAATAACTACTGTCCCAGAACCCCACATCAGTAACTTTTATATAAAAGAGCAAACTGAGGTGTACCTGAGAATTCAAACTTCCATACCAGGCCAAAATAAATAATCAGGGGAATTATGTGATAATAAGTAGAAAATTGGAATGATGATAAGAAACAAATATAAGGATACATGGGCTCTTTTATGAGGAAGTACATATATGATCTGTTTTGACAGAGTTTCCATAAATTCTGCCTTATGGAACTTAGAGCTCTGAGAGGATGTGGTAGAACAGTGGATATAAGCTCTTTGGGGGCCAGAATTCTGTTTTTCGCAACTTGGCATTCTTATGACACCTAGATGTTTGTGCATAATCACTCTACATATACATATAATAAACAACCATTAATAAAATGAATTTTTGTTGAAAATTTTGAAATTTTGAGGTTGAAAAACCTTGACAAGGTTTCATCCAGAAGCCAATCATGTATGTCTTTATATGAACTAAATTTTGAAAATAGATTCTAATTTGGACACTTCAGTAATAAGATAGTATTATTTTTTATCACTATACAGGCATACCTTGGAGATATTGTGGGTTCAGTTGCAGACCACCACAATAAAGGGAATATTGCAATAAAGCAACTTAAATGAATTTTTTGGTTTCCAGTGCATATAAAAATTATGTTTACACTATACTGTAGTCTGTTAAGTGTGCAATAGCATTATGTCTAAAAAACCAATGTACATACCTTTAAAAATATTTTATTGCTGGGGCACCTGGGTGGCTCAGTCGTTGAGCATCCGACTCTTGATTTCAGCTTGGGTCATGATCTCAGGGTCATGGATCAAGCCCTGTATCTGGGCTCCCTGCTCAGTAGGGAGTCTGCCGTTCTCCATCTCCTGCTGCCCCCCATCTCTCTCTCAGTAAAATAAATAAATGGATCTTTAAAAAAATATATTTTATTACTCCGAGTTATGGAGTGAATAAGTCATAGGAATAAAAGGTACAGCATAGGGAATATAGTCAGTGGTATTGTAATAGCACTCTATGGTGACAGATGGTAGCTACACTTGTGTGCATAGTATAACATATGGGCTTGTCAACTCACTATGTTGTACACCTGAAACTAATGTAACATTGTGTATCAACTATACTTCAATAAAATAAAATAAAATAAGCTTTATTGCTAAAAAATGCTAACCATTATCAGAGCTTTCAGCAAGGCATTATCTTTGCTGGTGGAGGGTCTTGCCTCAATGTTTATGGCTGCTGACTGATCAGGGTGGTGGTTACTGAAGGTTGGGTGGCTGTGGTAATTTCTTAAAACAATAATGAAGTTTGCCACATCAATTTACTCTTCCTTTCACAATTTCTCTGAAGCACGTGATGCTGTTTCATAGCATTTTTACCCACAATAGAACTTCCAAAATTGGGAGTCCATCCTCCCAAACCCTGCCACTGATTTATCAACTAAGTTTATGTAATATTCTAAATCCTTTGTTGTCATTCAGCAATTTTCACAGCATCTTCACCAAGTTTAGATTCCATCTCAAGAAAGCATTTTCTTTGCTCATCCGTAAGAAGCAATTCCTCGTCCATTAAAGGTTTATCATGAGATTGCAACAATTCAGTCTCATCCTCAGGCTTTACTTCTAATTCTAGTTCCTTTGCTATTTCTACCACATCTGCTGTTACTTACTCCACTGAAAGTCAAAGTCATCCATGAGGGTTGGAATCAAATTCTTCCAAACTTCTGTGAATGTTGATATTTTGACCTCTTCCTGTGAATCACAAGTGATCTTACTGGTATCTAGAATGGTGACCCCTTTCCAGAAAATTTTCAATTGGCTTTGTCCAGATCCATCAGAGGAGTCACTATCTATGGTAGCTATAGCCTTATGAAATGCAGTTCTTAAATAATAAGACTTGAAAGTAAAAATTATTCCTTTACCCATGGACTGTAGAATGGATGTTGTGTTAGCAGGCCTGAAAATATTAATCTTGTTGTACATCCCATCAGAGCTCTTGGGTGACCAAGTGCATAGTCAGTGCAGTGCAGTGCAGTCATGTTTTGGAAGGAGTCTTTTTCTGAGCAAGTAGATCTCAACAGTGGGCTTAAAATATTCTGTTACCATGTTGTCAACAGATGCACTGTCATCTAAGCTTTGTTCCATTTATAGAGGAAGGCATAGTAGATTTAGCATAATTCTTAAGAGCTCTAGGATTTTTGAAATGGTAAATGAGTCCTGGCTTCAACTTAAAAGACACCAGCTGCATTAGCCCCTAACAAGACAGTCAGCCCCTCCTTTGAAGCTTTGAAGCCAGGCATTGACATCTCCTCTCTAGCTATGAAAGCCCTAGATGGCATCTTCTTCCAACAGAATGCTGTTTTTCAATATTGAAAATCTGTTGTTGAGGGGCGTCTTGGTGGCTTGGTCAGTTGGGTATCTGCCTTCTGTTCGGGTCATGTTCCCAGGGTCCTGGGATCGAGCCCCGCGTCTGCCTCCCTGCTCAGCAGGGAGCCTGCTTCTCCCTCTCCCTCTGCTGCTCACCCTGCTTGTGCTCAATCTCCCTCCCTCTCTCTCTCTCTGTCAAATGAATAAATAAAATCTTAAAAAAAAAGAAAAAATCTATTGTTGGATTTGGTGGCTCAATTGGTTAAGCGTCTGACTTCTGATTTTGGCTCAGGTCATGATCTCAGGGTCATGGGATCGAGCCCTGCGTCAGGCTCCGCACGCTGTGGGGAGTCTGCTTAAGGATTCTCTCCTCCCTCTCCCCCTCCCTCCACTTGCCTGCTCTCTCTCTCTCTCTCAAATTAAATAAATAAATAAATAGATAAATAAATAAATAAATAAATAAAATCTGTTGTTTAAGTGTAGCCCCCCTCATTAATTATCTTAGCTAGATCTTCTGGATAACTTGGCTGTAGCTTCCACATCAGCACTTACTGCTTCAGCTTGCACTTTTATGTTATGGAGATGGCTTCCTTTCTTTTCTTTTTTTTTTTTACGATTTATTTTATAGAGAGTGTGCGAGAGTGGGGGAGGGAGCAGAGGGAGAGAGAGAGAATCTCAAGTAGACTCCCTGCTGAGTGTGGAGCCTGAAGTGAGGCTTAATCTAGGGACCCTGCATTCATGACCTGAGCTGAAATCAAGAGTTGGTCGCTTAACCAATGGAGCCACCCAGGTGTTCTGATCCCTTCCTTTCTTAAACCTCATGAAGCAACCTCTTATTTTTTTTTTAAGATTTTATTTATTTATTTGACAGAACACACACAGGCAGGGGGAGTGATAGGTAGAGGGAGAGGGAGAAGCAGACTCCCCACAGAGCAGCAGGGACCCGGATGCAGGACTTGATCCCAGGACCCTGGGATCATGACCTGAACCCAAGGCAGCAGCTTAACCAACTGAGCCATGCAGGCACCCGAAGCAACCTCTTTTAGCTTCAAACTGTTCTGCAGCTTCCTCACCTCCTCCTCAGCCTTCATAGAATTGAAGAGAGGTAGGGCCTTCCTCTGGAATAGGCTTTGGCTTAAGGGAATGTTATGGCTGTTTCGATTTTCTCTCCAGACCAGTAAAACTTTCTCTGCATCGGCAAGAAGACTATTTTGCTTTCTATTTTGTGGGTTTACTGGAGTAGTACTTTTAATTTCCTTCAAGAACTTTTCCTTTGCATTTACAACTTGGCTAACTGTTTGCTGCATGAGGCCTAGCTTTTGGCCTATCTCAGTTTTTGACATCCCTTCCTTACTGAGTTTGATCACTTCTAGCTTTTGATTTCTATTATTTATTTGTTTGTTTTTTAAGATTTTTTATTTATTTGACAGAGACACAGCAAGAGAGGGAACACAAGCGGGGGAGTGGAGGAGGGAGAAGCAGGCTTCCCGCGGAGCAGGAAGCCTGATGTGGGGCTTGATCCCAAGACCCTGGGATCGTGACCTGAGCCGAAGGCAGACACCCAACGACTGAGCCACCCAGGCACCCCCCCAAAAAAAGATCATTTAAGTACACTTCTAAGGAAATGTATTTATATGTAAAATTAATTTCTAAAGACAGGAAATTCTAGTTGAATTGGTCTTTAAGTTAATCAAAACATGTATTTTTATAAAAAATTACTTTTCCAACCAACTTTTAATTATAAAATAAATAAGTCATGGATATGAAAAGTACAACATGGGGAACATAGTCAAGAATATTATAATAACATTATATAGTGACAGATGGTGACTACGATTACCATGGTGAGCACTGAGTAGTGTGTGTGTGTATGAAACTAATATGATGTATGTTAATTATACTACAATTTAAAAAAAATTTTCTGGTTGATTATATTCATAAATTGTGTATTTTGCGGAAACAAGCAACATATTTAAGATTTTGGAAATACATGAGTATTAGGTTAAATTCTTTTACATTGCTTTTTAAAAATTTTTATGCTTTAAGTTCTATTGTAATAATAGGAGGGACAACTATGAATTGTTTTTTTTAACAGTTTTTTTTTTAAGATTTTTTATTTATTTATTTGACAGAGAGGCACAGCGAGAGAGGGAACACAAGCAGGGGGAGTGGGAGAGGGAGAAGCAGGCTTCCCGCCAAACAGGGAACCTGACGCGGGGCTCGGTCCCAGAACCCTGGGGCCATGACTGGAGTGGAAGGCAGACGCTTAACGACTGAGCCACCCAGGCGCCCCTTTAACAGTTTTTTTAAGTGCTATCAAATAAATATTATTTCCTGGGCTTCAAAATAGTTAAATAATTGAAATTCAATAAACATTTGTAGCTCTTAAAAATAAGTTTTAATTAATTGTAGAATAATGTTAGCACTCTAATTCCATCAATTTATTCCATTATTTTACTTAGATAACTCGTCCTTTAAAAGAAAAACATGAAGTCTGGCTGCCTGTTGTAAATTTGCATATGTTAAAATGTAAATACATAAATAATTTTCTCTTTTGTCTTGTGAGGCTAGAAGGTCCAGCTTAAAAAACGTGTCTGACCTTTTTGTGATGGGAGGAGCTCTTGTTTTAGAATCTGCAGCTCTCTTGCACTGGCTAGAGAGAGAGGGTTATGGACCTCTAGGAATGACCGGAATATCCATGGGAGGACATGTAAGCCTTTTGATTTCAACTGATATTTAATTGTGATTATGTTCATAAAATCTAGAGAATGTAGTTATTTTAAAAATTTACTTTAGGTATGGAATTTTAGTTTTGGCAAAAGCAGAAACAGGTTTCAAACTTTTATTCCAATTATAATGATTTTTTTGGTATGATTTATGTAGACATTGATTGTACTACTTATTTCACAGGTATAGCTCAGATATTAGACTTAATATTTTATTAAAAGTTGATTTTTATAAAACTTAACTTTTCATATCTCAAGTATAAATATGCTGTTAAATTGGTAAAGATAACGAATTTGGAAAATACTTTTCATTTATCTCTTATCTCTATCGCCAGGGTCCCCAACCTATTTTACTTTGTCTTCTAGAGTGTACTAAAACAGCCTCCTAATTGGTTTCTCTGTGTCTCATCTTTTCTCTAGTTAATCTTCTTCTAAGTTTTTCTCCACACCATAACTAGAGTGCTTTTCCTAAATCTCATCTGTGTTCTCTCCTACTTAAAACCTGCCAAAGGCTTGCTATTATTGCACTGGGCTGTAGCTATGCTAGGTGCTAGCATCCCTCACGGGCCCTCTCATTCCTAGCCAAAATAGCAGTTTGCCCTCCTGGTTCCAATCCAGAGCTTACTTCCTATGAGGAGCTCTTCCTGACTCCCAGCCTAACCCCAGACTGTACTTCATCTCTCATTAGTGCTTATTTCACTGCACTGTGATTACTTGTTTAGCAGTTTGTTCTCTCCATGAAGCAGTTGGTTCAGTAAGGGCTCGTAAATATGCTCTAGTTTGTTACCTGGACATATTAGCCACTCAGGACATTTCGAAAGAAACAAGATTTTTGTAAGTCATTTGAATTGTAAAATTAAGTTCAAAAACTGATTAAAATTCGAAAAAATTATTACACCGTGAACTTGAAGGGTGGAAAGGATTTCTTTTCCTACCTATTAGTGTTTCTATTTTTATGACCTAGATCGGGGTCTTATAACTTTCACCTGAATTACTTCCTATACTGGTTTCCCCACCGCAGGTCTTACCTGCTTCTGATCAGTCCTATAAACTATTATTTTAGCTTCCTTGAATTACTTCTTTGACAGTGCTGCTCCTTTGCTCAGACCGCTTTGTTAATTCCCCATTATATACAGAGCAAAAGGGAACTCTAATCTGATACTGTCCAGTCTTTCCAGACCTAACTATCTCTCCCACCCCATTGGCTACATATGCCCTATTGACCAGACAAACTAAAGTATATTGGCCGTTTTCCTACCTGCCTTTGCACTTTTTCATCATCTTGCCTTTGATCATACTGTCTTCTTTAAATGGAAGACAAGATCTCATCTTTCATTTCCCCTGAAAGACAGCCAGTTCATGAAGCCTTCTCTCATTCCTCTAACCAAAAATAACTTTTCCCTTTTCTAAACACACATATTACATTACTTTATATCACTTATATAATCTGTTTGTAGTTCACCAAATTCTTGGCATTTTTCAGTCAGCCCCAAAGGTCTGAGGTTTTATAGTTATGATTTTGCTGTCCCTGAGCAAGTCATTTAGGTAATGAATATGATCAGCCTGCTGCCCAGCATCTACATTTCAGCTTGTTTGCTCTGTATTTATCCAGTAGAAAGTAGTTCTCTATGAAGGGTCTTGAGATTACTTAAAATTCTCCAACGTACTTTAATTATTTTCTAAGGGGGAAGTTATATGTCGTTGAATTTGTGATTTGGGGAGTTTCAGAAGGTTGCTAGACATTCTCAGGAGCATTTAGAGATTTTTTTTTTTAAGATTTTATTTTTAAGTAATCTCTATACCCAACGTGGGGCTCGAACTTACAACCCCGAGGTCAAGAGTCCTGTGTTCTACTGACTGAGCCAGCCAGATACCCCAAGTATTTAGAGATTTTGTGTTCATACCTTATCTCACCAATTACTACCCAGACTACTTCTTAATATCAAATACTTTTCATTTTAATGAATAGAAATTTAAACAGAAGCTCTCTAACTGACTGTTAAACATATTGCAGATGGCTTCCTTAGCAGTATCCAACTGGCCTAAGCCCATGCCATTGATTCCATGTCTGTCTTGGTCCACAGCATCTGGGGTCTTCACTACGGTAATTTTAATTGCAATTAATTTTAGATAGCTATATATATATAATTAAAGTTGTTTTGGGGGTTCCCAAAACCACCTCCAGGTTTGCTGATTCTCTAGAAGGTATCACAGGACTTACCATATAGTCTGATTCATGACTAAGACTTATGATATCAAAAGGATACAATACAGAATCAGCAAAGGGAAAAGGCACATGGGGCAAAATCCAGAGGAAATCAGGCACAACCTTCCATTGGAATTTCACAGGATGTGTTTAATTCGTCCAGCAGTGGGTTGTGATAGCATGTGTGAAATGTCCATCAGTGAAACTCAGTTGAGCCTGGCAGCCCAGGCTTATCAGGAGTCAATCATTTAGGCACCCTCTGTCTCACATGTACGAAAATTCCAGATGGAAAGTACCTAGTCAGCAGAAACTACATTGTACAAGCAGTTTGGGCGCAGTGACCCACTTTGTCATTTAGAAAATTGTATATTGGGGTTAGGAACTGTTTATTAGTCAAGTTCCCAGATTCTAATCAAGGGCCAACATTGCAAGCAGGGCTTTCAAAGATAGGAAGTTTCAAGCCTGCTATGTTTACTCTTTTCTGCACACTAATAATTAAAATTATTGGACAAAATGTTTTATGGAGTGATTTGATCTTAACATAGTTTGTTATTTCAGGGTGTGCTAAGTAAATCGATTAATTGGAGGGAGCTAGAAAAGCAGTATTACACACAGACAGTTTATGAAGAAGAAATTATTCACATGCTTGAATACTGTGGAGTAAGTATTTTTAATCTCTGCATAACATTGGGGGGAAAAGTTGATTGTGTTTAATGATTCAGATTTTTTAAAAGAATCACAAATTTGTTAAAAAGCAGTCATACTTTTTAGTTTTTAAGATTCTTCATTTTAAAATAAAACATAGGTATAAAAAATCATGCAGTGCAAATGTATGGCTCATACCAATTGAACAGAAATTGACCGCCTAGGGGTACCTGGATGGCTCAGTCAGTTAAGTGTCTGCCTTTGACTCAGGTCATGATCCCGGGGTCCTGGGATTGAGCCCCGTGTCGGGCTCTCTGCTCATCAGGGAGCCTGCTTCTCCGTCTGCCTCTGCCGCTCCCCCTGCTTGTGCACTCTCACTCTCTCTTTCTCTCTACCAAATAAATAAATAAAACCATTAAAAAATAAATAAATAAATGTTTAAAAGATTAAAAAAAAGAAAGAAAGAAAGTGACCACCCAGATAGTCCAGGATGGCAGGGGAATAGGAGACCTTGGTTTTGTCTGGTCCCAGGAATTCAGCTAGATACCTATCAAATCGTTTTGAACACCTGTGAACTCAACTGGTGATCTAAGAAAAGAATAGCTGCAATTCTACAAATAGAAAAGCAACCACTTTCTGCAAGGATGACAAAATGGAAAAACTCACCTCAAAAAGAGAACAAGAGGCAGTACTGACTGCCAGGGACCTAATCAATAGATATAAGTAAGATGTCAGAAATAGAGTACAGAATACTGATTATAAAGATACTAGCTGGGCTTTAATAAACACTAAAGGATCCCTTTCTGGAGAACTAAAAGAACTAAAATCTAATCAAGTCAAAATAAAAAAAGGCTGTTAATGAGATGCAATAAAAAATGGAGGCTCTAACTGCTAGGATAAATGAGGCAGAAGAGAGAATTAGTGACATATAAGACCAAACAATGGAGACTATAGAAGCTGAGAAAAAGATAAACTACTGGATCATGAGGGGAGAATTTGAGAGATAAGTGATACCATAAAGTGAAACAATTTTAGAATAATTGGGATCCCAGAAGAGGAAAGAGAGAGGAGGGAGTGCAGAAGATATATTGGAGCAAATTATAGTGGAGAACTTCCCCAATTTGGGGAAGGAAACAGGCATCAAAACCTAGGAGGCGGAGAGAACCCCCTCAAAATCAATAAAAATAGGTCAACACCTATTATCAATAAAAATAGTTCAACACCCCAGCATATAATAGTGAAACTTGCAAATCTCAGAGACAAAGAGAAAATCCTGAAAGCAGCTCAGAGTAAGAGGTCTGTAACCTACAAAGGCAAGACCTATCCACAGAGAACTGGCGGGCCAGAAAGGACTGGCATGGTGTATTCAGGGTGCTAAATGAGAAAATATGCAGCCAAGAATACTTTATCCAGCTAGGATGTCATTCAGAATAGGAGTAAAAAAGCTTCCAGGACAAACAGAAACTAAAAGAATGGTGATCACCAAACCAGCCCTACAAGAAATATTAAAAGGGATCCTTTAAATGAAAAGAGCCCAAAAGTAACACAGACCAGAAAGGAACAAAGACAATATATAGAAACAGTGGCTTTATAGGTATAACAATGGCACTAAATTCATATCGTTCAGTAGTTACTCTGAATGTAAATGGGCTAAATGCCCCAATCAAAAGACACAGGTATCAGATTAGATTAAAAAAAGCAAGACCCATCAATACGCTGTCTGCAAGAGACTCATTTTAGACCCAAAGACACCTCCAGATTTAAAGTGAGGGGATGGAAAACCATTTATCATGCTAATGGACATCAAAGGAAAGCTGGGGTGCCAATCCTTCTTTCAGACAAACTAGATTTTAAACCAAAGAGTGTAATAAGAGATGAGGAAGGACACTGTATCATAATTAAAGGGTCTATCCAACAGGAAGATCTAACAATTGTAAATATTTATGCCCCTAACATGGGAACAGCCTGTTACATAAGCCAATTAATAACAAAATCAAAGACACACATCAATAATACTACAATAATAGTAGGGGACTTTTAACACCCCACTCACTGCAATGGACAGATCATCTAAACAGAAACTCAACAAGGAAACAAGGGCTTTGAATGACACACTGGGCCGGATGGACTTCACAGATACATTCAGAGCATTCCATCTAAAGCAACAGAATACATATTTTTCTCGAGTGCACATAGAACATTCTCCAGAATAGATCACATACTGTATCACAAGTCAGGTCTCATCTGGTACCAAAAGATTGGGATCATTCCCTGCATATTTTCAGGCCACAGTGCTTTGAAACTGGAACTCACTCATAAGAAGAAATTTGGAAAGAACTCAAATACATGAAGGCTAAAGAGCATCCTAGTAAGAATGAATGGGTCAACCAGGAAATTAAGAATTTTAAAAATTCATGGAAACAAATGAAAATGAAAACACATCTGTTCAAAACCTTTGGGATGCAGCAAAGGCAGTCCTAAGAGGGAAGTATATAGCAATACAAGCCTTTCTCAAGAAACAAGAAAGGTCTTAAATATACAACCTAACCTTATACCTAAAGGAGCTGGAAAAAGAACAGCAAATAAAGCCTAAACACACCAGGAGAAGAGAATAAAGATTAGAGCAGAAATCAATGAACTAGAAACCAAAAGAACAGTAGAACAGATCAATGAAACTAGGAGCTGGTTCTTTGAAAGAATTAATAAGATTCATAAA
This sequence comes from Eumetopias jubatus, assembly GCF_037043125.1. Classification (NCBI taxonomy): domain Eukaryota; kingdom Metazoa; phylum Chordata; class Mammalia; order Carnivora; family Otariidae; genus Eumetopias; species Eumetopias jubatus. The sequence continues at coordinate 96,533,732 of NW_028274808.1, read as the reverse complement.
CCCCTGGCCAGACTTATCAAAAAGAAAAGAGAAAGGACCCAAATAAATAAAATCATGAATGAAAGGGGAGAGATCATAACCAACACCAAAGAAATAGAAACAATTATAAGAACATATTATGAGCAACTATATGCCAAAAGATTAGGCAATCTGGAAGAAATGGATGCATTCTTAGAGACTTTTAAACTACCAAAACTGAACCAGGCAGAAATAGAAAACCTGAACAGACCCATAACCACTAAGGAAATTGAAGCAGTCATCAAAAATCTCTCAACAAACAAGAGCCCAGGGCCAGATGGCTTCCCAGGAGAATTCTACCAAACATTTAAAGAAGAATTAATACCTATTCTTCTTAAACTGTTCCAGAAAATAGAAATGGAAGGAAAACTTCCAAACTCATTTTATGAGGCCAGCATTACCTTGATCCCAAAACCAGACAAAGACCCCATCAAAAGGAAGAATTACAAACCAATATCCCTAATGAACATGGATGCAGAAATTCTCACCAAGGTACTAGCCAGTAGGGTCCAGCAGTACATTAAAAGGATTATTCACCATGACCAAGTGGGATTTATTCCTCGGCTGCAAGTGTGGTTCAACATCTGCAGATCAATCAATGTGATACAGTACATTAATGAAAGAACATGAACCATATGATCCTCTCAGTGTAGAAAAAGCATTTGGCAAAATACAGCATTCTTTCTTGATAAAAACTCTCTGCCATGTAGGGACAGAGGGAACATACCTCAATATCATAAAAGTCATCTATGAAAAGCCCACAGTGAGTATCCTTCTCAATGGGGAAGAACTGAGAGCTTTTCTCCTAAGGTCAGGAAAACTACAGGGATGTCCCCTATCACCACTGTTGTTCAACATAGTACTAGAAGTCCTAGCCTCAGCAATCAGACAACAAAAAGAAATAAAAGGCACCTGAATTGGCAAAGAAGAAGTCAAACTTTTACTCTTCACAGATGATGTGATACTGTATGTGGAAAACCCAGAAGACTTCACCCCAAAATTGCTAGAACTCATACAGGAATTCAGGAAAGTGGCAGGATATAAAATCAATGCACAGAAATCAGTTGCATTTCTATACACTAAAAATGAGATGGAAGAAAAAGAGATTAAGGAGTTGATCCCATTTACAATTGCACCAAAAACGATAAGATACCTAGGAATAAACCTAACCAAAGAGGCAAAGGATTTGTACTCAGAAAACTATAGAATACTCATGAGAGAAATTGAGGAAGACACAAAGAAATGGAATAACGTTCCGTGCTCGTGGATTAGAAGAACAAATATTGTTAAAATGTCTATGCTACGTAGAGCAATCTATACATTCAGTGCAGTTCCTATCAAAATACCGTCAACTTTTTTCACGGAGCTGGAACAATAATCCTAAAACTTGTATGGAACCAGAAAAGACCCCGAATAGCCAAAGGAATGTTGAAAAAAAACCAAAGCTGGTGGCATCACAATGCCAGACTTCAAGCTCTATTACAAAGCTATAATCATCAAGACAGTATGGTACTGGTACAAAAACAGACACATAGATCAATGGAACAGAATAGAAAACTCAGAAATGGACCTTCAAATCTGTGGTCACCTAATCTTTGACAAAGCAGGAAAGAATATCCAATGGGAAAAAGTCTCTTCAACAAATAGTGTTGGGAAAATTGGCCAGCCCCATGCAGAAGAGTGAGACTGGACTATTTCCTTACACCATACACAAAAATAGACTCAAAATGGATGAAAGACCTAAATGTGAGACAGGAGTCCATCAAAGTCCTAGAAGAGAACACAGGCAGCTACCTCTGTGACCTTGGCTGCAGCAACTTCTTGCTAGATATATATATCTTGCTAGATATATCTCGAAAGGCAAGGTAAACAAAAGGCCAAAATGAACTACTGGGACTTCATCAAGATAAAATGGTTTTGCACAGCAAAGGAAACAGTCCACAAAACCAAAAGACAACTGACAGAATGGGAGAAGATATTTACAAATGTCTTATCAGATAAAGGGCTAGTATCCAAAATTTATAAAGAACTTATCAAGCTCAACAACCAAAGAACGAATAATCCAGTCAAGAAATGGGCAGAGGACATGAACAGACATTTCTCCAAAGAAGACATACAAATGGCCAAGACATTTCAAGACACATGAAAAAATGCTTGGCAGCAGGGAAATCCAAATCCAAATCAAAACCACAATGAGATACCACCCCAAATCAGTCGGAATGGCTAAAATTAACAAGTCAGGAAACGACAGATGTTGGTGAGGATGTGGAGAAAGGGGAACCCTCCTGCACTGTTGGTGGGAATGCAAGCTGGTGCAGCCATTCTGGAAAACAGTATGGAGGTTCCTCAAAAAGTTAAAAAGAGAGCTACCCTAAGATCCAGGAATTGCAGTACTGGGTATTTACCTCAAAGATACAAATATAGTAATCTGAAGGGGCACCTGCACCCTAGTGTTTATAGCAGTAATGTCCATAATAGCCAAACTATGGAAAGAGCCCAGATGTCCATCGACAGATGAATGGATAAAGATGTGGTATATATACACAATGGAATACTACTCAGCCATCAAAAAAAATGAAGTCTTGCCATTTGCAGCGATGTAGATGGAACTAGAGGGTATCATGCTAAGTGAAATAAGTCGGTCAGAGAAAGACAGTTATCATATGATCTCACTCGTGGAATTTAAGAAACAAAACAGAGGATCATAGGGGAAGAGAGGAAAAATTTTAAAAATGTAAAGAAATTAAAAAGAAAAGCAAAAAATTGACCAACCAACCCAGAAATCCCTTCCATGTGTCCTAATTAAAAAGCCCTTCTCCCCCCACTATTAATCATTATCCTGATTTTTGTAGTAATTACTTCCTTCTCTCTTTAAAATAATTTTATTGTCCAAATGTGTATCCTTAGACACAATTCTTTTATTTGTGCTTTTAAGTATCTTTTAATCTGTAAATTCTCTTCTATTCCTTTCCCTTTTTTTATAATTTATTGAAGTCTTAGGCTATTTCTGTGTAGAATTTTTCACATTCTAGCCATTTTTTTTTTAAGATTTTTACTTGTCAGAGAGCACAAGCAGGGGGAGCAGCAGGCAGAGGGAGAGGGAGAAGCAGACCCCCCACCGAGCAAGGAGCCTGATGTGGGACTCGATCCCAGGACCCTGGGATCATGACCTGAGCTGAAGGCTGATGCTTAACTGCTTGAGCCACCTAGGCGTCCCAAGTGTAGGTACTTTTTTATTGCATTCTCATGGTACAGTTTAGCATGTTCACCCATGCTCTGTATTGCCTGAAAGTTGGCAGCTGTGTCTAGAGTCTCAATTAAGTTCAATTGTTATTTCTTTGGTAGGAGTATAGGAAGCACATAATGTCTGGTTGTCTCTATTTTGTGATGTAAGCCTCCACTGATGTTTAATACCTATGTCTATTAATTGTTGGAGGACTGCAAAACGCTGATATTCTAATTCTGTCATTTCTTTTTTATTTATTTGTTTGAATGCTTGTATAAAAAGGCACTTATCTAGCTATTATTTGGTTACCTAGTAGTTCAGTTCATACAGGAAAGGCAAGATAAATGCTTGATTCTTTACCAACCATAATCTACCAGTTTTCAGGATAACAAATTGGTTCCCTCTTAGTCTCCTAAGGTAACCAGTTCCTTTTATAAATTTTTTTCTTTTTCTGAATTTTTAATTTTACACATTGAGTTTGGAAGTTGCTGAGAATCTCAAGAAATCTCAGAAAGGAAATGAAAATCTCTGCTATCAATTAGGACTTCTTATAATTATGCCACTAAAAATCTCGCTCTTATAAAATAAGTCTATCTTGTATAACCTTAAAGGATAATTACTTGCCTAAGAACTTTGTTACAAAATACCTCTACCTGCTAGTTAGTTCCTTGTGTTCCCCTGTACATATAAGCAAAAAGATGCCTATATTTGAGAGCTTATGAGAAAACTCAATGTGAAAATTTTTTGAAGGGAGAATCAAAAATTTTGGTTGTCTGAAATGGCAGTGTGATCTTACCCAGCACTTTCTTCGTGCCTCTGACTCTTGGCGGTTATATACAAGTTTTTTTTGTCTCAGAACTAGTTCGTAGTAATGCATAGTCAAGCAATATCAAGATGGCTTCCTTCTTTTTTGTTATAAAAACTTTTTCCAATCAAAAGCAGTTAAAGTTGTTGGTGTACCACTCTGAGTAATTCTAGGGTGCTTGAGCTTACATTTCTCAATGTTTCTAAACTTCCTTTCCCTTTCCCTTTTATATTTCTTTGATCTGGATGACTTCAGTGATTTGTTCTGTTAGCCAGGTTGTTGTTTTTTTTTTCACCCTTGCCTTCAACCAATTTTTCCTTCCTTAATTTCTTAAATAGATTGTATGGTCATATAGTTCAAGCATCATGAAGTATAAAAAGACACATAATGAAATAAGTTCTACCCTTATTCCCAATTTGCCTAAGTCCTTTCTCCCTCAATAACACACTATTTATTAATATTTCAAGGAATTTTTCAAACCAACAGAAATATGAACTTTTTTCTTAACCTTTTTTAATGGACTATACACAAATGTTTCTTTTTCTTTTTTACTGCTGCATAATAATCGACTATATGGGTGGATGTACCATGATTTATTAACCAGTACCAGTACCCTGTTGATATTGTTTCTCATTTTCCCTAGTAACAAACAGTGCTGCAATGAATAAATTTGTACATATGTCATTTCACAAGTGTAAATTCCTAGAAATGTTGTTGCATTTGTAATGTGATTAGATTTTGTCTAATTCTAGTTGTGTCGATTTATACTACCAGCAGGAACATGTGTATCTGTTTCCCAATAATTTCACAAATTCAGTGTTTTAGCAAACTTAAGGGTTTTACTTTGTTTTTTGTCAACCTGATGGTGAAATTGGTATTGTTTTTATTTAATTTACTTAATTATAAGTGAAATTGGATATATTTCTAAGTTTAAGAGCTGTATATGTTTCATTGTGACCTTTATGTGCATGTCCTTTGCTCACTTTTTCTACTGTCATTTTGGGCTTTGTATTCACTTCTAGCTCTTAATAAATTAAAGGATTAGCTCTTTGTCATATAAGTTACAAATATATTTTCCCAGACTGTCATTTTTTTTTCTTTTCACTCTACCCTTAGTATTTAACAGAGTTTATTTTTACTTAAATTATATTGTACTTACAAGTCCTTAAACTTAGTACATACTTTTGAGATTTTAATAGGCAATATTTTTTCCTTGATAATTCTTCATTCTTCTTAGTTCAACCTGAGAAAGGGATTTGAGGTGGCTGATGTATTATTGCCAGGATACACTCATAAGGCTTTTGGAAGTTCTAAGATTCAGGCAGATCATGATTTCAAAACTTTGGCAATAAAAACATGATGCAGACTAAATGATACCCTTTACTATTTAAGAGGAGACATTTAGCAATATAGTATAAGTCTTTTATTTATCTTAGTCCTCAGATAAATTTTGACATCTCTTTATTCTTCGTTATTGTTTAAGTTGTGGTAAAATATATGCAACATAAAATGTACTATTTCAGCCATGTTTAGGTGTACAGGTCAATGGTATTATTAAGTGCATTCACATTGTTGTGCAACTGTCACCTCTGTCCATCACCACCATCCATCTCCAGAACTTTTTCATTTTACTAAACCAAAACTCTGTACCCATTAAACAGTAACTCTTCGTTCCCCCTCCTTCCAGCACCTGGCAATCCCCACTCAATTGTCTGTCTCTATGAATCTGACTACTCTAGGTACCTCATAAAAGTTGGAATCATACAATATTTGCCGTTTGTGTCTGGCTTATTCATTTAGCATAGTGTCTTCAGGGTTCATCCCTGTTGTATGTATCAGAATTTCATTCCCTTTTAAGACTAAATGATAATCCATTGTATGTATGTACTACATTTTATTTATTCGTTTATTCACTGATGGAGTTTGTGTTTTGTCTTTAACAAGGTTGTTAAATAAAATGTATTTTATACTAAATGATGTTTTCTTTTATATACTCAGACAGATTCTTTCAAAATGGGACAAGAGTTTGTGAAACGCTTCCCTATCAGTGCAGACAAGCTAACTAACCTTAATGTGGTTTCTAGAACTTTAAATTTAGATATGACAGGCCAAGTTGTATCCCAAAAACCTAGTGAGTGCCATAAATCTAGTAAACCATCCATCAGTGCCACATCAGAAAGACTGTTGTTGCAAGATACCTCTAAGATGCAGTGTTTCAATCAAACGCTTTCAACCAACAAAAGTAATTATACAAGTTGCAATCCTCAGTCATATCACCTACTCAGTAAAGAACAAAGAAGAAACAATCTTCAGAAAGAGTCTTTAATATTCATGAAAGGAGTCATGGATGAATGTACTCATGTGGCAAATTTCTCAGGTACCAATTTTTATGTGAAATTAATAATGTTTGCTGATGTGTAAATATTTGTGAAATATTTTTAAAGATGCTTTACAAAATAATTTCATATTTTCAAGAATATGTTTATTGTTTGCTCCAGAATGTATTTTCCGGGATAAGTTGGTTATTTAAATGTATCATATTGGGGCGCCTGTGTGGCTTAGACAGTTAAGCATCTGTCTTTGGCTCAGGTCATGATCTCAGGGTCCTGGGATCGAGTCCTGCATCAGGCTCTCTGCTCAGCGGGGAGTCTGCTTCTCCCTCTCTCTCTGCTGTTCCCCTTGCGTGTGCTCTCTCTCTGTCAAAAATAAATAAAATCTTAAAAAATAAATAAATAAATGTATCATATTTTATCCATGAAAACCTAAAACCATCTTATTAGTTAGTTAAAACTATATTGGATTTTGTTTGGGGCAGGGGGATGCGGTAACGGGGTGATGGACATTTGGAGGGCATGTGTTGTAATAAGCACTGAGTATTATATAAGATTGGTGAAGCACAGACCTGTACCCCTGAAACAAATAATACATTATATGTTAATTAGTTGAATTTAAATTTAAAAATATATATTGGATTTTGTATCTTCTTTAGAATGTTCATCTCATTGTATTAGAGATGAATATTATGATATTATGCTATATTATTGTTGATTTTTAACTTAATCATAAAGTTTTAGGGGCACCTGGGTGACACAGTCGGTTAAGCAGCTGCCTTCAGCTCAGGTCATGATCTCAGGGTCCTGGGATCGAGCCCCAGGTCGGGCTCCCTGCTCAGCAGAGGGTGTGCTTCTCCCTCTCCCATCTCCCCCCGCCACCCCCTGCTCCTTGCTAGTCCGTGCTCTCTGTCTTTCTCTGAAATAAATAAATAAATAAATCTTTTTTAAAAAAAGTTTTGACAGATGTTTCACTTAATGTACTGTCAAATGTATTTTATTTTCTAATACGATTAATAGTATTTATATAAAAATCTTAGAGCTTTTTTAAAGGTGTATATGTTGTATCTTTTAAAATTCTTTCCCTAGTTCCAGTTGACCCAAGTCTCATTATAGTGGTTCAAGCCAAAGAAGATGCTTATATTCCACGAACAGGAGTTCGAAGTTTACAAGAAATTTGGCCTGGTTGTGAAATCCGTTATCTAGAAGGGGGTCATATTAGTGCTTATCTTTTTAAACAAGGACTCTTCAGGTAAGATGATTGGTCTAAACAGGTATCTATTTACTTGCTTGTTTTTTGGAATATTTTTGCCTCAAAAAAATAGAGAAGATAGGGTATTTTTATTTTATGTTTTAGTCTTCTTTTTTCCTCCCTGCCTCCATCAATTCTCACATTGTGGTACTTTTTCCTATCCCATCCTCTTCTGTTTTTTTTTAAAGAACTAGGGAAGTAGCATATATAGGCACATTTTATTGTGTGTTTTTACCCTCTTCAAATATTAATAGCCAGGTATTTTAGAGTATAGGGAGGAATACCAGGGTTTGTAAAACTTGCTTTTTCACTCCTGTCTTCTCTCAGATGGCATGAGCATCTATGGAATAGTCCAGCACTGTTTTTCAGTAGCAAGTGAATACTGAACCTTAAATGAGAAGTGAAATATTGGATGTTAATAACCTTATATGACTTCAGTACTTATTAGAAGTTATAAAAACCTTTATTCTATAACTCTAGTTTTTTGATAGCCTATATTACTTCTACTTCCTCTTCAAATTTGATGACAAAAGCTGTCATTGGGATATATTTATCATTAATGGTTAAATAAATTCGTTCACATGAAGTGCTTAGATCAGTGCCCTGGGCATGATGTGTCTCAAAACTGCCAGCTGTATCTCTGTATAACAGAAGAATTGTGTGTATTATATGTCTCACATGTTTTAGCTCTTTTTAATCCAAGAAATAATTCTTTGTACATTATCACTCATTTAGTTCATTTAGTTAAATAACCAATTTTTAGATGTCACCTTTAAGCGTCTAATTAAAATATTAAATACTAATATATTAAATATATATTAAATAATATAAATATATTAAAACACATATTAATATTAAATACTAATATAGTAAAACACTCTGTGAAGGTAATATTGGAAACTAAGGCTTTTGCTTTTAGTTCAGTTGCTAGGAACATGTGTTCTTCTGGACAAAGAGCATCCTTATCATAATTTATGAAATAGGTTGAATACTACATTATGAAAAGTTATACAGCCAATTAATTTTCAACAAGTCACATACATATATATTTTATATTGCATATATATATTATATAAATGCATATATTATGTAAGTTCTAAGGCACAAAAAAAGTGCGTCACAGAAAAGGATGGTACTTCTGAATTCATCATCAGTTGAAAGCACATTTGAGGTTTTCTGCAGCTGTGGTGAAGTTACACGGATCCAAACACCCACCCTCAGGTACCTGCCTCTTTGAAAGCTATTTTGAAGAAGAAGTCAGGTTGCAAGCCACAGGTAACTTTGGAAGTAACTTATAATAAAAGTACTGTCTTCCTTTTTTGCTCATTACTTACAGTTCTTCTTTCATCTTTAATTTTAGACAAGCCATCTATGATGCATTTGAACGCTTCCTCCATAAATACGCTAACTAATTGGATCACTGTATGTAACCAGTATGGCCATCATGTTTCTTACAAAAGGAGTTTTTCATCCTTTGATGATAAGAAGAACAAGCAGACAGCACTATATATATAACTAACTGCTATCAATTTAGTCTGGAATTCATTGTTATGATCAGTCAACAATGATCTTTAAATACATGTGAATAATTTTAAACCAATATTTGGATGAAATAATGTTGAAGTATTTTGTTATTGTTTTGTGGGAATCCCATATACACAATATCCAGTCTGTTGTTACTATTTATGAAAACTAAATTTTTAATCGTGAATAATTTATTAATTAAAATACATTTATTCATAGAAACCTTATTGGTTTTTAAAGAACTGCTAAATCAAGCTAAGTTTGTAATACATCAGCATGTATTGTATACCCTTGTATGATAGTTTTACTATTGACTTGATTTGAGAACATGTTTCTTTCTTATCTTCAACTTGAATTTCTGCAAAGGCAATACTTTTTTTTTTTTAAGATTTTATTTATTTGACAGAGAGAGACACAGCGAGAGAGGGAACACGAGCAGGGGGAGTGGGAGAGGCTTCCTGCTGAGCAGGGAGCCCGATGTGGGGCTTGATCGCAGGACCCTGGGATCATGACCTGAGCCAAAGGCAGGCGCTTAACGACTGAGCCACCCAGGTGCCCCTGCCATGGCAGTACTTAATGATGTGTAAGATCAGTGTTAAGTTTGAATTCTAAAAATATCCTGATTGCTTCCTACTTAAGTAGCTTTAATAATTAAAACAAATGTGGGAATGCAGATAAGATGCATATGACTTGGCTGAACTTTAAAACTTTGCCAAATACGAGGTTAGAAAATGATGCCAAACATATTTCCCCTACTTAAGAAGTTTCAATTCATGAAATATGGAAATAATGAAAGACCTATTACATTACTTGATACTGTGTCTTAACATTTCCTTATATACCTACTCTGGGTTTGCTAAACATCTAACTTTAGTTAGATATACTTAATAGCTTTGGCTTTTTAATTTCAGAAATTAAATATGAAATTGATTTGTTCCATATAACTTCATTTTACAGAAAAGATATAATAACTACTAACTTTTTTAAATGGAAGATTATATGGTTAGATTTGGTGCTTTTTATGTTAAACTTCTCAAGCTAAGATCTAAAATGTTTGAAAAAAGTAGAAAATATTTTTGGGAATTGTATCAAGGTTTGGAATAAATGTATTTGAGTTTTATTTGTTTGAAATCTGTGTTGTCTATGGATTATTTTAAAAATATGTATTCCTGATCTAGCAAGGATATTTGAATTATGTGCCTTCATAGCTTTTTAAAAGATTTTATTTATCACTCTAATGTCTCCATCACTTTAACTTTTTAAAAATTATTTCAAAGTCACTAATGTGAAATCATTGATGGTATACAAAATTGTAAATTCTGTAAAACTGCTTTGGCATAGCAAACCATACCTATTTGGTTACAGCCATTTGGCCTATAGCAATTTTATATCTTTAGACTAGAACTTTACTTTTAACTGAAAGTATAAAATGTACTAAAATTCTTAAACAAAATACCCTTTAAAGATAAAGTAAGATTTATTGTCAAATGAATTACAAGTATTTTCTTAGTATGTAGTGAGGCAATATGATTGAATGTTTTCTGAATTATACCTTAGTAAAACCAGTATTTATTTTTTACCTAAATATTTCTTACTAAGCAATAATGTACTGTGGTGTATGACTTTCTGTTGGTAAAAGAATGAAATTTCATTTCATTTTAATTAACTTTTAGTCATAACTCATTTTTTCCAAATGTGAAAGGAAGTATTTTAAAAATTTCATCTCTTAACCAGATGTTTTTAAGAATATTATCCACGCAACTTCCTAAATTGATTAATTCAAGGTGCAAAATACCTTTTCTTAAAGTTTTTATATCCACTTATCCCAAAATAGTGACTCACACTTTCTATATATATATGTATATATACACATATATATAATGTTATGTATATATATATATATAATGTGTAAGGTATATACGTTATATATATAACACTAATAGTTATATATATAAGTGTTATATATATATAATAGTTATATATATAAAGGGGCAACATATGTATTTTAAAAAGTGCTGTCTGCCATTTTGAGAATTGTGTACATAAACTGCTAAAAATTCATTTAGGCCAGAGGTGCAAACTGGCAGTTAATACAGGCCAGCTTGGCCCACAGCTGTTTATTCAGTGTGCATAATATTTCAAAATTGTTTGAATTTGAAAAGTCTTTTGACTGGGCATGCATTCCCTAGTTTGCCACAGTCTGCTAGACTCCCTTTTTTATCAGGCTACTTCACTACTTTGTGTTTCCTTCTTAGCCTTGAACACATCTGAGTTTGAGACCCCTGATTTAGATCTGTGGTTACAAAAGTTTCTGAATTTCATGATTTGCTAATGTTATAATTATTATTAATTATTTTAACATATGAATGAATTTTAGATTGTTATGAATGTAATTTTTTAATGTGGTGCTTTCTCTCGTAAAGATTACTGAATTAACACTGTAACTGAAAAGTTTTTAAATCATTTCCAGATATTTTATACTTAATAAAAGTCTATATAAAAAGTTAATTATTTCATATATTCAAGAAGATTTATTCTGAATACAGAATACATGTGTCACATTTGATTAATGTATCCAAACTTGAATTGAGTGTGTGTTCTTCCTTAGTTCTATTATAAACCAAAGTAGGCAGAAAGAAGGGAGGCTTTAGCAGAATAGTATTCAGTATCTGCAAGAAGAGCCAGATTTCTCCCCCAAATATGTGTGATCCCAGGGAAACTAGCATTCTGACAGACCATACTTATCTGAATGTTGTATAATTAGATATAATTCTTGGATATAATTAGATTTATGCTAGTAAATGTTATAAGCAATTAAAATCTAGAGATAACTTTAGGACTGAGAATGGGGATGCTGGATAGAGGCCACTATAGAAACTGGGTTTGGAAATGAAAGATTTTGGCAAGTGAGACAAAGGGAATAGAGGTACATTTGGACTGTTTTTGCAGGAGTAGAATAACTTAATTCTAGGAATATTCTTATAGGCAGAATCCTAGGAAGCCAATGATTTCATGAAGAACTTTGAAAACATTTTAGAAAATTTTGGACCAAAACCCAGAAGGATTTTCCTCAGGACCAAAGGAGCTAATGTGCAGATTCACCAGATTGTGTTAATTTAAAAAGAAAGGTAAACTTACCATGAAAAGTCTATTACTTTATACAAACTGGTGACTAACTGAGGTGTAACTGTTTTCCTATATAATGTACTGGATAATTCCATAGAAATAAAGTTGTATCCTAGCACTTTGCTATTCAAAGTGTGGTCAGCAGACTGGCAGCATCCTCTTGAGATCTTGTTAGAAATTTAGAATCTCAAGCACCATCAACCTTACTGAGTCATAATTTGCATTTGAATAAGATGATTCAGCTACACATTAAATTTTCAAAAACACCCATTTAGAATCAGTGGTACTCATATTTTAACTTGCATTGAAATCACCTGGAATTTTGTTACAACACAGATTTCTAGACCCCACTACCTTGAGTTTCTGATTCACTAAGTGGGGCAGGGCTCGTGAATTTGTATTTCTAAAAGTTTCAGAGGATGCTCTTGCTCTCTGTCCAGGGGTTATACTTAAAGAACCCCAAAGAGCCATGGCTCTAATCAGATCTCAGGCCTGGAACATGAGAATCACCTGAGGAGTTTTAGCTAGGTAAGTGGCTGTTCTTACCTATGCTGAATCTCTTACCCTAGACATTCAGATTCAATTGGCTTGCAGTTGGTATTTTTAAAGCTCCGTAGGCGATTCTACTGTGCAGCCAGGTTTAAGAACTCAACTCAACGTACTTTGAAGGACTCAAGAGAAGAAGACTAGCTGTTGAAGGAAAGAATGGATGTAAAGTTGGTAAATCAACGTAGATTTTGGAAAGGAATTCCTGATATTCTGGGTGTTACCAGCACCTCAGAAGTATTCAGGTAGCCAAGAGGGCCTGTGTTCCTTCTGCTTCTGCTCTTTCGTTATGGGTCCACATGTGTTAGAAAGAGTAGGATGAGCTGGGGGTGGATTTGGGCACTTACGTGCAGCGGAGCTTCTTTAAATCTTAAACGTTAACTCATCTTGGCAAACCAAAGCAGAGACAAGTATGAGCAAAGAAATGCTAACCTCTTCCCTGTATTTTCTTCAACCATTCCCTACAGGAATGTCACTCTGCCTGCTTTAAGAACTTGTCAATTGGGGCTGTAGATAGTAAGGAAATTTACTAATTTTTTTTCTGCCTTTGTTTCCCACATCAACAACTCCTCAAAAAACAATTGGCCAATTGATAGGCAGTGATAATATGCAATGCAAATTTATTTTTTACTTAGAACTATAAATATGTTTGTACATATTACCTCACTGGCTTCTTTCTAAATGTCATTTTATACCAATGTTGTCTTAGATTATAAAGTAGGAGAAAATAAATTGGTAATTTGAGAGCTGTAATGGGAAGCCCTTATAAGTAATTAAATCTACCTTGAGAAGAGAGAGGTTTGCTGTCGCTTGCAGAACTGGATCATCAGGACTCTCTGGGGTTTGCTTTTATTTCTGCTTTAGGGTCATGTCTTTAATTCACTCTTTTGTATCTCCAAAATGAATGGAGATTCTAGGGGCTAGTCTAGTAATTTTCTTTGTGTTGTAACACCTACCAGGTCTTCAGGTTTTCATATCAGAAGGTAGGCAATCACATCTCTCCTAGGACTGAATTCATCAGAATAGACAAGGAAAAGATTCACCAAATGCACATTTCTTTTTAAGAGTATTTGTAAAACAAAGAACCGTATATGAGAGTTATGACTCTATTTTAAGAGGACAGGGACGACAATGATTATCACATTTGCAAACCCAAACTTGCAACCTCGTAGCCAGACACCAGAGATAGACAGATTTACATATATTGCATTTAAGTCCACTTATTTGTTCATTTGTTTATTGATTCACTTAAAAAATATTTACCGAGTGCCAGAGACAAAGCAGTCCAATAGGATACTTAAGACAGTTTTCAAGGGACTAGACCAGTTCCCTTTAACTTGACTTCTACAGAAATTTCTGGCTTAGCTCTATACATAGATTGATTTTTTAAGAGCTTTATTAAAATATAATTTAGACATCATACAATTCATTGATTTAAAGCATATGATATTAGGGGCGCCTGGGTGGCTCAGTCATTAGGCGTCTGCCTCCGGCTCAGGTCATGATCCCAGGGTCCTGGAATCGAGCCCCCCATTGGGCTCCCTGTTCAGCGGGAAGCCTGCTTCTCCCTCTCTCCCACTACCCCTGCTTGTGTTCCCTCTCTCGCTGTGTCTCTCTCTGTCAAATAAATAAAATCTTTAAAAAAAAAAAGTATATGATAGAGTTTTGGGTATATTACATTATTAATTTTTTAAATTGTGGTAAAACTATAAAACATAAAACTTGCAATTTTAACCACTTTTAAATGAGCAAATCAGAGGCATCACATTCACAATGTTGTGCAACCATCATCACTATTTCTCAAACTTTTTAACACCCTACATAAACTGATTTTTTTTTTAAGATTTTATTTATTTATTTGAGAAAGAAGAGAGGCAGAGTACAGGCAGGGTGAGGGGCAGAGGGAGAAGCAGACTCCCCACTGAGCAGGGAGGCTGATGGGCTTGATCCTGGCACTCTGGGATCATGACCTGAGCTGAAGGCAGACGCTTAACTGAGTGAGCCACCAACTGAGCCACCCAGGTGCCCCTGATTTTTTTTTTTTTTTTAAATAGCCTCTGCACCTAGCACAGAGCCAAACTTGGGACTTGAACTCACAACCTTGAGATCAAGACCTAAGTCAAGATCAAGAGTCGGACACTCAACCAACTGAGCCACCCAGGCATCCCCTACATAAACTGATTTTTATTTTTTTATTTTTTATTTTTTAAAGATTTTTATTTATTTATTTGACAGAAAGAGAGCATAAGCAGGGGGAGAAGCAGACTCCCTGCTGAGCAAGGAGCCCGATGCAGGGCTCGATCCCAGGACCCTGGGATCATGACATGAGCCCAAGGCAGATGCTTAACCAATTGAGCCACCCAGGTGCCCCCATAAACTGATTTTTAAACAGTTCTTTGAAATTGATGGAAAAGTGTTACTGTTCTCAGTTCTACCACCGGACACAATGCCCCCATGTGTTTTAAGCATCCCAATGTGTTCTTCATCCCAACTTTTATTGGAATTCATGTCAGTCCTAACATTTGCTATCACTAAATAAATTCTTCAATTTCTTCAACACTCATTAACTACAACTTTTAGAACAGAGATGCACACCAGAGAGCTACGCTTTATCTTCTTCTAAGGTTAACTTTGCTGACTTAACTTCCATCAATATCTTAATTCAATAACCTCTAAAGTCAACTTAGAGGTATCTGAAAACTCAAAATGCCCAAAATCAAACTCATTATCCCTGTCACCCAGGAATTTCCCAAGCTTCCCCCACTCCATTCTTTGTTATTCATAATTTTGGTTTTTGGTAGCCACCATCTATCCAGTTAAACAAACAAAAAGAACATCCTTGACCCTTACACTCTCCTCTCATAATGACCCAGTCTTATTATTTCCCAAATATGTCAATAATCTGCTCCTTTCAAAACCCACTACCACAGTCTTAGTTCAGGATTTCGTTATCTTTTCTCAGAGTGACTTCAATATCCTTTACAAAAACAATTTTTTAAAAGTTAACAATGTAAGGGGCGCCTGGGTGGCTCAATCAGTTAGGTGTCTGACTCTTGATCTCCGCTCAGGTCTTGATCTCACGGTCATGAGTTTGCGTCAAGCATTGGGCTCCACGCTGGGCATGGGGCCTACTTAAACAAAAAAAATTAATAATGTAATATCTGCACAACATTTAAATAATTATTATTACTACAACTACTAGCCCACATATAGAACATGCCATGCATCCAGCACACTTTTAACATTATACATTTATTCTTCATAACCATCCCTATGGGGTAGAAACAATTTTAAAGGGGGCTTAAAGCTAGGCAGTCTAGTTCCACAGGCTATGCTCTCACCCACTGGGCCATACTCACTTTTTTTAATCAAAAGTCCCATAAGGCTCCTTCTACCTTACCATCTGTCCCTATTCCCAGTCCTCATTAAATGGAGCCTTTCTATAATTTTAGCTGATTCTTCTATTTACCTCCATAATTCTAAATAATGTGCTTACATTTGACATCAGTTGCAGACACTGATATTGTTACTGTATTTGAGAATATATTCCTTGTAAGCTACAAATGGCAGTTTTTCCTTCAGAATGAAATTATATCATAATTTTTGGTTAAATGAATATATAATATTTGACTATGACTAAGTAAATACTGTTCACTGCTGAGCTAAGCATATTTTATTACAATTCTACTTTGTTTTCCTGTAGTTAATTGCTTTGCTTGTTTACCTATGCACTTAAAACTTTACTTTTTTCCAAATTCTGTAAAGATATCAGCCAAGCAATGTAAGAATGATTTTGCCGGATTTTCAAATAACATATGAGTTCCACTTTTAACCCTGGTGACCTACCCCTCCCAATTCTCTCCAGCCTTCTTTCCTCTAGTACTAGTAGTTCTTCTCTTGTGTTGAATCTCCCGTTTTCTGGTTTCTCTGATTTCCTTTTTCTTGGTTTTCTTCGTAGTTTAGAAGCAGCACATCCTCTGGTAGCTTCCTGAGAAGGGAGTAATAGGAGGTTTTGAAGCTTGTGTATTTGAAAATTCTTCTCTTCTAATTTTTTCCCCCAAATTTTTATTTAAATTCTAGTTAGTTAAAAATATAGTGCAATATTGGTTTCCGGAGTAGAATTCAGTGGTTCATCACTTACATACAACACCCAGAGCTCATCATAATAAGTGCAGTCCTTAATACCCATCACCCATCTAGCCCATCCCCCAACCATCTCCCTCCAGTAACCCTTAGTGTGTTCTCTATCATTAGGAGTCTCTTATGGTTTATTTCCCTCTCTCTCCGCCCCCCCCATATGTTCATTTATTTTGTTTCTTAAATTCCCCATATGAGTGAAATCATATGGCATTTGTCTTTCTCTGATTGACTTATTTCACTTAGCATAATACGCTCTAGCTCCATCCATGTTGTTGAAATTGGCAAGATTTCATTTTTTTTATAACTGAGTAATATTCCATTGTATATACATACCACATCTTCTTTATCCATTCATCAGCTGATGGACATTTGAGCTTTTTCCAGTTTGGCTATTGTTGATAATGCCACTGTAAACATCAGGGTGCATGTACCTCTTCAAATCAGTATCTTTGTATCCTATGGGTAAATCCCTAGGAGTGCAATTGCTAATCAGAGGGTAGTTTTATTTGTAACATTTTGAGGAAACTCCACACTGTTTTCCAGAGTGGCTGCACCAGTTTGCATTCCCACCAACAGTGTAAGAGGGTTCGCCTTTCTCTGCACCCTCCAACACCTGTTGTTTGGGTCATTAATTTTAGCCGTTCTGACAGGTGTGAGGTGGTATCTCATCATGGTTTTGATTTGTGTTTCCCTGATGATGAGTGATGTTGAGCATCTTTTCTTTCAAGTGTTTGTTAGCTATCTGGATGTCTTCTTTGGAAAAATGTCTATTCATGTCTTCTGCCCATTTCTTAACTGGATTATTTGTTTTTTTGGGTGTTGAGATTGATAAATTCCTTATAGATTTTTGGATACCAGCCCTTTATTGGATATGTCATTTGCAAATATTTGCTCCCATTCTATGACTGCCTTTTAGTTTTACTGATTATTTCCTTTGCTGTGCAGAAGCTTTTTATCTTGATGAAATCCCAATAGTTCATTTTTGCTTTTGTTTCCCTTGCCTCCAGTGACATGTAAGAAGTTGCTACAGTTGAGGTCAAAGAGGTTGCTGCCTGTGTTTTCCTCTAGGATTTTGAAGGCTGCCTGTCTTACATTTAGGTCTTTCATCCATTTTGAATATATTTTTGTGTGTGGTGTAAGAAAGTGGTCCAGTTTCATTCTTCTGCATGTGGCTGTTCAGTTTTCCCAACACTATTTGTTGAAGAGACTCTTTTTTCCTTTGGATATTCTTTCCTGCTTTGTGGAAGATTACTTGACCACATAGTTGTGGGTCCATTTCTGGGTTTTCTATCTCTTCTCACTTTTAATTGATAGTTTGGTGGAGTACTGACCTCCACAGTAAAGACATATATCCTTTAGAACTTGGAGTACCACTCTACTGTCTTTTAGAATTCAAAGTTACAGATAAGAACTCTAATGTCATTTTAGTTTCATTTTTTTGGTACAAGACTTCTTTTTTTTTCTCTTTTAAGATTTTTTTAACTTCTTAATTTCTTATATCAGGATATAAAATCTCATTATGGCATTTTTTCATGTCTTCTTTTAATTATGAGATAATTCAAACATATGGAAAATACTATAACAAGGGGCCCCTGGGTGGCTCAGTCAGTTAAGTGTCTGCCTTCAGCTTGAGTCATGTTCCTGGCGTCCTGGGATTGAGCCCTGTGTTGGGCTCCCTGCCAATGGGGAGTCTGCTTTACCCTCACCACTTGCCCTCCTCCCTTCCCCCTGCTCGTGCGTGTGCTCTCCTCTCTCAAATAAATAAATAAAATCTTTTTAAAAAATACTATAACAAGAACCCACTGTATCCATTACTGTGATTAAACAGGTGTAAGGGCACCTGGGTGGCTCAGTCTGTTAAGCATCAGCCTTTGGCTCAGGTCATGATCCCAGGGTCTTGGGATTGAGTCCTGCATCACGCTCCCTGCTCAGCAGGGAGCTTGCTTCTCCCTCTCCCTCTGCCTGCTGCTCCCCCTGCTTGTACTCTCTCTCTCACACGCTCTCACTCAAAATAAATCTTTAAAAAAAAATGTGTTAAATCTTTGCCATAGTTCTTCAGGTATCTTTTTACTTAAAGAAATAGTGAAGATATATATGCACCAAAAAATAAAGCAACCAACTATATAAAACAGAAACTATAGGAAATACAAGAAGTAGCTGGAAACACACTAATAATAGGAGACTTTAACAAACCATTTTCAGTACAAGATAGTTCATGTGAACAAAAATTAAAGAAGAGTATATGCCAGCACTGTCCAACAGAACTGTCTATAATGATGGAAAGGTACAACATGTGCTCTATCCAATAGAGTAGTTACTAGCCACCTGTGGTTATAAGCATGTGAAATGAGACTATCATAACTGAGGAACTGAATTTTTAATTTTATTTAATTAAATTTAAATTTAAAAATTATTTTATTTTTTTTTTAAGATTTTATTTGTTTTTTGACAGAGAGAGACACAGCAAGAGAGGGAACTCAAGCAGCGGGGGTGGGAGAGGGAGAAGCAGGCTTCCCACGGAGCAGGGAGCCCAATGCAGGGCTCAATCCCAGGAAACTGGGACCATGACCCGAGCCAAAGGCAGACACTTAACTGACCCACCCAGGCACCCCTAAAAATTATTTTAAATAGCCCTCATGTAACTAGTGTTTATTGTATTGACAGATACAAAAAATCTAAGTGACACACTAAGATATTTTGGATATATGTCAAGCATTATTCTCCAATAACAGAATATAAGTTTCCTCAAGGGCACATGGAACATTTCCAAAAGTCATATATTAGGGCACAAAGAAAACCAGTATATTTCAAAAAGTAGAAATATTACAAACAACACTCTCTCATCACATACAATAAAACCAAAATTTAAAAATAAAACGAATTACTACAAAACTATAGTAATAATCAAAACATTGTGGTATACTAGAATAAAAACAGACATAAAGAACAAGGGGATACAATAGACAGACCAGAAATAAACCCTCAAATATATGGTCAAATGAATTTTGATGAGTGTCAAGACTATTCAATGAACAAAGGAAAAGTCTTTACTTTTTAAAAAAATGTTTTATTTATTTATTTGGGAGAGAGCAAGAGCAAGCTTGAGCAGGGGGAGAGGCAAAGGGAGAAGCAGACTCCCCACTGAGCAAGGAGCCTGATACGGGGCTCTATCCCAGGACCCCAGGCTCATGACTGGAGCCGAAGGCAGACACTTAATTGACTGAGCCACCAAGGCGCCCCAGGAATAGTCTTTTCAACAGATGTTACTGGGAAAACAAGATATCCAGTTGTAAAAGAATGAAGTTGGACCTTTACTTGACACAATATACAAAAAATTAACTCAAAATGGGTCAAAACCTAACTGTAAGAGCTAAAACTACAAAAGTCTTAGGAGAAAACACAGGGAGAAAGCTTCAGGACATTGAATTTGGCAATGATTTTTTGTACATGACATCAAGAGCACAGGCAACAAAAGAAAAACTGGACTTCATCAAATTTAAAAACTTTTGGGCATCAAAGAACACTAGCAAGACTGAAAGGCAACCAGAATGGAAGAAAAAATTTACAAATCATATACCTGATAAGGGATTAATATCCAGAATATTTAAAGAACTACAACTCAACAGAAAACAACCCAATTAAAAAATAAGCAAAGGACTGGAAAAGACATTTCTCCAAAGGGGAGATGCAAATGGCCAATAAATACATGAAAAGATCACCAAGGGAATGCAAATCAAAACCACAATGAGATACCATTTCACTTCCATTAGGATGGCTATTAACAAAAAATGGCAAATAACAACTGTTGGTGAGGTTGTGGAGAAACTGGAATCCTTATGTGTTTATGGTATGAATATAAAATGGTACAGCCACAATGGAAAACAATATAGCAGTTCCTCAAAAAATTAAACATTGAATTATCATATGATTCACCAATTCTTCTTCTAAGTGTCTACCCAAAATCAGAGAGCAGGAACTCAAACAGATACTTATACATCAATGTTCATAGTAGCATTATTCACAAAGCCAAAAAGTGGAAATAACCCAAATGTTCATTGATAGATGAATGAATAAAGAAAATGTGGTACCTGTATATAATGAAATATGATTCAGCCTTAGAAAGGAATGAAATTCTGGGGCACCTGGGTGGCTCAGTCAGTTGTGTCAGACTCTTGGTTTTGGCTCAGGTCATGATCTTGCAGTTGTGGGATCAAGCCTGGCATCAGGCTTTGTGCTCAGTTCAGAGTCTGCTCCAGATTCTCTTTCCCTCTCCCCTCCACTCACTCTCTATCTCAAATAAATAAAATCTTAAAAAAAAAGAAAAAGGAATGAATTTCTGATACATGCTACAACATGGATGAACTTTGGAAAAAAGCCAAGTGAAATAATCCAGGTGCAAAAAGAAAATGATGCATCATTCCACTACTATGAAATATCTAGAGAAGTCAAATTCAGAGACAAGTAGAATGTTGGTTGCCAAGGGCTGAGAAGAGTGGGGGAACAGGAAGTTTGTTTGATGGGTACAGAGTTTGTTTAGGAAGTTTAAAAATTCTGGAAACCGATGGTGGTGATGGTTGCACAATGTGAATGCACATAATGCCACTGAACTGTACATCCAAAAAATGGTTAACTTAGCACAATTTTAGAAAAAACTAATAAATGCAGTATCGAGAAATTTCTTGATAGGGAGGGGCCAGGATATAAAGATAGCAGAGAACTGTAACCTTGCTTTGGGAAACTCTGCAAGAAAGGCCAGTATGACTAGATGGAGAAGTGGTTTCAAATTAAATTTTGTTTTATGGTAAACATTAAAGTTTGTCTATATATTGATGAGAATGATCCAGGAGAGAAGAAACTATTGATTCAGTAAAGGGATAACAGAACTAATTCCTTAAATAGGAAAGAAATATTTCAAAACTTATTGTAAAATCAAAAGATTTCATAATTGACTAATTTTCCTGATTGAAAACTTTGTGTTGTTTGAACATCGTTAAACAAGAAAATAGGAATACTTTTATCATTTTATTACTGAATTTTCAGTCTTGGAATTGTATTTTTTTAATTAGGCATTAAATGTTCTAGGTAGTCTATCTTCTTAAGACATAGATGTCAACATAATACTTAGCCTTCTATGAAATATATATTTTTCCAAGTGTCCAGTTAAAGTATAGTAATATCCTTTCACAGTAAATACCCATACTTTTACTGAGGTTTTTAAATTAAATACTACTGTCCTTGGATAAAACTCTCAAAGTAACATCTAATCGTACACATTTTTTTTTTAAAGATTTTATTTATTTGACAGAGAGAGACAGTGAGAGAGGGAGCACAAGCAAGGGGAGTGGGAGAGGGAGAAGCAGGCTTCCTGCTGCAGGAAGCCCGATGCGGGGCTCGATCCCAGGACCCTAGGATCATGACCTGAGCCGAAGGCAGACGCTTAACGACTGAGCCACCCAGGCACCCTTAATTGTACACATTTAAAGAGATACTCTAAAGTAGTATGATTTCACCCTATATTTTTTTTCTCAATTGACTAAAGACCTATATCTGATCTTCCTGTATTTCTTACTTACATTTTAACTGGCAAATGACAAACTAAAATTTATAAATTGTTCAAAACAAAAGGAAATTCTTAAATATGAGTTTTCACCGTATCATCAAACAATAATGGCTAAGAAAAATGTCCTTTAAAATTTCGTAAGATCTTTTAGAAAGGTTAAACATAAAAATTTCAGGTGAAAAGGTAATATTATATCAGCAAATAACCAACCAAGAAACAGGAAGTTTTGAAAAATGTCTAGAAACCCATATTGTTTATGTATATAAATATACATATATTTATACATATGTTTTGTCTGTCAGCTGAGAGGGCCTGGAATCAATGATACACCAGTAACAAGCATCACATCTAGTGCACAGATCTTGGTTTCTTTTCTTTCTTTCTTTTTTTTTTTAACTTTTATTTATTTATTTGACAGAGACATAGCAAGAGAGGGAACACAAGCAGGGGAAGTGGGAGAGGGAGAAGCAGGCTTCCCGCGGAGCAGGGAGCCCGATGTGGGGCTCGATCCCAGCACCCTGGGATCATGACCTGAGCCGAAGGCAGACGCCCAACGACCGAGCCACCCAGGCGCCCTTTTCTTTTCTTTTTTTTTTAACTCACAACCCTGAGATCAAGACCCGAGCTGAGATCAAGAGTCAGATGCTTAACTGACTGAGCCATCCAAGCTCAGCTTTTATGTAAATTCCGTTAGTTAACATACAGTGTAATATTAGATTCAAGTGTACAATATAATGATTCAACACTTTCATACAACACCCAGTGCTCATCACAGCAAGTGCACTCCTTAATCCCCATCACCTGTTTTATCCATCCCCCCATCCACCTCCCCTCTGGTAACTATCAGTTTATTCTTTATAGCTAAGAGTCTGTTTCTTGGTTTGACTCCCTCTTTTTTTTTTTTTTAACCCCTTTGCTCATTTGTTTTGTTTCTTAAATTCCACATGAGTGAAATATGGTATTTGTCCCTCTCTGACTTATTTCATGTAGTATAATACATTCTAGCTCTATCCATGTTGTGGTAAATGGCCAGATTTCATCTTTTTTTGTGGCTGAATAATGTTCCTCTCTCTCTCTCTATGTGTGTATACACACACACACACACACACACACACACACACACACACACACACCCCACAACTTCTTTTCTTCTTTATCCATTCATCAATCAATGGACACTTGGGCTGCTGCCATATCTTGGCTATTATAGATAGTGCTGCTATAGACATTGGGATACATGTAACCCTTTGAATTCATATTTTTGTATTCTTTTTTTTAAAACAGAATTTATTTATTTATTTTAAGGTTTTATTTATTTACTTGACAGAGAGACAGCGAGAGAGGGAACACAAGCAGGGGAAGCGGGAGAGGGAGAAGCAGGCTCTTCGCTGAGCAGGGAGCCCGTTGCAGGGCTCAATCCCAGGAGCCTGGGATCATGACCTGAGCCGAAGGCAGATGCTTAACGACTGAGCCACCAGGCGCCCCAGTATTTTTGTAGTCTGTGGGTGATACCTAGTAGTGCAATTGCCTGGTTCTAAGGTAGTTCTATTTTAACTTTTTGAGGAACCTCCATGCTGTTTTCCAGAGTGGCTGCACCAGTTTGCATTCCCACCAGCAGTGCAAGAGTGTTCGCCTTTCCACATCCTTGCCAACACCTGTTGTTTCTTGTATTGTTGATTATATCCACTCTGATAAGTATGAGGTGATATCTCATTGTAGTTTTGATTTGTATTTCCCTGATGATCAGGGATTTTGAGTATCTTTTCATGTGTCTGTTGGCCATTTGTATGTCTTCTTTGGAAAAATGTCTATTCAGGTCTTTGGCCCATTTTTAAATTGGATTGGTTTTGGGGTACTGAGGTTTATTAGTTCTTTATATATTTTGGATACTAACGCTTTATTATTATATGTCTTTTGCAAATATC
Source organism: Eumetopias jubatus (assembly GCF_037043125.1). NCBI lineage: Eukaryota > Metazoa > Chordata > Mammalia > Carnivora > Otariidae > Eumetopias > Eumetopias jubatus. The sequence goes on along the minus strand of NW_028274808.1, from coordinate 96,509,280 downwards.
TTCTCCCATTCTGTATATTGCCTTTTAGTTTTGTTGATTGTTTCCTTTGCTTTGCAGAAGCTTTTCATTTTGAAGAAATCCTAATAGTATATTTTTGTTTTTGCTTCCCTTGCCTCCAGAGACATATCTAGAAAAATGTTGCTACAGCTGATGTCAAAGATGTTACTGTCTGTGTTCTCATCTAGGATTTTTATGGTTTCAAGTCTCACATTTAGGTGTTTCATCCGTTTTGAATTTATTTTTGTGTATGGTGTAAGAAAGTGGTGCAGTTTCATTCCTTTGCATGTTGCTGTCCAGTTCTCCCAACACCATTTGTTCAAGAGACTGTCTTTTTCCTATTGTATTTCTTTCCTGCTTTGTGGAAGATTAATTGACTATATAGTTGTGGGTTCATTTCTGAGTTTTCTGTTCTGTTCCATTGATCTATGTGTCTGTATTTCCACCAATACCATACTGTGTTGATCAGTACCGCTTTGTAATACAACTTGAAGTCCAGAATTGTGATGCCTTCAGGTTTTTCTTTTAGAAACCTATATATTTACTATGAATATCATTCATTCCCATGAAACTCCAAGTGCTGCAACACAAGTAATAGATTGATGTTAATTCCATTATAAAATATAATATCACAATTTAAAATTTTGTGAGTCATTAAAAAAGATATTGTTAGTGGACAAAATTTGTATGGTTTTGAATGACTTATCAACAGTAACCATTTGTCAATTTTTTTTTAAGTAGGCTCCACGCATAACATGGGCCTTGAACTCAGGGCCATGAGATCAAGAGTTGCATGCTCTGCTGACTGAGCCAGCCAGGCACCACACCATTTGCCAACTGCTAAATGATCCAACTGCTGCAGAAGAACCATACATGATCTGCATACTCCCCTGATCAGAGAAATTATATTCTGTCAGCAGTAATGAAGAAGAGAAATGGCACCAAGAGAACAAATTCTTCTTCTTTTTTTTTTCAAGATTTTATTTATTCACTTGAGAGACAGAGAGAACACAGGCAGGGGGTGAGGCAGAGGGAGAGGGAGAAGCAGACTTCCAGCTGAGCAGGGAGCCTGACGTGGGGCTTGATCCCAGGACTTGGAGATCATGACCCAAGCCAAAGGCAGATGCTTAACCATCTGAGCCACCCAGGCACCCTGAGAACAAATTATTCTTACTCAGAGTGTTTTGGTACTTAAAAAAAAAAAAAGAATGCTTTGGTATTTCCATCTGGATGTGGGTATGTATGAGTTCACCTCACAGAAAAAATCAGGTCAGAACTTATTCAAAGCCACTTAGTAGGGACTAGAAATCTTCAGCTTTTTATCAGTAGTTTTACCTTTACACTGATATATAAAGATATCAAAGAGTTATTAATTGAAATCATATGCAGTATGGAAAATGGATATATAAATATGCATAGAAAAAAACTGGAATGCTAGAGAGTATCAGGGGAGTGAGAATAGAAGGAAAAACAAATTAAACTTAGCAATCAATGAGCTTATTGGTAAAAAATTTTACCATAGTATGTGTTTTTTTTTTTAAATTTGATTTATTTATTTGAGAGAGAGAGCACAAGGAGGGGGAGTGGCAGAGGGAGGGAGAAGCAGGCTCCCCGCTGAGCAGGGAGCCTGATGCAGGGCTCAATCCCAAGACCCCGGGATCATGACCTGAGCAGAAGGCAGATGCTTAACCAACTGAGCCACCCAGGCGTCCAGCATGTGTTATTTCAAACATAAAAAAGACAAATGCTGTCAATTTTGTTTTCTTTGTGATTAATGGCTTATGATAAATTTCTAGGAGTGGGATGACTAGTCCAAAATACCTAAATATTTCTTCAGTGCTAAATCTTTTGCCAAACTGGAAAGTATACTTTGAATGTTGCAGATGTAACACATCTTCAAGTATTTATTATTTCAGCATCCAGTCTGGAATTCTGATAAATATTCCTCCTATAAAAAGGCAAGGCCTTTTCCCACAATATAGCTCATCTGCCCTGTTTTCAGCCACCTGTCTTCTAAAGCAGGTAAAACTCAGACATATTGGAAAGTGAATAAAATAGAGAAATAAACTGATGTATTAGTTTGTAAAAAGCTTCCCTAAAATCAGGACAAACCAATCTAATATTTTAAGATAAAAAAAAAAAGAAACTTGCAGAATTGGTTGCATAGCAGTATATAATACTAAGAAAAATCTTAGCAAAAAGATACATATGTAGGGTGCCTGGGTAGCTCAGTTGGTTAAGCAACTGCCTTCGGCTCAGGTCATGATCCTGGAGTCCCTGGACCGAGTCCCGCATCGGGCTCCCTGCTCAGCAGGGAGTCTGCTTCTCCCTCTGACCCTAACCCCTCTCATGTGCTCTCTCTCATTCTCTCTCAAATAAATAAAATCTTTAAAAAAAATACATATTTACAAAGCAAAATGTTATGACCCTGAGAATATTCTTTGTACTCCCAAGGAATTGAAAGAATTTTGAGACTGGTAAAGGATTTTGATAATAGAGCAATCCTGAACTATGTGAAGCAGACAGCTTCATTAGTTAAAGAACAAATACTAATCATCAGTAAATAAATTACTTGTTGGGGCACATGGGTGGCTCAGTCATTGAGCGTCTGCCTTCGGCTCGGGTCATGATCTTAGGGTCTTGGGATTGAGCCCCTCATCGGGCTCCCTGCTCAGCAGGAAGCCTGCTTCCCCCTCTCCCACTCCCCCTGCTTGTGTTCCCTCTCTCGCTGTCTCTCTCTCTGTCACATAAATAAATAAAATCTTTAAAATAAATAAATAAATAAATAACTTGTAGAAGTAAACAATAGAAAACAAAACTGATGATGGCTATAACTGCCCAGGCAAAATATATATATATATGGATGAAGACTCACATTTTCTTGGTAATAGTTTTAGTGTAAATCAACCCAGTAAATACCAGATTTTACAACATAAAATGAAATCAAACACAGCTAAAGTGATATTAAAAATTTATGAATTTGGGCACCTGGGTGGTTCAGTCGGTTAAGCATCTGCCTTCGGATCAGGTCATGATCTCGGGATCCTGGGATCAAGCCCCACATCAGGCTCCCTGCTCAGCGGGGAGTCTGCTTCTCCCTCTACCCCCTTCCCCCCTGCTCGTGATCTCTTTCCCACTCTCTCTCTCTCAAATAAATAAATATTTTTTAAAAAATTTATGAATTTATAAAAATTTGACAAAATTAAGAACTGCGAATTTGACCTAGTAAAATCAGTCAAAATAAAGGTCTTCTTTTTTGTTTGGGGTTTTTGGGGTTTGTTTTTTTGAAGATTTTTATTTATTTATTTGACAGAGAGAGAGCACAAGCAGGCAGAATGGCAGGCAGAGGGAGGGGGAGAAGCAGGCTCCCTGCCTAGCACAGAGGCTGACGCAGCGTCCGATTCCAGGACCCCACGATCTAAGAAGAAGGCAGACGCTGAATCGACTGAGCACCCAGGCATCCCAAATAAAGGTCTTCAAAGAAAATTCACAATATAAAATTAAGAGGGACAAGAATCAATCCAACCAAATTATTTTAGTTGAAAGTTAGTATGAAAAACTGGCTTAACTGCATTATAGAAAAATTGATCAAATAATTAGATTTTTCTAGTGGAATTTGCTCCCCAAAATAATAAGTGTTCTAACTAGACCATGCATAGTCCTATACGCTAAGAATTTTGGTCTCCTTGCAAAGAGAAAGCCATTAAAAGTTTTTTTTTTTTTTTTCAGGTGGTGTGGGTGGGGATGGGGTGGAGGGATGTGGAGCTGGGGGGAGATTGAATATGATTTAATGTGTTTTAAATAGCTCATCTCTCTGGCTGCAATAAAAACTAATTTGTAGGGAGCCCACAGTCCATGCCAGGGAATCAACTAAAAGGCTATCAAAGTGTTCCGGGTGAGCGATGATGATAGCTACAGTTATGATGGTAGTGGATATGGAAAGACGTAGATGGATTTTAGAGACATTCTGGTGATGGTTTGCTAATGGGTTGGAATGGGGGATGAGTGAGGGGTGACTTTCAAAGACAGAACCCTGGAAGACAAGTGTGAGGGGATGGATCTAGAGGCTAGTCTTGCATATACAGATTTTCAGATGTCTAAAAATAGACAGTAGGATACATGAATTGGAAGCTCAGAGCTTCTGCTCAGAGGTCTGAGCAGAAGATAAAAACTTGCAATCAGGGGCACCTGGGTGGCTCAGTCGTTAAGCATCTGCCTTTGGCTCAGGTCATGATCCCCGGTTCCTGGGATCGAGTCCTGCATCGGGCTCCCTGCTTGGCGGGAAGCCTTCTTCTCCCTCTCCCGCCCCCCCGCTTGTGTTCCCTCTCTTGCTGTGTCTCTCTGTCGAGTAAGTAAATAAAAATCTTTTTAAAAAAAAGTTTTAGGGGTACCTGGGTGGCTCAGTCGTTAAGCGTCTGCCTTCGGCTCAGGTCATGATCCCAGGGTCCTGGGATCGAGCCCCTCATTGGGCTCCCTGCTCAGCGGGAAGCCTGCTTCTCTGTCTCCTAGCTCATGCTCCCACTCTCTCTCTCTATCTCAAATAAATAAAGCCTTAAAAGAACAAACAAAAAACTTTCTTTTTTTTTTTTTTATAAATTTTCTTTTTTTTTTTTTTTTAAAGATTTTATTTATTTATTTGAGAGAGAGAGAATGAGAGAGAGAGAGCACATCAGAGGGGATAGGGTCAGAGGGAGAAGCAGACTCCCTGCCGAGCAGGGAGCCCGATGCGGGACTCGATCCTGGGACTCCAGGATCATGACCTGAGCCGAAGGCAGTCGCTTAACCAACTGAGCCACCCAGGCGCCCCACAAACAAAAAACTTTCAATCACTGGTGTTTATATGGTAGCTGAAATACAGGCACGGTTAAGATTTTGAGGAGTCTAGGGAAAGAAAAGGACATAGGACAGTATTTCTCAAACTTTTTGGTCTAAGAACTGTTTGTACTTTTAAAACTTGAAGACCTTTTTTTTTAAAAATTTATTTGAGAGAGAGAGACACAGCGAGAGAGGGAGCACAAGCAGGGGGAGTGGGACAGGGAGAGGGAGAAGCAGGCTCCATCCCAGGACCCTGGGACCAGGACCTGAGCCGAAGGCAGACGCTTAACCGACTGAGCCACCCAGGCGCCCCGACCCTAAAGAGCTTTTGTTTATGAGTATTATATTTATCAATATTAACACATTAAATTAAAATTTAGTATTTTTGTACTTTTAACTTAACAATAATAATAAACCCATTACATGTTGTATTAGATTCCTAGGGCTGCTGGTAAAAAAGCACCACAAACTGGTGACTTTAAACAAAAGAAATTGTCTCACAGTTCTGGAGACTAGAACTCCAAAATTAAGGTGTCTACAAGGCCATGTTCCTTCTGAAGTCTCTAGGGAAGGAGCTATTCCATTCCCCTCTCCTGGTGGAAGGAGAATCCTTGCTGCCCCTTGGCTTGTGAAAGCATCTCTGCTTCCTTCATGTGGCATTCTCATTTCTGTAGCTGCATCCAAATTTCCTTCTTCTTATAAGGATACCAATTACTGGATCTGGGCCCCCTCTATTCCAGTATGATCTCATTCTACCTTGCTTACCCACAAATGTTAATGCAAATAAAACTTTTTTAATGAAAAATAACTTTTTCAATACAAAAAGTATTTTTTTTAGTGAATAGTGCATTATTTTAGTTTTGTAAATCATTTCACTATCGAGCTGTATCTCTCTCTCTGTCAAATAAATAAATAAAACTTAAAAAAATTAGAAAAAAAATCTGTTCCAAATACTCATCTATTAATGCTGACCTGTAATGAGATTTTATATATTTCAACTTTGAAAATGTCTTTTCATACAGATAGGTACTGCGTTTATGCGCAAATGCTTTTAATTAAACATATTCATCACCATTTGGAAAACATTTCTGGAATTTTATTAGATTCCTCTCTTGGTATTTGCCTTTTAGCAACAGTACAAAGTGATGACAGCACCACATATGGTTTTTCTCACAGCGACTCAACTCTGCCTGTGTGGTGGAAAAGTGGCCACAGACAATATGTAAACGAATGAGCATGCTGTATTCCAATAAAAGTTATTTATGGAACTGAAATTCAAACTTCATATAGCTTTTATGTGTCACAAAAAATACGTCCTTCTAACCATTAAAAAATGTAAAAACCATTCTTAGCTTGCACCTGTGTAAAAATAGGTGGTGGTCAGGATTTGGCCCATGGGCCGTAGTTTGCCAAGTCCTGATCCAGAATATCCATGAACCCCTGAATTATTTTCTAAGTAATATATTTTCACTTGTGCATATTGTCTTGGAATCAGTTAAATAGTAATAAATATGGCTGCTCATATTTAAGGACTATGTAATAATAGTGAAAACATTTTAAGTCAGAAAAAGAAAGCCAATAGTCTTTCTTACCCTTTGTCTTACCAATGTACGATTTGGTAATGTTCTTAGTCATTTGAAAAAATATTGGCTTAGTTATTCAGAACTTCCAAATATTGACACCCCTCATTACACAACATCAAAAGATACATTATTGAAATCACTACTGATCTCATCAGAAAAAAAGTCTTTAACTATGGGAAGCTGTTGAGCTCATGCTGCAGTTACATGTTTTCCAAATTCCAATTTTCTCTTGATAGCTTGAATTTTATCACTGGCAACAAATATCATCAGTTGTTTCCATTGACAGGACAGGTTCACTTCATTCATTTCTAGGAAAATGTCTGCCAAAATATCTAAGCATGAATAAACCTAGTCTGGTGTCAGGTGTTCTTTCAAGTACAAATGGGTTCCATGATAAAAGGAGCTAGTCCACTTACAACTCAATCTCAGTGCTTTTCTTCAAGACAACCATCATACGTTAATATACAGCAGAAATGAGTTATGTATACTTCCAATTTATCACACAGAATATTAAAAGACTCACAAGCTTAAGCTTTAATCACATTAATAATTTTTACTATTCCACAGAGGGCATTCTTAGGTGAAACTTGGCAACGTTTGTTTTTTTCACTACGAGTATGTGGCAGAAGAATACAATGACCACTAGTACGGTTTGGTGTCATTGGCTTGATTTGTGCTGAGTGGCCAGCAGATTTATCCACCATTGCTTTTGTGCCATCTGTGCAGATAGCAACAAGGGAAAAGGCAAATAATATCTTAATATTATTATGAAAATAGTTTGACCTCGATCTTAAAGATTCTCTAAAAGAGTGTCCAACATTCTAAGGGTTTAGGGAGCACAGTTTGGAAATCTGCTAACCTAAGAAATAGTCTCGGGTATCTCTACCAACAATTAATGTTTAGGCAAAGAAGAAGTAAAGAGGTAGACTGAGAAGTGGCTAGAAAGGCAGGAATTAAACAATGAGAATGTGATATCATGGAGGCAGGGAGGAAAGGAACAATCAGGAACTCTTGGAAAAACAGAAACTGTACCATAAAAATCAGTGGCTATGTATATATAAATCTCACTCAAAGGTAGTGAGAACTTATTATTTTATACTGATGGAATCTAAAATATGAATCCATTTGATCTTGTTTCTAGGGAATAATGACACTGAAACCATACAGAAGGAAATACAATCTAGCACACCATATTGTTCTGCAGTGAAGAGTATCTACACACTCATAAAATAAAGCTGTCTATGGATTCTTAAATTTTAGAACGAATCTATGAACGAAGCATAAAGAAGCACATTATGGTTACATAATAGATATAATGATCACTCTTGACAATGTAAATGAAAGGAAGAACTATCGTCCATAATGTCATACTCTCAAACACTGCCAGTGGAAGTGTAAATTAGTATAAAAGTTTGGAAAATGGTTTGGCAATATCTAGAGTGAATTAAGACATACCTACTCTATGATTCAGAAATTCAAAATGATATAGCACTTATAGTATGATTTCATTTGTATATAGTTTAAAAAAACTAGGCAAATCTATCGGATACATTATTAGATGATAAACCATAAAGAAAAGAAAGAAAGTGATTTCCTCCTTAAGGGGAGGGGGAAAGTGTTGTGCATAGGAAGGGACACATGGGGGTTTTAATTTTTTTTTTTTTAAGATTTATTTAAGAGAGAGAAATCACGTGCTTGTGCACACAAGTGAGGAGAGGGGCAGAGGCAGAAAGAAAGAATCTCAGGCAGACAACCCTCAGAGTGCAGAGCCCCACATGGGGCTTGCTCCCATGACCCCAAGATTACCACCTGAGCCAAAATCAAGAGTTAGACGCCCAACTGACTGAGCCACCCAGGTACCCTTGGGGGTTCTAATTCTTAACTGGGGTAGCCATTACATGGTTGTTCGCTTTACCCATTAACTTGTATATTTGTGGGTTTTTACTTAGGGGGGCACTTTTCTGTGTATGCTTTATTTCACAATAAAGAAGGTTAAGATCTTAATATAAAGAAAACAAAAATTGGAAGATAGAACAAAGGGTTAGGTCATATATTCTCACTCTACAGAGTGAGGATATAAGAGATTCTAACTACAATTGATAGAATAGGGATGCCTGGGTGACTCAGTCGGTTAAGTGTCTGCCTCCTTTGGCTCAGGTCATCATCCTAGCGTCCTGGGATCGAGTCCCACATCAGGCTCCCTGCTCAGTGGGGACCCTGCTTCTCTCTCTGCCTGCCGCTCCCCCTGCGTGTACTCTCTCTGACAAATAAATAAAATCTTTAAAAAAATAAATACAATTGATAGAATAGTGGGATGTCTGGGTTGCTCAGTCAGTTAAGTGTCTGCCTTCTGCTCAGGTCATCATGATCCCGGGGTCCTGGGATTGAGTCCCGAGGCAGGCTCCTTGCTCAACAGGGAGCCTGCTTCTCCCTCTGCTTGCCGCTCCCCCTGCTGTGTGTGCTCTCTCTCTGACAAATAAATAAAATCTTTTAAAAAAGTAAAAAATAAAATTGATAGAATATTCAAGTAAACATTCAAGTATGTTATTTAAACAATAGAAAAAACCCCACAAACATCAAAAATAGAAAGGGAATGGAGGATGGGCTCATGAAAGGGTGTTAAATCTTTATGTTTTCTAGTGGCAGGTCAAAAGCTGAAAGATATTGACTTTAGGGATTAGGATTCAGTGAGGGAGAGCTTTTTTTCCATTAAATACTATAAACAATATTGTACGATTTGGATTTACCATTTACACAGATTAATTGGATTGAAAAACAAATTACCACAAGCTACTTTTTAGTACTGCTGAACAAATTTAAGGAAAAGGAAAAGCAGTATAGTATAGTGGTTAAAAATATGAACTACAGAGAACTATAGAGCAAGATTGGTTGGGTCTAAATTTTTATTCTGGCACTTTCTAACTGTATGATCCTGGACAAGCCAGTTGGGTTTAAATTTTTATTCTGGCACTTTCTAACTGTATGATCCTGGACAAGCCATTTTTCCACTTTGTCTCAGTGTTTTCATCTGAAAGTGGAGGAAATAACCATCTCTATTTTATATCGCTGTTTGGAGGATTAAATGAGTTAACATATGCAAAGCACCTAGTGTCTACTATTTATGTGTATGTGTGCATATTCTAACTATTAGCTATCATTGAGTACTTAATTTTGATAAATGAAGCTGGAGGAAAAGAAGGATGAAGACTGAAAATCATCCTATGGGTTTATTAATATGTAGGTCATAGGTCACTGGTACTTTTAATGATATGGTTGAGTATGGAGTCAGAAGCTAGACTGAAAACAAAGAAGAAACAGATACATACTTAAGTATTTATAGGAAAATTTTATGATGTCTAGGATTTACTTTAAAATATTCCAGGAAAAAACAATAACGTCTGTGTGTGTGTGTGTCTGTGTGTGTTTGTAAGTTGTAGTAGGCAGAAAATAACAGTTCCCTAAAGATGTAATCTTTTGAACTGGTGAATGTGTTACCTTAAAAGGCAAAAGGGATTTTGTAGATGTGATTACATTAAGGATCTTGAGATGGGGAGATTATCCTGGATTACAGGTTACAGATGGTTCCAATCTAATGGTATGAGTCCTTCAAAGTGGAAGAGGGAGGCTTAAGAGAGAGGCAAAGGGAGATCTGACTATAGAGGAGGTCAGAGGGATGTGATGTGAGAAGGACTTAACCCACCATTGCTGGCCTTGAAGATGCAGGAAGGGACCTCCAGCCAAGGTATGTGAGCAGCCTCTAGAAGTTAGAACAAACAAAAAAAATGGATTCCCTTCCTAGAGGCTACATAAAGGAATGCAGCCCTGACAAACCTTGATTTTAACCCAATGAAACCCATGTTGGACTTCTAATTTACAGAACTGTAAAATAATAAATTTGTGTTGCTTAAAGTCACTAAATTTGTAGGAATTTGTTATGGCAGCAATAGAAAATCAATACAGGGGTGTATATAAATGAAACAGAAATAGCAATGTGGTTAATTGTTAACGTTGGATGATAGGTAAATGAGAATTCACTACAATATCCTGTCTACTTCTGTTTATGTTTGAAAACTAAATGAGAAAATAAAAGAATATATCTTCTCTTCAATGATGAACTTACAGAAATTGATGCATTAAATATAAAATACAAGTTACTGTTCTTCAGTAATAGTAACATTTTACTATAGTAAACATTTTACTATTAAATGAATTAGATTCTGGTCTTCACTGATCTACATATCCTTTATCTATAGGCAATTTTTTTTTTTATTTGTCAGAGAGAGAGAGCACGTACGCGTGTGTCCAAGCAGGGGGAGCAGCAGGCAGAGGGAGAGGGAGAAGCAGGCTCCCTGCTGAGCAAGGAGCCCGATGCAGGAGTCGATCCCAGGACCCTGATTATTATGACCCAAGCGGAAATCAAGAGTTGGACGCTTAACCGACTGAGCCACCCAGGTGCCCCACACTTTTTTTTTTTCTTAACTCCCTCCTTCTTCCCAAGGGTAATTACTATCCTGACTTTTAACACTATGATTTTTGCTCTTTTTGAACTTTATGCAAAGTTAGCTTCATATAAATCACAGTGTATTGGTTTATGTCCTCCATCTTTTTTGTCTAACAGTTTAACATTATGTCTATGATAGTCATCATATTGTTGCTTACATCTGTAGTTTCTTCATTTTTCAAAATCATAGTATTTCATTGTGTAACTATGCCACTATTTATATATTCTACTGTTGATGGACATTTAGGTTATTTCCAGTTAAGAGTTATTATAAAGAATGCTGCTATGAACATCTTGCTCATGTCTCTTGGTGCATGTGTGCACACATTACTGTCGGGTATATACATATAACTAGGAATAAAATGGCTGGGTCAGAGATGTTTTCATGTTCAACTGTAGTAAATACTGCCAAACAGTTTCCCAAACTGGCTGTATAATTTATATTACAAATGTATCCCCATCCTCAACAACAATTTTGGTAGTGTCAGACTTTTTTTTTTTTTTTAAGCCATTCTGATGAGTTATAGTGTTTTCTCATTGTGGTTTTAATTTGCATTTCCCTGATTTCTAATGAGGTGGAACATGATTTTCATAAGTTTATTCCTTAAATTTTTAGTCTCTCAGATTTTATACTTAGGGTATACCACTTGCTGTTAATTCTCAATTTTTCTCCTACTTCATTACATACTAAGAAGATGGGGCAAGGATCCTATACCCACACTCCTATCTCAACCCTGATCTCAGTTATTCTAGGTAGAAATTTAGAATTTGACTTCTTTATTTCCCACATCTATTAGATCAGCAAGTTCTGTTAATTTCCAAAATGAATCTTAAGCCACCCTGTTGCCATATTGTAGAACCACTACTTCAGACCTTCATCACCTCAATCTTGGAGGACCACAACAGCTTCTTGGTTTTTCACATTTTGGATTCTGCCACTGACTACCCCCCTTCATTCTCCATGTTGCAGCAACAGGGGTATTAATTATTAAAACTTTTCAGTGGCTTCTTATTGCTCTGAGAATAAAATTCAAACTCTGCCATAATCTAGAAGCCCCTGCAGGTCTGCCTTAGACTATCAGCCTCATCCCTAGGCATGCTTTGTTTATGTGCTAGCTACAGGCCTCTTTCCAGGCCTTGGTAATCACACAAACCCCAGCTTTGTCTTCTTTCAATCCTTTAACAGGAAGCTCCATTTGATGAGGGAGCAGAAGGCAAGCTGAGGACAAAGCACAAGCTGACACTCTCCAATGGCCCCCACCTCCAACTCCCAGGTGGGATCTGTGTGACGTTCCTCAGGCACTTCGGCTATCCTAAAGCTAAGGGAAGGAAAAAACAAATAGTTACCTTATAGAGATTATAGTCCAGCAAGACCTCAGTCTCCCTCAGTTTACAAAATGTCTTCGTGATTTACAAGAAAAAAAGCATTATTAATAACCTAACTTCCAGAAAGAAACTCCCAACTGTCTTAATGTTAATGCTTTACCAGAGGGAAAAACAACCCTAACTTGACAAAGCAAGGCCTCCAATATCTTGTAGGTCCTCTTTAGCATATAAAAATTCTTTTGAAAACCTCCCTTTTTCCTTACCACCAACTCCCAAGTATATAATCAATCACCCCTCTGAACCCTGGTGCAGCAGCTCTTTCTGCCCTTGGGTCCTGTCCCCTGTGCTTTAATAAAACACCATTTTGCACCAAAGATGTCTCAAGAATTCTTTCTTGGCCTTGGCTCCAGACCTCACCTCACCAAACCTCACCTATATTCAAAAACTATATCACATTCATCTTAACAGAATACTTGCCCCATAACTTGTTCATTTTCATCCTTTAATTCTCACTTTAAATTTTACCTCGATTTGTTTTCTTCATAACAGGTATCAACAATCTGTCATTACTGAGTTTGTTTTTTGTTAGTTTCCAATAAAATAAAAATAATAGTAATAATAACAATAACGATGGCTTGTAGTATTTGCCAGGCACCACTCAATGAGGTTTTTTTTTTGGGGGGGGGGACCACTCAATGAATTTTAAATAAACTAACACTTTCAATTCTCACAACAAGCATACAAAGTAGGTATAATTATTATTCATGTTTTATAGCTGGGGAAACTAAATCACAGAGAGGTTGAGTAATTTGCCCTTTTAGTGTTAGGAAGTGGCAGAGCTGTCACTTTGATGTGGTTTTGGAATACAGGTGAGGTTCGGTGGGGTAAGGTCCAGAGCCAGAGCCGATGACCAAGAAAGAATTCTTGAGACATCTTTGGTGCAAAATGGTGGTTTTATTAAAGCATGGGGACAGAACCCCTGGGCAGAGAAAGCTGCTGCACTGGGGTCTTGAGGAGTGGTGATCATATACTCAGGAGCTGGGGAAAGTAAGGAAAAGGGAGGCTTCGAAAGAACTTTTGTATGCTACAGAGGACCGACCTACAAGATACCTGCAAGATATCCGAGGCCTTGCCATTGTCAAGTTAAGGTTGTTTTCCCCTCTAGCAAGGTATTAAGACAGTTGGGAGATTCCTGGAAGAATGTCACTCATGTCCTACCCAAGAGTGGGGGGTAGGGGGAGGCTGCAGGGTGTAAGCTTATGCTTTGTCTTCAGCTAGCCTTCTCCTCCCTCATCGTTTCCCCCCTGAACAATTTTGACCCTTAAATCTTCAAGGTTGTTGAAGACAGAAGGTCTCATGTTCTGTAACTTCTTCCTGCTGAGTAGGGGCATAGAGATGTCCCTACCTATGGGTCAATATTGGTCACTTGGGGAACATATAGGGGAATTACAAAAGGGGAGGCGGCTGAATCCAACATGGTCAACATGTATAAACCTCCTTGAATAGAAGGGATCATCTGTCAGCTAGAAGGTATAGCACTGAAGGAGTTTTGGCATGAGGCAGGGAGACACCAGAAATGAGAACAAAATAATGTTAATATTTTAATGAGAAAGAGAATCTGAATAAAAGACCTTTGATGATTGATCTTCAATAATTTTCCTCCAGTCGAGGAGTTTAAAGCAACCACTAAAGGAAAGAGAGATCATTTAAAGAACCAATTTGAGTATTCATGTCAGTTAGAAACCTAGAAATATTTGTGGTAATCTAGAATGTATACACAGCATTCTGTTTTTATTATAGCGCAAGTTTTGTAAAACTGTATCACACATTTGTATTACTTTATTATTTAATAGAGAAATGCTATTTTGAGTGTCATTTAGGGCTTTGACGATGTACTAAGAGCTTCCATGTGCCAAACAACATCCTCCAGTCTCAAAGAGGTAAAAAGATGGATGTTAGGTGGTCATACCAATGAGACACAGAACATGTCCACCGTTGTTTTAAATTTGGAAGGTTAGCTAGGTTGGTAATGGTTTCAATAATGCATCCATGCATCCAGGCAAAACCCAGAGTACAGTGGCCTATCCAGCCTGGGGGAAGCTGTGGAAACAAGTTTAGGGTCATAGAGCCACTGGATTCCAGTCAGGAGCCACCCATCCAATACTGGGCCTCCTTAAAGTACAGTCAGGATTTCAAAGGCTACTCAAGTTTTGGAGGTCTATCCTTTGAATTTATATAATAATTTCAGGCCCATATTTGATTGGGGAGTTACGGCTTGATAATAATCCCCTTTTCCTTAAATTGCTCCATGGGCATATAGGACTAGTCAGTATAAATATTAATTTTTAAGGCTTTGGCAATTGCCAAGCACAAGTGAGCACTATAGCATACCCAGCTTTTCTTACCCCTCTTTTCCATGAAACTATTGCCGTTAGTAAACCACTGTCATCTCCTTTTTTAATAGGGGCATCTTAAATCTGGTCGACTAGAATAAACTAGACCAGTAATCTCTGAATAATTATGCTTTACAGAAGTACAGCGGTCAGCTCCAGGCATTAGGGTGGCTGGGTTTAAAGTCTGACAGGTTTTAAGTATATTTCAGACATATCTATAAGCATAACCTGGTATTTAATAAGTCAGCCTCCTATCATCTATTGGTGGCCTTTGGTCTCTAAGACACTCTGGACCTGATGTGAAGTCACTGCAGTCAAGGACTGTCCCATAGTGAGTTCTGCGGCTCCTACCAAGAGGACTGTTGTATGCTTGGCTAAATATTTTGTTTGCAATTGTATCTCAATAGAAGTGGCTTTTAGGATAAATACGACTAAGGGATAATACAACCTCTTTGTTTGAGGTAAAGCATCAATATCCTAATTACAAGTAATCACTGGCAAGTAGGAGAAAACTTGTAGGAGAAAACTCAAGAAATAAGGGCAGCCCCAAGTACATCATCCAGTCCAATCATAAAGAAAGTGGGTCATCCATTATCTCCATAAGTCCATAGTTAATGCTATGGAGTGGGGTATGCTCTGGCTTTTAAGGAAAATTTTCATCATCCCAGCCACACAGAATTGGTCAGGGTGTTAGTTAAGTTATACAATCATTGGGGAATTAATCCGAAATTACCATACGCTCATGGGTTCCTGTTATCCCCACAGAATAACAAGCAAGAAGACTGCCTATACATGAGCTACTGTGTGGAAATAGAAAAGCTATTTCTCTGAAGTTTACCTCAAGTTGTCTAGCTTAAGCAAACAACATTTCAGGACAATCAAAACTAGGATTTAACATCCACAAAGATGGGTTATTGAAACATAATTTCTCTCTAAAATAACCCTCATTTTCAGAGTCAGCCAAATCAAGACTAATGTTTGCAAAACAAGTAATAATTTTAACAAACTTGGCTCGGCAAGAACAGTGATTGATCATATAGATCTTTTAGAATCTGCTTTGCTGGAACTTTTATAAGGAATCTCTAGATTGAACTTTTAGTAGCCTCTCCAGGCCAGAAGCCAAGCCAAGTACTTGCCATCAGACATGCCTGTAATACCTGTAGATGTGGGGAGATTCCTCTTCATGAGGTCCCCAGTGTATCCTGAGGTTCCTGTGCCCGCCAGGAAGTGACATTCTTTACTCACCTGGTGAGGCAGCTGGGAACTCTGTAAGGTATCAGGCCAACATTTCCAAGGGGCTTTATGGCTCTTCCATGAAGTCAACCTTAGTTCCTCAAAGCTGTCTGGTCGTACTTGAGTCTAGGCATGCCTCTCTCAAATATGGCATTCCAGTCAAAGCCTTGGTAAAATAACCAGTTTCCAATGGTGTCCTGTTATAAGAACAGATTCTTATTGAATTTATGCAAATGACTATGATTGCCCTGGAAGAATACTTATTTGAATTTCAGAAGGTTTGTGTAGAAGTTAAATGCGTCAATTTGTTTACAAATGAATATTTTATCATACTTTTGTAAGTCATAGATATCTTGAGAGGAAGTTTCCCTAATCTGGGAGAGCAAACATTAGAGAACCAGCAATGTGCCAAACAAGAGTCACAAAACTATAATCATCTTTTTAGTTCATTTAGTCCCACGTTACTAATTCTTGTTTAATTTGAATGAGCTTTAGTTAGTTCTGGAAATTCTTACCCATTTCAGTTTTAATCTTAAAGATATCAAATACCTGTATTTGTCCTGAAAGTCCTTTTTATGAATCTCCTTGAAGATGGAACAATAACTATAAATGACAAGACTCAAAAATGGACATGATTAAAGATCTGAGGTTACAACATGGCTGGCAAGGCAATCTGGTTATTTCTGTGACACACAACACTTCAATAATCAAAATATCAAATGATAACCTTATATTAAAACACTAAAACTTTAGGGGCGCCTGGGTGGCTCAGTCGTTAAGCGTCTGCCTTCGGCTCGGGTCATGATCCCGGGGTCCTGGGATCGAGTCCCGCATCGGGCTCCCTGCTCCTTGGGAGCCTGCTTTTTTCTCCTCCTCTGTCTCTCATGAATAAATAAATAAAATCTTTAAAAAAAAAAAAATAAAACACTAAAACTTTAGGAATTACATATTATCTCTAGAATAGTTATAGCATTTACCCAAATGTAACCTAAGGCTTATCATTTGTTTAACAGTGCTTCTGGAATAACTTAATGTACTAAATAAAAAGGCCTAATGAGTTAAAAGAGACTTCCATTTATAATTTAAATCTTGTGAAAATTGTTGAAACCTTAGAAAGTTTAAGCACGTGCCTAAATAAGATTACAGATCATTACAAAAATTATTTTTATTTAACCAAGGTGACAAGAGATTTGAAAGGCAAATCTGTAGGGTTCTACAGTTGTTAGCAAAACTTATCTCCTTAATACTGAGAAATTTTAACCAAGTGATTGAAGACCTGATAATGACAAAACATAGAAACTGATTTTCTGGACAAACAAAAGAGAAAAAAACCTTTGTTTATATTCTTTACCAAGAGCAGACCAGTAATTCAAGAAAACTTTGTTTTTTGAACAGAGAGAGAATTTCAATCTTATACCACTGTACTTTTTAAAATCCCTTCATTTCAATCTTCGTCCATCCTGATCACACCCAAAATTCCTTTCCAAAGATTTCCCTTCACAAACCTTCTACAACTTTCCTTTGCATTCAGATTTTGTCAAGCCATGTCGCTCCAACCGACCACCTTTTTTAGGATAAAATTACTTTCATTTACCTCCGTATATCTTTCTTACATATCTCCTACTTTTCTACATACAGAGTTGTTTCCCTTATTCCCATCAGTCTTCATTACATTTAGCAGAATTTTGCATTCTTAGAAACTTTAGTCTCCAGTGAAGACTAAATTGAACCAATTGCGAACTGTTACACCAGAACTTTTTCAATAGCAAATGTCCATCAGTTAAGCACAAAGCATGTCTGCCAACAGACGTAAAATGTCATTAGTTTCTTGCAATAAGTAGTCAAAAGCACAAACCTGTATACCTACAATCAGTAATCAATGATTTAACACTTTATCCTATTTGGAAAAGACCTAGATGTCCAATGAACTTAATCCCATTTATCATCCAAGCAAAACTTTAAAGTTTCAGGTTACCAAAGACTTTGAAAACTATCTTAACAGTTACCCATGAAAACTTTGAGTCAGACAAAATTAACCATCATTTTAAGTCATCTTTTTGCTAACAAACTGCAACAGAGTTAACATGGGTTTATTTGACCTTCAGCAAACCTCGATAGACTAAAAGTTTTACCTTTAATGCTGATAACTTCAAAGATATGTCTATCTTAATTAAACCTTCAAACTTAAATTAGTTTAAATGCTGAATATATTCCACCTGGGCTCACCCCATTTTCAATTTTTACCTGAGACACTGGTGGGGAAATCTGGAGTGGGTGGTATGAAGTCCAGGGGGTACTCTTCTTGCTCCTTGACAGCGAAGGGAAGGAGCCATGGTGCCTAAGTCACCGAGGATGGCCTAGAAGCCAGTTAGGCAGGCTGTACCCAAGGTACTGCAGAAAGAAGGGGGAGGGCAGACAGAAGAAGCAGTGTTGCCAGAAGGCAGAGAAAGGGTTCCAGGTTCTAGAGCTCATCAGCTCCAACAGAAGAATAGACACCATGTTTTCCCAACCAACAAGGGTAACAGGCAGTCCATGGGGGGCCGGAGAAGACGGAATTTCCCTGAAACAAAGGGAGTTTCGGCAGCTGCTTGGGGATATTCCTTAAAGTCCCCGTCCCAAGGTAGAATAAGCACAGTTGGCTCCAGTTATAGCCATTAACCCAGGAAATGAGTGAGGGAGAAGCCCCCACATCTATTTAGGAAGAAGAGTGAGAGAGTCAAGAGTCCCCTTTGTCTTCAGCTAGTCTTCTGCTCCCTCATCAATTTGAACCCAGATAACCTAGTTTTAATCATTGTGCTGTCATTTTTTTTTAAACTGTAGGTTATAATCTGTACCTGTGCCATGAAACTAATTTAGTGCTTTTAAAAAAAGTGAAATGGAACAGATCATATAAGAATGTATTCATTTAGTAAGGATAAGTTGTGGTTTGTAAAACCTCTGGTTCAATTGTACATATCAACTCATGAGGTATGAAAGCCACTGCACAATGCATTCTGCCTCTCTGTGTAGGTCCCTAAATTGACCAGTTCACTAGTATATCCTGAGTCCAGCCTAGTTTTCAGTGAACATTCAATAGATTAAAATAAGCCACAAGTATTAAGAAGCTGTGAACTTTTTCTTAATTTCTATACATAGCTTCTTTTTTCTTTTTCTTTTTTAAAGATCTTATTTATTTATTTGAGAAAGGGAGAGAGAGAGAGAGAGAAAGCAGGAGACAGGGGAGGGTCAGAGGGAGAAGCCGACTCCCCATGAGCAGGGAGCCCAATGTGGGACTCAATCCTGGGACTCCGGGATCATGACCTGAGCCACAGGCAGACGCTTAACTGACTGAGCCACCCAGGCACCCCAAAAGCTAATTTTTTCTGATGTCAACCACTGAAGTTCATCTGAACTTGAATTTAAAGGTCTCATCTTTGTTTTGCTAGCGTTAGAGGATTTCTTCTTCATTAGTGCCCATGGTTCTCGGTCACGCTGCTTCGAAGAATGAAGAGGTAGGCCCAAGAACGGCGGGCAGCAAAGCAGAGTTTACTGAGTGATAGTAAAGTTTATTGAATGATAGAGTACAAAGCTCCCAAAGCGGGAGGGGACCCTAGAGGGTTGACATCAGAATTTCTTTTTTTTTTTTCTTTTGCCATCAGTTTCTAAGTGTAGGGGTTTTTTAGGGGCTTGTTGGAGGGCTGTTTTAATCTAATTAACCTGTGCCTGTCATCCAATCAGTTTTTGTCATCTCTCAGGAAAAGGGTGGAGGGCTCCTTTCAGGGTGGTGTAAAATCTTTTTAAGGGTGGTTTCCTCTTGGGGGGGTGGTCCTTGTCCCTGCCTGCCTTTCTTCCAACTATCCTTTATCATTAGTATTTATAAGGCTATACTAATATTAAATATAACTGGATAGTAGGAAGAATTCAGACAGATTACTAATCTTATTGTTTGAAAGTCCTGTTCTTTGAAAGCTGGAAAGAAAAAGTTATGCTTCCTTGAGCTTATAAGTTTATTTTTATAGTATTTTTAAAAAAGATTAAATATTACTTCCTATTACTTGTGTCATTACAAGTTATTGTAAAAGAAAGGCGGCTAAATAGTGTGACAAGAAAGAGTTTAGAATATCAACCTTAGCTATTATTGGCTGAGAGTTCTTAGACAAGACACTTCTTTTTAGAGTTTCTACTTCTGTTACACTAGTCTATTAAAACCTACCAAAAAGTAGAGAGCAACCCACTTAAGAACAGCAATCTGGTTGAAAGGTAGCCTAGATTTGTTTTGAATCCATGTTTGCATAGCGAGCACAGTGTTTTTACCTATTTGTATGAAACAGTTAAGTAAAAACAGAGCAAAAATTCAAAAATTTCTAAAGGTACTTTTATTTTCCCTGTAGCTAAGATTGATACTTATTTACTGAAAAGAAGGTACAAAGCATTTCAAACACACATTAGCAATTGACCCTGCTTTGAGGGTTAAAAAGATAATTGGAAGTATGCAGTACTTATCTGAGCATTCAGCTCATAATGAAAGCTATTATTCTGATAAACAGGGCCCAAGGCTCTGTTAACTTGGAGGTAAGGATGGCTCAGAACGTCTTCCTAAAAACCCAATCTTTTTGGGGTGCCTGGGTTCCTTTGGCTCCTTTGAACCAAGTAACTTGTTCCTCCAGGCTAGATGGGGACTCTATTCAAGGGCAAATAATCCATAGGAAGATGGATAATGATTTGGCTACAAAAAATAGATTGAGCCAATCTGTCTTGATTTCCCTGATTTCAAACTACGAAGCAGAGGAAGAATCTGGCAAGTAGCAGCAGAGGCCAAATGACTTAACATAATGGAGCTTCAGCAAAGGCAAATTAGGTCAAAGTCCCATCAAAAATTGGATGGGGGCACCTGGCTGGCTGCTGGTGGGGTGTGTGACTCTTGATGTCAGGGTTGTAACTTTGAGTCTCATATCAGGTGTAGAGATTACTTAAAAATAAAATCTTAAAAAAAATCAGATGGAAAGCTTAAACTGCATAATTTTTAGAATAGAATTAATAAAAGGGTGATTTACAGAGGTACAGTCCAAGACTCAGGAAAACCAACGAGATAATGCAATATCCCAAGGACTAGCAGTTATGACTAGGCCTGAAGGGACAAAGGGAAGAATTGGAGAGATTAACTGAAAAGAAGGTTCTGCAGTTAGTCCTGGGTGAATATGGAATTCACCAGCTTGGGGAATATGGACTTTGACCTCACTATCTTCTGGCCTCCTATCTCTTATAGATACTTCCTACTGCCTGAACCCTGTGAGATACCAAGGACTGTGAGGGAATCCATCGGTGCAATCTGTACAGGTCAGCCCTGCCTGGCACAAGGGCAGGAAAAGGGTGGAGAGGCAAATAGAAGATAGGTGAAGTTGTTTCCAAAAGGCAGTTAGGTGGAAATAGGAGTTATTAATATGTTCTTAAAGGAGGGACAACAAATTGCCAACTCCCTTCGCTGACATTAGCGGTACTGCATTACAGTGATGATCCCCAAGTACCAATTGAATTCTTTTTTTTCAAGATTTTTTTTTTTTTTTTTATGAGAGAGAGAGAGAGAGAGAGAGAGACAAAGCACGTGCATGTACACAGGCAGGGGGAGCAGCAGAGGGAGAAGGAGTAGCAGGCAACCTGCTGAGCAGGCAGCCCGATTCGGGGCTCAATCCCAGGACCCTGAGCCAAAGGCAGACACTTAACCGACTCAGCCACCCAGGTGCCCCCCAACTGTTGAATTCTTTAGAGACCTTTCTGAGTACACATTTACCTTCCAGTTCTTCTCTTCCTGCAAACACAACCTATTTCCAAGAAAGCCCTCTGTGTTTTTTCAGTAAAGCACCTCTACAATTCTTCACTTCAAAACAAAACAAAACAAAACAGCAACAAACAGAGCCACCAACCACAGTTAGGTAGCCCATATGAACCTAACTTTGGGGAAAACCATTCCATAACCTTCTCTTCAACAGAATCCATCTTTAATTCACCTGTATTTAAATAGATGGTGAAGGGATGCCTGGGTGGCTCAGTCGGTTAAGCGTCTGCCTTCAGCTCAGGTCGTGATACCAGGGTCCTAGGATTGATTCCCAAAGTCTGGCTCCTCGCTCAGCAGGGAGCCTGCTTCTCCTGCTGCCTGCCACTCCCCCTTTTGTGCTCTCTCCCTCCCTCTTTCTCTGACAAATAAATAAAAATCTTAAAAAAAACAAAGGGTAAAATAGAATGTGTTCTCAGAGTCACATCCAGCTTGAACTTGCTGCTGAACTTTTGTAAACAAAACCAGCATTGCCTGGCAGGACTCCAAAAGGCTGATTAACAACAGGAAAAGGAGCTAGTTGGTAGTTAGTTAACGAAACAAAGCTTTACCAATAACGGGGCTAGTAAAGATGGCGCCTCTTTGGGAATATAGGTAAGTACAATACTTATTTAACTGGTAATGGGGTTCCAAAAGTTGCTTAGGGTCAGATAAATTGGAAATCAGTGATACGGAGAACAAGAAACGTCTTATTTATAACTGTTGTATGACTAGTTTACTAACCTTAGGGAAATAAAAAATTATGCCTAGTACAACTTCTGAGTAAATAAAAATATTAATCTCGCGTTTAATGTGATTGAAGCGAGACCTCTGGGAGAAGAGTCCTGTATAAGCTCTCTGCCTAGTTTGGCAGCCCGAAAGGAAGCCAGGAGGGACCCACTGCCAAGTGCATACAAACGGTGGACACAGATATTTTTTTGGGGGGGGGGTGTCCCTTGGTGAAAAAATATTCACTGGGTCAAATCCATTTTCAGCGACCTTGCACAGGAACAAAAACATTTAGTGACTTATAAATCCACGCCCATGAAATCAATATTATCACTCACTGAATTTCAGTTCCAAGTATAAAGCTCTTACTGGAGTTAATCAAAACATATTTGTAACTTTTAAACATATATCCATTCCAGGAAAAAATATTAGGAAACATGGTTAATTTGTAAACAAGTGTTATCTCTACAAATTAAAGGAACGTGTAACAACAACAAAAAGTCGGCGAAATATTAACCATTTGTTTTACTCAAGAGCACTTCAAAAATATTTCAGTTCGAGGGTGGAAATGAAGGCGGGTAGTGCACTAAACCAATTGCCTGGGCAAAGGTTTCATAAACAGTTACCTACAAATTACACAATTTCCATTCTGGACGTGGCTCAGGATTACAAGTGATCGAGGTGCCCCAAAACCTCAGGAGGAAACTTTTTCACCGGGCGAAGCGACTGACACAAAGGCAAAACGGCCCCGTCAGGGGACCCTGGCTCGTAAAGAAGCGGCCCAGGGTCATCGGTAGAGACCACCCCTCCTCGAGTCAATTTCGCGTCCTGGCCTGCGGCAAAGAGACCGCCCCACCTGTCAGGCGCCACGTGCGTAGGCCGCCCCGCCCCTTGCCCGCACCCGGCAGAGCGCAGCGCCACTGCGCGGCGAGTCACAGAGGCCCCGTGAGCGCCCACCCCTGCTCCCGCAGTCCGGGCCGCGGTAGCCCGCGAGCGGTGGAATCGTCCAGTTCGCCCTCCCTCCCCCCTCGGCTGGCCGCTGGGGCGGGGCCGGCCCTTAGGCCGGGCGGCACCCGGACAGACTCGTCAGTCAACCACCGCAGGCGGCGGCCTGGCGAGGGCAAGAGCCGGTGAGTAGCCACGTCACGCTCCTTCGGGAGGCCCCGCCCCCGCTGTGTCCACTGGGACCGCCCCTTCCACGCCCCCGCCCCGCCCCCGCCCCCGCGAGCTGTTACCGGCTCTGGGGGCACGCGCCTCCTTGACTCAGCTAGAGGTCCTCCAGCCCCGGCTCGCAGCACCTTCGCCGCTGCCTGCGCCAGGTGAGGGCTCGCGGCTCCCGGCTGCTGCGCCCGGCGCTTGTTGGCTGGCTCGGGACGTGAGCCTGTGAGGCGGGCTGGGCCGGCGGGCGGTTAGCGCTCCGTTCCACGCCGGGAGGGGCGGCACGCCGGGCGCTGCACGGCGTCGGCAGACGCTGGCGGCGGTGGCCGGGCTTTCGGGTTTTCTGCCCCAGGCGGGAGCCAGTCGGTTCCCCGGCGGAGAGACGGGCAGTCGGGCTCCCTGGCCCCGGGCCCCCCCCCGGCTGGGGTGGCTGGGGCAAGGGGACGATGTCTGCTCGCGCTGCAGTGCCCGCCGCTCATTCTCGGGAGGAGCCATCCGCGGTGGCTGCTGAGAAGGACTCGTTGTTGGTAACGGCGAGTCGGCAGGCCGAGCAGCTGTCCCCGCCCGAACGGGAGGGCAAGTTGGCGGCGAGTGAAGAGAGGGCCGCGACAGCCATCATCGCGGGTGCGCGGGGAGAGCCGTCGCCGGCGCTGGGGCACAGCGTGCCCCAGGCGGCCGTGCCCGTGAGACCCCTGGCGCTGCACCTGGCGCGCAAGGCGCGCGGGCCCGGGGGCCCCTTCGGCGGGGAACCACCGCCACCCCTGCCGAGGGACCCGCCAGCCGAGGGCGCCCTGGAGGATGAGGCGGCGACCGGCCCTAAGGAAAAGCTGAAGCCGCCGCCGCCGCCGCCTAAGGAGAACCCCTGGACCAAAAAGCCTCCCCAGCACCTGCCCCCTGTCGGGACGGGACCGGCGCCGTCCTCGCTGGAAACCCTGGAGGCAGGTCTGTGGTTTTTTTGCGGTGGGCAGTGGGAGGGTGTGTGCCGGGGTGATTTGCTTGGCTGTAGAGGCTGTCGTGGGGCTGGGGGAGGGGCAGGCCTCCCTCCCCTGACAGTCGGAGGTATTTTGTTCCAAGGTGTCATTCACTCTGCCTATTTACATAAATGGACATCTGGGAAGGGAGCGGCAGGAAGAGGTGGGACCTCGGGTTCTCCTTGACTGGTGGGGGCACTGCGGGAGTAACGTCGCTGAGCTGCTCGACTGGCGCGGCCTCCGTTGAGTTTTACCCCCTCAAAACGTGGTAGTGACTTGGGAAAGCTAACTTTATAGGTAGATAGTGTAGTTCATCCTATAGAAAAGTTTTTGTGGACTTGTAAAAAAAAAAAGGGGGGGCGTGAAGCAAGTCGGAGCAAGGGGATTTATTTATAAGTGGAAGCGCGATTGTATTTTCTTCGTTGTGATATAACTGATAAGCTGAAAATCTGTTTTGGAAACAAGAAAGGTCATATTAAGAATGAGACTATACCGTAGTTGCCAACAAAATGCTTGGAATTGCGATTTTGGTGGAAAACAGTTGAACAGGATAGTTGACATGAGAGTGGATTGCACAGTAGGTAAATGATAGTCTTAACATTCGGTTAGTCCTCTCTCGTCTTTAGAGGAGGTTAGATTATGCCACAGCATTTGAAAGCTGACGAATACAGTATGGCCCTGGGTGCTTTATTTTGTTTGTAGTTTTTTTGTTTGTTTGTTTTTAAGTTTAAATGGAAATATTAAATAACAAAAAGTAGTATCTCCTAGTTTTATTTTCTAAATTAAGTTTTAGTAAGTTAATTGAACTTTTTATATGGAAATTACAGCTGCTTACTTGCGTATCTTCACTTTTTCTTAAAATTAAAGGTTAACAATAAAATGGGGAAAATGTGAGCATGTTTACAGGGTTGTGAGGATCAAGTGAGTCAAAGGATGTTATAACTAAGGTGATTTTTATAAATACATTATATTGCAGGTATATTAACATTTCTTCAGAGGAACTCCAATAGAGTGAGAGACAAGTGTTAATTGATTTCTTTAGCTTTTACATGGTAATACTCATTATTCTTTTTTTTTTTAAGATTTTTATTTATTTTTTTGACAGAGAGACACAGTGAAAGAGGGAACATAAGCAGGGGGAGCGGGAGAGGGAGAAGCAGGCTTCCCGATGCGGGGCTCAATCCCAGGACTCTGGGATCATGACCTGAGCCGAAGGCAGATGCTTATCGACTGAGCCACCCAGGCGCCCTTAATATTCATTATTCTTGATAAATTTGACACTTGCAGAAAAAAACTACTTAGAAATTTGCTCTAAATTTAATATTACCACCATTCTCTTCTAGCTGCAAAGATATATTTGTTTACTACTATCGCTAACTGAAGGAAACAAAAATCTTTTTTTTTTTAAAGATTTTATTTACTTATTTATTTGAGAGAGCGAGAATGAAAGATAGAGAGCACGAGAGGGAAGAGGGTCAGAGGGAGAAGCAGACTCCCCGCTGAGCAGGGAGCCTGATGTGGGACTCGATCCCGGGCAGGATCATGAACTGAGCTGAAGGCAGTTGCTTAACCAACTGAGCCACCTAGGCGCCCCCAAAAATCTTTTTTTAAGATTTATTTGAGATAGAGCGAGAGAGAGCACAAACAGGGCAGAGGGAGAGGGAGAAGCAGGCTCCCCGCTGAGCAGGAAGTCCAGTGCGGGGCTCAATCATGAACCTGAGCCCAAGGTAAGACTGAGCCACCCAAGCGCCCCAGAAGGAAACAAAAATCTTAACGTATAATCTCCATAAATTTAGCAAAGAGAAAGAAAGCCCTTAATGAACCTTGATGGGCTGTCCAACCTCCCTACTTCTAGACTTACACAGTTAAAATTTATATTCAGTGAACTACCCCAAAAATGAACTTTTGATTGTAAAGCTAATTTGATAGGTTTTAAAACTTTCAAGATAGGACTCAGGAATCTTAATTGGAAATGTCCTTTTGAAAAGTATTTAACAGTTCAATTAACCTCAGGTGCCTTCACTGGGGATCTTAATCTTTGTTGGAGATTAAGAACAAGGTGATGCTTGAGCTATGTTGTGGTTCATGGGAATTTCGATTTTGCTGATGGCTCTCTGTAGGCAATTCTTTCTATTTTTGGAATCCAATCTGTGCTTAGAGGAATACCATTCTTCATTACTTGGAGTAGTGTAGTAACATAAACTCTCCCCAGTACTGACTGTTCTACCACAACTTCTTTTTGTAGTTGGGTAATTTAGAGATTATGGTATATAAATGCACTGTTCCGAAAGACTTGGGTTCTAGTGCACATATTGTTACTAACTAGCTAGTTGACTTTTGGCAATTTTTCTGGGCCATGTAAATGAATGAAAAGGGTGTATTCATCTCTTCCAGTCAATACCAGAGTGCCATCTACAACCTGGGGTGCCTTAGTTTCCTGCTTTCCTAAGCAAATTTGCAATTTAAAGAACAATGAAATAGCAGAGGACTTTAAAGGTTCAGAGTAGGTTCAAACTAGCGATAATCTATTAGTAGGGGGCCTGTGTAATTTATCCTACAAACCAGGATACTGTAGAGGCAAAGAGAAGGATATTAATTATGCTGGGATAACAGACTTAAACCATGCTTGTCCTGGCCAAACCTGGATCTGCTGTCACTCTCTTAATGAGGCACAGAGATTCCATCCACAAAATTTTGCCAGAGACTTCATTATCAGAGATGGAAACAGAGCAAATGAAGGGGATTATTTTGGGACAGATGATCATGAATTTTCTTTGTTAGAACCTGCAGTTCTAATTGAACTGCAAGTGAATCATTCTTCAGTCCTTGTGAGATACTTTATTCCACTTTTAGGATGATTTTGGCCTGTGTATTGCTGTTTCTCTTAGTCTAGATAAGGCCTTTTTTTTTTTTTTTTTTTTTTTTTTTTTAGAGAGAGAGACACAGCAAGAGAGGGAACACAAGCAGGGGTAGTGGGAGAGGGAGAAGAAGCAAGCCTCCCACGGAGCAGGGAGCCTGTTGCGGGGCTTGATCCCAGGACCCTGGGATCGTGACCTGAGCTGAAGGCAGACGCCTAACGACTGAGCCACCCAGGCGCCCCAAGGCCTTCTTTTCAACCAAAGCCTGGCTATCCAAGAGGCCTAGAATAGTGTCATAGCAGTTTTGAATTCAGTCAGGAGACCAGAAAGGATTGTCCCACAATCTGTCCTAATCTTGTTTAAAGTACATTTATTTTGGAGACCTGTATTAAAATCACAGTATGGGATTTATTAATTTCTTACTTGTAGCTATGGCTATATTCTACATACCAAAAATCAGCTTTCTAATATAATTTCAGTTCTTTTACTCAATGAAAACATGGTATATAAAAATACTGATTTTTTTTCCATCTTTTTCATCCTTAGTCTTCTCTGATCTCATCAACTCTCCTTTTTCTTAATGTCTGCTTCCCAGAAACCTCAAATAAGCTTATTGTTACCCTAAAAACATTTTAAATAAGTTGTATAAATGATACATAAATACATTCTGCTTGTTTTGATGTCTCCAAGAAAAGAGATAATAATGCTGCCTGTTTACTGAATATCCTTTCAGATCTTTCTTACTTCCAAATATAGTGTTTTGTATATGCTTTTAGAACATATCATCCTCCATTTTTAGTTTAAAGTTGATTGACCCTTTTTATTTTTTCTCTTTACCATAAGTGAGTTTGGGGGCATCTGGCTGACTCAGTTGGTAGATCTTGGGGTAGTGAGTTCAAGCCCCTCCCCATGCCCTGCCACTGAGCGTGGAGCCTCCTTTAAAAATTACATACCTCTTGTATATATGTCTGACTTTCTCTAGGATAGATGATGAGAATTGGAATTGTTAGGTCACAGGGTATTTGTTAGTTGACAAGTTGTTCTCCAAAGTGACTGTACAAATCGATACTCCCACTTTTAAAGTACGAGAATTAAGTAGTTTTTAAAGCACTCACTGTAGCAAAATGGCATTTTACTACATTTCTCCCTTAAATATAAAATTATGTGAAATATTGGTAATTACCAGTGCATTTTCTTAATTAAAACTTTGCTAAAGATTATAGCCGTAAAAATTAGAGTAAAATTGTCCCTGTGATGTTGCATTTCCTCCCCCCCCCCAAAAAAAAACCTACTTAAATATCCTACACATTGCTATATTGGTTGTTAAGAGAAGAGAGTACTTAAATTGGGAGGGAACCTACAATGTGTCTGGTCTTACCCTACCTTTCTAGTTTTTTGTTTATGTTGCCTTCTATGTATCCTGTGTTTTGGATAAATGGCTTAAGTTTTCCTGCCTGTTAAGGTTTTGCTTATCATCCTTCCCTTTGTTTTAATTCTGTTTATTCTTGAAAAACAAGTTCAAATGCTGACTCTTGTATGTAGTCTTCTTGCCTCTCTGAGCTGCTCTCCCGTAATAGTTCATAGCTCTCTTTCAGAAATTATCCCTGAGTGCCTTGTACTGGGGTTATACATTCACATGTTTTATCTCTTCTTCTAGTTTGTCATGTTCTTTGAGGCAAAGGCTGTCTTTTGATGTTTGTATTTTGTCCACAACAATGGCTTTCATTTAAATGGTACTCAATTTGTGGACTTTATTAATTTGAAAAAAAAATTTGACTTTTTAAAATTATGATTTAATGCAATCATACTGTAACAGACATCTTTCTTATGGGGTTAGCCATGGAGTCAGTCTTTAAAGAACAGATTATACTAGCAACTCTCAAATTTTAATGTGCTTAGGAATCCACTAATCTTGTTCAAAGGCAGATCTGATTCTGTAGGACTTGATATTCTGTGTTTTTAGTTAAGTTCCCAGATGTCAGTGATGCTGATTTAGATTTCACAGTTTGAATAACAAGGGATTTCAATCCTAATGATGCATAACAAATCACTGTTAACAATTAAGGATGTTGCATCTGCCTCACTAGGTAATAGTGTTGCAGTTTTTGTTTGTGTCCAAGCCCTTAAAAATGGATTGTTTTTCTTATCAATTTAGAATTATAGATTATCGCTTATAGACTCCTAGAGTTAAAGAACAATGGTTTAAGATACTGGACTATTACTCAAGAAGTTGCAGTAGTATAGTGTCTTACCAGTGATAACTTGAAAAATAGACATATGAAGATCACACACTGTTCATGTATATTTAAAGCCACTGGAGGCTTTTTCTTATGTTTCATCTGTTTTGGAAAAAAATGTATACATAATTTAATTTTTAAAAATTTTTTAATTTTCTAGGCTGGCTTGCTTTTTCAGTCTTAGGTTTTCTCTAAAAACATGCAAAGCAATTTCCTCCATTTTAGTTAAAACATGGGAAACTTGTAGTTAAAATTACCTTTCTTACTTGTACCCCTGAAACAAATAATACATTATATGTTAATTTAAAAAAAAAGGGGAGTGAGGCTTTAGGTCTTCCACCTTCTTGGACTTTTAATAGATGCCTGAGAGTCTTGGTCAAAAAAAAAAAAATAGGGTGGGGGTTGTTCTTTTATTAAAAGATATATTGTGTTCTTAACACATTCAAGCAAAAACTTTTCACAAAAGTATCAACTATGGAGAAAACAAAACAGATCCAGCGAAGAAGGGCAGAGAGATATGAGAATTATTACCATCTAACCGGAGTTATAGCACTAAGCCCATTTTTGTTGGTTATGATGCTAGTTATATATTGTATCTTAGGATTTCATTAATTCTTTCTTACCTCATCCTTTGTTATTCCTTAAATTGAGAAGTTGGAAGAAAATCATAGCATGCATTTCACTTAGTGTGGTTATATTTTTGGAAAGAAGTGGAATTGTAACTTAGGATTTGGTATACATGAAAAGAAATTACCTTTCTTAGGCTTGTTTTACCTGTTCTCTATGTGTATATAAAATATTTTTAAAACCTGGTGGGCTTCTTTCATTTTATGCAGACATCTTTGTGTCTTGCCTCCCAGGTAATTTTCCAGAAATGGAATTGCTTTATTAAAAGGTATATAGAATTTAAATGACAGATTACCCTGGAGAGAGTATACTACTTTACACTATTACCAACAGCATGAGAGAAATGTCAATTTCTTTTTTTTATTTTTATTTTTTTATTATTTTTTAAAAGATTTTATTTATTTGAGAGAGAATGAGAGAGAGAGCATGAGAGGGAAGAGGGTCAGAGGGAGAAGCAGACTCCCCGCTGAGCAGGGAGCCCGATGTGGGACTTGATCCCGGGACTCCAGGATCATGACCTGAGCCGAAGGTAGTCGCTTAATCAGCTGAGCCACCCAGGCGCCTGTTTCTTTCTTTCTTTTTTTTTTTTTTTTTTAAAGATTTTATTTATTTGACAGAGAGCAAACACAGGCAGGGAAGGGACTAGAGGGAGAGGGAGAAGAAGGCTCCCTGCTGAGCAGGGAGCCTAGTGCAGGGCTCCATCCCAGGACCTTGGGATCATGACCTGAGCTGAAGGCAGTTGGTTAACCAACTGAGCCACCCAGGTGCCCCGAGAAATGTCCATTTCTTTATAGGCTGGCCAACACTTGGCATTCTCTTTTTTGTCAATAGGAGAGGTAAAAAGTGTTTTGTTTTAGTTTACATTTCTTTATTAGTACAATTGAATGCCGTTTCATGTTCATTTTTTTAATTATATTTTGAGTATAGTTGATACAATGCTACATTAGTTTCGACTTAGTGATTTGTACAACTTAGTGATTTGACAAGTTTATACATTATACTACATTCACCACAAGTGTAGCTATCATTTGTCCCTTTTACATCGCTGTTACAGTATCACTGACTATGTCCCTCTCATACTGTGCCTTTTCCCATGATTTATTCACTCCATAAGTAGAAGCTTGTATCTCTCTTCCCCCTTCACATATTTTGCCCCAGCCCCCTGTATTTCTTTTTAAAAGCATTTGTTCATCTTTTACTCAGATTTTTTTAATGTTTCAAGTTTTTATTTATTTAAATTTTAGTTAACATATGGTATAATATTAGTTTCAGTAGTAGAATTTAGTGATTCTCAGGTTTTTCAAAATTTATTTTTTTTACAGCTTACTATCATCCTCTTGTTTATTCATTTATTTTTTTAAAGATTTTATTTACTTAGAGAGAGAGAGCACGAGCAGTGGGGGAGGGGCGGAGGGAGAAGCAGATTTCCTGCTGAGCAGGGGGCTCAGTGTGGGATTTGATCCCAGGACCCTGGGATCATGACCTGAGTGGAAGGCAGAAGCTTAACCAACTGAGCTACCCAGGCGCCCAGCTTAACTATCAACATTTTAAATGAAAAAGTCTGAGTTGATGAGCTGGTCTGAGTGAGCAGCACAAAGGACTTCTTTATGTTGAACTTGGAATTAGACGAATGTATTCACATAGTTGGTGTTGCACCGCGACTGCAGGTCCTCCTATCTGGTTGAGGAGGCTGTCCCTGTGAGGGTGACAGCATGAAAAAGCAGCCCACGATGCTTGCTTTTTTTTTTTTTTTAAAGATTTTATTTGTTTATTTGACAGAGAGACAGCAGGAGAGGGAACACAAGCAGGGGGAGTGGGAGAGGAAGAAAGCAGGCTTTCCACTGAGCAGGGAGCCCGATGTGGGGTTCGGTCCCAGGACCCTGGAATGACCTGAGCCCAAGGCAGACGCTTAATGACTGAGCCACCCAGGCGCCCCACGATGCTTGCTTTTTGTGAATAGTGAGCCCTAAAGGAAAAAGAGGAAAAGATGCTGGCTTCGTAGGTTCAGGTTTTTTTTTCTAAACTTGTTAATCAGGAAACTTACTGTTTCCATGGTAGAAATTGGAATTTGGGAACAGGAATGTTCTGGGAAAGTTGTCTTCTTGGAAGAGTAAATTAACTCTTAAGGACCATTCAGAAACAAATGTTAAGAAATCACTGTTTTGTATTGCAGAGTATCCAACCACTTTGGCCATCATAGTTTGTCAGATACTCTGTGATGAGATTAAATTATTATATTGATAACATGTACATAAACATCCCAGTTACAATGTGTACATAACGGTACTCCATTAAAATGTCAGCATTATTGATGCCACAGAGTTAAATGTAAACTTTCCCACCAAATTTTCTGAGGAGTAAAGTTGAGGGATTAAGATTTAAAGAAAAATTAAAAATTTTGAGTCCAAAAGAATCTGCTAAAATTAAAATCTCTTCCTTTTTAAAATTTTTAAATTTGCAAAGAAATAAATACTCCTCCCTAACGTATTTTTTCATGTTTAGCTAGAGGGTATAATCAATGTCTGAGTAGAATATGAAACTGTATCAGTTTTTAAATCAATAGAAAATTTTGTTAATAACTTAATTGTGCCATTTAGTAATGAAGTTAAAAAGTTTATTTTTATATGACCAGAATAATTTTTTATCTTTAGTTTCTGACCTTAATTTTGTGATTATTAATGTCTACTTGATTTGTAATAAAGCTAAATAAAATCTGCTTGTGTGCCCTCTCCCTTATTATTTTCCATTTCATTAAATATTTTGTGTAAGGCTTTATTTTGTAATTACCAGGCACTTAATTGACTTAGCAATATTTTGGGACATGTTTTCCACTTTGTTGAGGGGAAAGTCCTCCAAATGTTCTGTATTGTATAGTTTTCATAAAATATACATAGTATATATATAGAACAGTCAAATTCTAGATAACGTTCAGGCAGATACTGTTCTTTATTAAATTAGATTTTTTTCCTGTCCCCATTTTTTTGTCCTGTTAACCCATATTTTTGATCTAATTTTTCTTAATGAAATGTCTTATCCTTATGCACATTTATACATGTATACACATACACACATATATGTATACTTAGAAAAACAAGAGAAATGCCTGTGTACTAGTTATTTTGTTTTTGGAATAGAATTACTATAACATCCAAGATTCTTTTATGTCTATCCCTGGTGACATGTTAATCTTTCATCCCTCTGATAAGTTTTCTATTTCTTTTTTAAAATCTGCCTCCGAGTTTTAACTCAAAGATTGCTTTATTCTATGAATTGGTCATTGCCATGATTTTATGGGTTCATGTTTTGCTGGATTATTGTTTTTCTGTAGATACAGATCCAAAGTTTATTCTGCTTTTCAATATTTAGTTCATGTTTAGGTAGGTGACACACCCATCTGGTCATCTTGCTGTAAGTAATGAACCAAACTAAAAAACAGTGTAAAGTTTCATTTAGAGAGTCAGTCTCTCTCGGTCTCTTTATCTATTTTATTGTCAACCACTGTCGTCTTATTCAAGATGGGATAAGGTAATACCATGATAGTCTTGTACAAACTTCTATTTTTTGTGACTTCATATATATACAACCTATTGTGGTTGTCAGACGTGTTTGTTTTCAAGGACAAATAGTTTGAAGTCTTTTGATTTATTTTCTGGATAGTCCTTGATGAATGTCAATGTATGAATTATATAGCAAAATGTATCCCTTTGGGAAGTGAGTTACTAACTTTACTTTATTAAACCATGTTATATTTCTAATTTTTTCATCTTGTATTCTGTCAGAGAAAGGATTGGTCTATCAGTTTAATTTAAGTAAACTGCTATTTTTCACTTTTGATTTGAACATTAAAGACCAATTTGAATCTGTGTTTGAACTATAGTTGATTTTTTGTTAAGAATTTGAGTTTCAAAACTCTGGATTTTGTTGGAAATGATGACACTGGCTTACTGAAATTGATATAATAGTTGTTTTGTTAAATATATTGAATTAAGTGATTGTAAAACCAATTCTAAAAAAACCCCAAAAAAACAAAAAAAAAAACCCACTTAATTCTGTGGTTTTTGTTTTGTTTTGTTTTGTTTTTTTAGAGCTCAGTTCCCCCAAAATTATAAAAGCAGGAAAACTCAAGACAAAGAAATCCAACAAGGTATGTTTTTAGCTATATTCTTCTTAGCTATATTGAGTTTGAGAATTGGTATGTTAGAAACTCTTAGATTATTGTGTACTTAGTTGTGTCATTGGTGTTAGGTTAAAGTTAATATACTAGAGAATTGTAGCTTTTGTTCAAATCCTGTGTATATTAATTTATTTTGTTATCCTATGTAAATCAATTTAGTGTCATTAATAGTGCTAGAAGGTGGATCATAAGACCCAAGCATTGTTATTTCAGTGTTCTGTTGTTTGGAGAGTTGAATTAATTTGGCAAATGCTTGCATATAATTGTATGTAGGTTATTTTTAAAATTGCTTTGACTTTTAGAAAATATTTTTTCTACTTAAGATTTCTAATTTACAGATAATAACACTTATTTATTACTTTTTAGGCTAGTGATTTCAGCGATATGGCGAATTGGCCAACACCAAGTGAATTAGTGAACACTGGAGTGAGTATTGTTTTAAGGCTTTTTCTTAATAAAAGGAAAATATTCTCATTTCAACATGCAAAATTTATTTCAGGTTTAGAGAATTACATTAATAAAGAAGTGCTGAAAACTTAGCAGCTATCCTTTTTATAGTCTAACCCCTTTTTCAGATACCTGATTTTATCCATCACGTTGTCTTCATCTCATATTCTCAGGAAGTAATCTTATATTTGGAAGGGGTGTTACCATGCTGTATCTTCATGTAATGCTTACAATTAAAGAGATTAAAAAAATTTTTTTAAAGATTTATTTGAGAGAGAGAACGTCCACGCATGGGGCTGGGGGAGGAATAGAGGGAGAGGAAGAGAGAGAATCTCAAGCTGACTCTGCTGAGCTCAGCCTGAGGCAGGACTCCATCCCACGACCCTGAGATCATGATCTGAGCTGCAATCAGGAGCCTGGTACTCAACAGTCTGAGCCACCCAGGTGCCCCAAAAGAGATTAATTTTTAATATGAGTCTAATTTGAAGCCCATTTTATTTCAGAATTTGCTATATGTTTTTTGATATATAGTTTTTTCAATATGTATTGAAGTGCTAATTATATATGTATATATATACACACACACATATGCATATCAAATCAAGAAGTGTTCAGTGAATGGACTTTTAATTAATTTTTTTAAATTTATTTATTTGAGAGAGGTGGGGGGCACAAGCAGGATGGCGGAGGAAGGCAAAGGGAGAAGGAGACTCCCCACTGAGCAGGGAGCCCAATGCGGCGCTTGATCCCAGGATCCCGAGATCATGACCTGAGCTGAAGGCAGACGCTTTATGAACTGAGCCACCCAGGCGCCTGATTTTTTAATTGAAACAATGAAAGAAACTAAAAGATGGTTCTGAGATATTCTATCAAGAGGCTTTTTATTTATTTATTTAAAGGTTTTATTTATTTGAGAGAAATAGAAGGAGCAGGGGAAGGGGCAGAGGGAGAGGGAGAAACAGACCCCCTACTGAAACACCCATGCGCCCCAGACATCAAGGAGCTTTTTAGAGAAGTGGTAGCATATATGGTTATCTGGTTACATGTTTTCATTTGATACTACACTTTGCTATTTGTAATTTGTACACTATTGGTTTGTAGTTGTAGATATATCTAAACAGCTTAATTAGTGTGTAAATAACAAAAAACTGCATGTGAAGTACACAATTTGCTAAGTTTTGACCTATATATACCTGTGAAACCATCACCAAAATCAAGATAATGAACCTAACCATTACACCAAAAGCTTCTTCACACTTTGTAATTCTTCCTGTCATATTCCCCCCATCAACCCAGGCAACCACTGATATGCTTTGTGTCACTTATAATTAATTTGCATTTCTTACACTTTTATTTAAGTGGAGTCCTACATTATGACTCCCCTCCCCCCCCCGGCTTTTACTTAGCTTAATTATTTTGAGATTTATTTATGTCATTAATGTGTATTAGTAGTTAATACCTTCTTATTGCTGAGTAGTATTTCATTTTATGAGTAAAATGCTTGTTCATCTATGTATGGACATTTGTATTGATTCCAGTGTTTGGCTGTTAAAAATAAAGCTGCTATGTAAACATTTGTGTACAAAATTTTGCATGGATGTATTATGTCATTTTTCTTGGGTAAATACCTAGGAATAGAATGGCTGGGTTGTGTGGTAGCTATTGGTTTAGCTTTTTCAGAAACCACCAAACTTCATTCCCACTAACAGTGTATAAAAATTCTAGTTGTGTCACATCTTCACTAATATTTGATATAGTCAGTCTTTTAATCTAATTCTGGTAGGTGTTTGGTGGCATCACATTGTAGTTTTAACTTGCATTTCTCTAATGATGCCAGCACCTTTCCACTTATATTTGCTATCAGTATATCTTTGTTGAAGTGTCTGTTCAATTGTAGCCCTTTTTTTTTTTAAAAGATTTTATTCATTCATTCATGAGAGACAGAGACAGAGAGAGAGAGGCAGAGGGAGAAGCAGGCTCCCAAGGAGCAGGGAGCCCGATGCGATGCGGGACTTGATCCCAGGACTCTGGGATCACGACCTGAGCCGAAGGCAGACGCCCAACCATCTGAGCCACCCAGGTGCCCCTGTAGCCCATTTTTTAAAAAAATTGAGTTGTTTTCTTACTACTGCATTTTCAGAAATCATTTTATATATACATATATATATATACACACGTGTGTGTGTGTGTATATATATATATAACATTTTATTTGAGAGAGAGCACTAGCAGGGCGAGGGTCAGAGAGAGAAGTGGGCTCCCCGCTGAGCCAGGACCCTGATGCGGGACTCTGATCCTAGGACCCCAGGGTCACGACCTGAGCCAAAGGCAGACGCCTCACGGACTGAGCCACCCAGGTGTCCCGATCATTATATATTTTGGATCCAAGTGCTTTATCAGATACTTAGCAAATATTTTCTCCTAGTCTGTGGCTTGACTTTTAACAGTATCTTTTGAAAAGTTGTTTTTTATTTCTGGTAAAAGCTGTCATTTGTTTTGCAGTACTTAGAAAAGATTGACTAACCACAAATTTTTGGATATGTTAGTGAAAATGTTCATGGAAATTATTTCATTCAGAAAAACTTTTTGCAGTGCCAAAGTGTCATCAGCCAAGGAAATAAGAAGCCACAAAATAGAAAAGAAAGAGAAGACAAGGCTGAAAAGAGAATTAACAGTGAGAGCAAAGAAAGCCGGGAAACAAAATTAGATGGTCCTGGTGAAAATGCCAGTGAGGATGAGACTCAGTCAAGTAATCAACGAAAGAGAGGTTAGTTCATCTATAACTTCATTTTTTCCAACAATTTTATTGAGATGTAATTGATATATAACATTGTGTAGTTTAAGGTACACAACACAGTGGTTTGATATATGTATATATTGTGAAGTGATTTCCACAATTTTAGTTAATATCTACTACCTCCCAGTCATTTTTTTTTTTTTTTAAAGATTTTATTTATTCATTAGACAGAGACAGCGAGAGAGGGAACACAAGCAGGGGGAGCGGGAGAGGGAGAAGCAGGCTTCCTGCTGAGCAGGGAGCCCGATGCGGGGCTCGATCCCAGGAGCCCGGGATCATGACCTGAGTTGAAGGCAGATGCTTAACGACTGAGCCGCCCAGGCGCCCCCTCTCAGTCACTTTTTTCTTATTAGAACTTTTAAGATCTAGTCTCAGCAACTTTGAAATACATAGTACAGTATTGATAACTGTAGTCACCATGCTGTATATTACATCTCCGGAACTTATTTGTCTTACAACTGGAAGTTTGTACCTTTTGACCACCTTCACTCATTTCTCCCACACCTGGCAACCACCAGTCTGTTCTCGGTTACTGTGAATTCAGCCTTTTTAGATTTCACATGTAATGAATGACTGTATCTTTCTGACTTATTTCACTTAGCATAGTGCCTGCAAAATCCATCCATGTTGTTGCAAATGGGAAGATTTCCTTCTTTCTCATGACTGAATAGTATTCCATTGTATATTTATACATCATATTTTCTTTATCCATTTATCTATCAGTGTTGTTTAAGTTGTTTTCATGTCTTGATTAGATGGTCCTGGTGAAAATATCACTGAGGATGAGGCTCAGTCAAGTAATTAATGAAAGAGAGGTTAATTTAACTATATTTTCATTTTGATTTTAATTTTTTGAAGAAAGTTATAGTAATGAATTATATTTAATCAGTTGATTCCTAGTAGTCACCAGTGGGTATTTGGATTTCTTCTGAATACCATCTGCAGTGGTAACTGATGTGCTTTTGTAACATTCTTGAACTATTAGGCTTTCCTTTTTTGCATTTGACTTGTACTCTATGTAAGTATATAACGAAGTTGCAATTATAGAGATAGGCATAGATATATATATATTTTTTAAGATATATTCTTGAAAAGTTTTATAATAAGTATTCTTTAAGTCTACATTGGAACTGCTCCCTGTTTTTCAGGAGGGTTTTTTTTTTTTTTAATTTTATTTATTTGTCAGAGAGTACAGCAGGGAGAGCAGCAGGCAGAAGGGAGAGGGAGAAGCAGGCTTGCTGAGCAGGGAAGCCCGATGTGGGGCTAGATGTGGGGCTCGATCTGAGGACCCTGGGATCATGACCTGAACCGAAGGCAGATGATTAACGACTGAGCCAACCAGGCGCCCCTTTCAGGGAGTTCTGAGAAAATATTTTTCTAAGAGAAAAGTGAGAATAGTTTTGGTTAACTTTCTTTTAGTAGCATTTCCTCATTAAATTACCCCTTGAAGAAAAGACAGTCTTTGTATCCTTTTCCGTATTTTTTACACAACTTTTCATGTGTCTAGGGATAGATTATGATTTAAATGCTTTGTAAAAGCATATGCTCATTCAGTGTCCTGAGCCTAGGTAAAAGTGTCTTCGGGCCTTTAGGCAGAAAAGTTCTTTAAACTGTTGGAAGGTCAGTAGCTGAGACAAGGTGAACATTGGAAAAAGTGACAGGAGATGCTATGGGAAAGGTAAGCAAGGTCCACGTTGTGCAGGGCTTTGGTAATGTGGAATTAGAATTTTACTTTGAATGCCATGGGAAGCCATTAAAGCACTTTAATTCATGGAAGTGATGTGGCATGGGAGGGGACATTTTATAATGAAGTGTAGTTTCCAGCCAACTTGTTTAATAATGGAACTAACAATTACGGTATATTGAGCACTTACTTAAATTTTTTTCTTAAATGAGTATCTAATCCTTAGCTGCAGGGTAAGCATGTTAGGGTCAGTTGATACAGTGAGCCAAGGCTAATTGCTCAAAAGTGGTTGGCAACAGGACAACCATGTGGTTGTTAGGAAAAAAATTTACCCATTTCTTAAACATTTTTGTCACTTAGCTTTTTCATGCTTCTTAGATACGTCTTTTTGACTGTCTAGAATTAATACAGGTCTGTCATCCTGCTTTAAAATTTGTCTTCTGTGTTAATTGCTTCAATTAAAACTGATCAGCCAACACTAAAATCCAGGTTTTTATAGATAAATTCATACAAGAGTCATGAATTGACTCTTCTTAGAGCACCCATTTTTTTTTAATCTTTAAATGAAGGGCTTGCTTATACCAGAGAATCTCACTGATAGAATTTATAGTACAGAATTTAAAGAGTTTTTTTAAGATTCTTTCATTATTCTCTTCCTCATCTATGAGTAGTTTGCAGGATTTATAGGAAATCAGTATTGTAGTTGCATACTGATAATTCCCTTTCCCTTAATTACCTTGGTAGTTTTTCCTTTGCGCATGAGTCTTGCTGTTTTAGTAAAAAATATATATTGAGTAGAAGACTAAATATTTTGAAACCTTAACTATGGATTCCACAAATTAAGTAATGAGAATGTCACTATAGTGTAACAATTATGCTATCATTTAGTCAACAAGAGAAGTTAAATTGTTTGTATCTCTTGTCTTAGGAAAATGTGTAGTAGCTATAAAGAGATTTATCAAATGCAGTTAGACAAATTTTATTCTCTAATTTTGAGGAACCTTTCATTATTAGTAATGCTGGATAAATTAATATTTTGGACAGTGACTTGAAACTAAAAGTGTTTTGAATCATCAGCCAGACTTTTTCAGTGTGTACATTATGTCTTGTCAGATAAACCCCATTCTAAAGTGAAGGAGTCAAGTATTAGGAGTAGTGTATTACATGTATTGCTCATTCATCAGAATTAAACAAGAGTGAGCATTTTGCTTGAAAGTAAAAGAATACCAATGGTATTCCATCAACTGGCTTTTCACATGAATTTTAATTTGCACAGGTAAGTTTATCAAGGAGTTCTGTGAAAAGAAAATTATTTTAGTCCTCTATATAAGAACCTTTAAGGACAAACTAAATCTCCCATTTGATTAAAATTTAGCGTCCTTTCAGAATTGCAAAGCTTTAATGAAAATTGTGCAGTGTCATTAAATGACTTTATTTGGTTTTCTTCAAGCTAATAAGCACAAGTGGGTACCACTCCACTTAGATGATGTAAGACCAGACAGTCAAGAAAGACCAGGATCCCGGAACAGCTCAAGATGTCAACCGGAAACAAATAAGTCATCACATAATAATAGGAGAAATGATACACGAAGTAAGTCACATTCTAAGAGAAAAATGACATTAAAGAACTTAGTGTTAATGTTCATAATTTTAAAAACTATAGTATAAATTATTTGAGAATAAGTTGCAGACATTGTGCTCCTCTTAACACTAAATACCTTCAGAGTATATATCATAAGAACAGTGATGTGGTGTGACTGTCCACAGGTAGATTTTCCCCGTGGTGTCCTTTCCAGTTTTTTTTTCCTCCCTCCCTTCCAGGATCTAATCTGAAATCATACATTGCTTTTAGTTGTCTGTTCTGTTTAGTCTCCATTAATCTGGAGCAGTTCTGCTTTTGTCTTTAGGTGGTAGTTAGGTGGTAGATATCTCACTTTGGATTTTCCTCATGATTAGATTTGGGTTATGAATTTTTGGGAGGAATACTGCAGAAGTTAAATTGATTTCTTCTCAGTGCATGGAAATGCACATGATCTTGGTTTATCTTATTATTGCTGATAAAGGTGATGTGCTCCAGTTTCTTTATTATAAAGATACTTTTTTCTCCTTTATAATAATATGTACTTTGTGAGAGAGACTTTGAAATTTTGGAAACACCCAGTTTTTCATCAGACTTTTCACATGAGCTTTAGTTTCCATTGATGATTCTTGCCTGATTCAGTTATTACTATAATCTGGCACTCCAGTATAAGGAACGACTTCCTTGTTATCAGTGTGGATTTATGGTTTATTTCTTTGGTGGATTATAATCCATTACGATGATTTTTTAGTTTGATGCTCAGATTGTCCCAGATTTGGCTAGTGGGAGCCTCTGATGGGTAGGTTCTGGCTCTTTTTTATTTATTTATTTTTTATTTTTTAAATTAATTAATTTTTTTTAAAGTTTATTTATTTGACGGACAGAGCTAGCGAGAGAGGGGACACAAGCAGGGGGAGTGGGAGAGGGAGAAGCAGGCTTCCCGCCAAACAGGGAACCTGATGCGGGGCTCGATCCCAGGATCCTGGGATCATGACCTGAGCTGAAGGCAGATGCTTAATGACTGAGCCACCCAGGCGCTCCTCTGGCTCTTTTATAAAAAAGTCAACTTTACTGAGCTATAAATTATACATGTATAAAATGCATTCACATTTAATGTTATTACTTAAAGATCATTTCCCAGATACATTATTTCAATAGGATTTCTCACATTTCAGAAAGCAGAGGAGGACAGTAGGAGGATTTGTGGCAACAATTAGATGAGCATTTGGTTTTATAGGTCTCTGCTGAAATCTTAAATCTGACAGTTACTTTTCTAGTGTGATAATTTCCAAAGCATACTTGTTGTCCTATGAATGGATGGAGAAGGCTTAAGAAAATTTACAAACCTAATAGTACATTTAAAAAGTTTCCACTTACATTATGAAAAACTTTAAACACACAGAAAGTTGAAAGAATTGTACAGTGAATACCTGTCTAACCACCACCTAGATTTAGTAATTTTGTATATTTAAATCACCTATCTATTGGATTATTTGAAAGTACCTTGCAGACAGTCATGATGCTTCAGCACTGCTGTCCTAAAAAAAATAGCATCCAGGAAAATCAACAGTAATTCCCTAATATCATCTGAAATGTAGTTATATTTACTCAGCTGTCCACAAAATATGACTTGAAATTTAAGAAACTTGTCTACAGAAAAACTGACGTTTTTTGCCTTTATATCATTTCTCAAATATATCACTTTAATGTTAAAAAAATAATATATATCCATAATTAATGTTTTTTTCTTACGAAGCATTGGGCATATAAGAAAACATGAGGGTTTTAAAGAACAATAATATAATCAACACTGGGAACTCAGCACCAAGTTTAGAAATGCATATTGCCATTACCTTTGAACTTCCCTGTGTGCCCCCTGCAATTTCAACCCATTGCTTCTCTTCTTAGAAAAAAAGGCCTGAATATTTGTTTTTTGAGTATTTTTTACATGAAACTGACATTCAGTATGACTCCACTGACATACTCTTTGACACTAATTTTTTTCACTTTAGTCTCATTTTCTTAGATTCATGCGTGTTGGTTGTATTGCTGTGAGTCCTTTTCCTTGCCAAAAGGTATTTCACTATTTGATAGAATTTGTTGTTAATAGACCTTTGGATTGTTTTAGTTTTTTCATATTAAAGTGCTACCATGTACATTTTTATGCATGTTTTCCAGTAAACATGTACAAGAGACTCTTTGGGGTAATTTCTTTAGACTGCAGCCCATGAGTGCATTATGAAATTGGTGTACTGGGTCATGATCAGGTTTTTAAAATATTGGTAGATTCTAGAGTGCTTCACTCAAAATATATTTTTCATGACAATTGTGGGTTTTTTTTTTTTTTAAAGATTTTATTTATTTATTTGCGAGAACAAGCGGTGGGCAGGGGCAGAGAGAGAGAGAAGCAGACTCCCTGCTGAGCAGGACACCCGATGCAGAGCTCCATCCCAGGACCCAGAGATCATGACCTGAACTGAAGGCTGACACCCAACTGACTGAGCCACCCAGGCGCCCAACAGTTGTGTTGAAATTACAAAAAAAATTTTGTGTGTTCTAGGGTGTAACATACAGTAAGGCTTACTATGGGTTGAGGCAGATGTGTTTGAAAAAGACTGTATTAAGATACTCATTAAGGAGGAATAGCAGCATCTAGGGCAGTGATTCTCAATGGAAGTGATTTTCCCCTAC
Organism: Eumetopias jubatus; assembly: GCF_037043125.1. Lineage (NCBI taxonomy): Eukaryota > Metazoa > Chordata > Mammalia > Carnivora > Otariidae > Eumetopias > Eumetopias jubatus. Next base: position 96,465,692 of record NW_028274808.1, on the reverse strand, counting down.
CCCTAAGGGGGCATTTGGCTTTGTCTGGAGATAATACTGTTTTAGGGGAGTGGGGGGTAAATGCCTGCTAGTGGCATTTAGTGGGTAGAGGTCATGGATGATGCTAAACATCCTTCAGCGCCCATACTTAGCTATCTGGCTCAAATGTCAGTAGTGCCATGGTTGAAAAACCTTGGTCTCTAGGATCTATATATATGTACCTTCGAATTTATTTGATTATTCCAAATTGTTTTTCAAAGAGGACGTATCTGGCTTTGCTCTCAATAATGGTATATAGTGTTCTACTTTTTTCTGTCTTGGTCAGTGTTTCAAATTATAAGACCTTAAAATTTTGTCAGCCTGGGGTAGATCAAATACTCTGTCTTAATTTGCATTTCTCATGACCAGTGAGGCTGAATGCCACTTTCTGTATTTATGGTCCATTTGTATTTCTTGTTTGCTTACCTGTCTTTTAGCCATTTTTCCCATTGAGTTACTGTGTGTGTGTACAGTATATGTGCACTAATGCATTCTGTATGTATTCTGGGTATAATTCCTGTATTGTACTGCAGGTATCTTCTAGTTTTGTTTTGTTTTGTTTTAAGATTTTATTTATTTGAGAGAGAAATAGAGAAGAGAAATCACGAGCAGGAGGAGGGGGAGAGGCCGACTCTCCGCTGAGCCCAGCGCTGGGGGAGGGGTGCACTCCATCCCAGGACCCCAAGATCATGACCTGAGCTGAAGGCACACCCTTAGTCCACTGAGCCACCCACGTGCCCCTCTTCTAGTTTGTTTTGTGTTTTCATTTCCTTTTTTCTTTAAAAGATTTTTTTATTTGACAGAGAGAGAGCGAGAGCAGGAACACAGGCAGGGGGAGTGGGAGAGGGAGAAGCAGGCTTCCCTCCAAGCAGGGAGCCTGATGTGGGGCTCCATCCCAGGACCCTGGGATCATGACCTGAGCCAAAGGCAGATGCTTAACCATCTGAGCCACCCAGGCGCCCTCTTTTTTTCTTCAAAAGGAATGTCTTTTACTTAAATTGAGTCAACCTTTCCTTAAACATTTTGTGAAAAGGTTTTTTTTTTTTAAGTTTTATATAATGCAAACTCAGTCATCTTGGAACTGCTTGAATCTTCAACAGTACCATCTTAACAAAGGACCTCTTTATCTTTTTAGTATATTATTTTGTTTATTAGAATGTCTTCTTTATATGTCAGTACTTTTATGGGCCCTCTTTTATGCCAGGGACATTTTGACAAATTCCTATGAGATCTCTTAAATTTCTATCTATCTGAAGAATGCCTGGTTATTAACAACTAGGTACAAGGTGGGGAGGGTTAGTTACCAAGTTTTCCTAAAAATAATCACCTTATTCACTTGCAAATTGGAATGTATAAAAATATATTTATTTTTTTAAAGGTTGGAGGCGTGATAGAGAAAAGCGAGATGATCAAGATGAAGTTTCCAGTGTGAGGAGTGAGGGTGGTAATATCCGAGGTTCCTTTAGAGGCCGAGGAAGAGGCCGAGGACGGGGAAGAGGACGAGGCAGAGGAAATCCTCGATGTAGGACATGTGTTTTTATTTTGTTAAATTAGATGAGTTTGAAAAAAGTATATAAGCCCTCTTTTCTCCACTATCCCATATAATTTTTTAACTGATTGTTTTTTTTGCTCTGATAATAAAGATGGTTTTATATTTGTTATCCCTTGAAATACTTCACTTTGGATTTTTCTTTATGGTGACTATTTCTCTCTCTCTCTCTCTTTTTAATGTGTAATCACTTTTCTTTTTCTTACGTCAAGTGAACTTCGATTATTCGTATGGTTATCGAGAACATGGTGAAAGGACTGATCAGCCATTTCAAACAGAACTTAATACCAGTATGATGTATTACTATGATGATGGTACAGGTGTACAGGTGTATCCTGTGGAAGAAGCACTGCTTAAAGAGTATATTAAACGCCAAATGTAAGTTAGACATAGATGGGATAGGAACATCAAATTTTACATCATTGATAGTGAACACATTATAACACATTTTCTAAGCTGTTTATTAGTAAAATTGGAAAATTGTAATAGTGTTTTATGTTATTTTTTCTAGAAAATATTAGTAAAACATGAAATATTTTTTTTAAAAAACTTATATTTGGTTCATGTTGTGTTATATAGGACTCCTGTTTTGTCTACTGCTCAGGTATTTCTCTGCTTAAAGGGTATTAAAAAATATTAACGGGTATAATACGAGTGATTAAATAAAAGAATATAAAACTGCTATGTATATATATGAAGTTGAACAATGCCTGGCTTATTATTTGCAAATAAATTTTTATATTGAAATTTGCAAATGAACATAAATGGCAAAACATCATGATAGATATTTTTTTACTTTCTTAGCAAATGATTTCAGAATTCTAAGTTTATTTTTTAACTTTTAAGTTCTCTTTTTTTGTGACATATTGAAGGGGAACTACCTCATTTTTAGTTCAGACTTTTTAATCTAGTTCTCATAATAGTTGCCTTCTGAATACTGAAGTTGAAGTTAGAATATTTTATTGTTTTTAAGAAAAAAATAACCCTTGTACATACTAGTATTATAGGATGTTTTGCATATTTATATAATGTGTTTATATAGTAGTAAGAAAAACGTCTCCAAGTGATTTGCGTAACCAGTTTGCTGAAATTTGATTATTTTTTTATTCTTACAAAGTGCAGGGAAAAGCTATTTTTGAAAGGGTATAAACATCTTAAAAACATCTTCCTTTGTTTATGAAAGAAAATTTACTCTGTTACTAGAAAATAATTTCTTCATCAGCATCATCCAGGCATCTTCCTGGGATGCCTTCATGGTGGATTTGATTGGCTTACATACAATACGAAGCAACTTGTTTATTTTGTTCTTGCTTCTTCTGTTACAGTTGACGCAAACACTGAAGAAAAGGGCCTTTTTATGGGCAGAAAGTGCCTGGCATGTGGCTATCAACTTCAAACCACTATTCCTGTCTTTTTTGTAACTCTTGCTGCCAGGTCCCTTCTGAGACCTGACAGTGGATATGCAACTCCATGTCAGGATAATCGGCCTCCAATGTGCTCATACAAGTGAGGGAGGAGCAGAGCTACATCAGTGTTGACAAAATTTCTGATCATGCAGTGTAGAATCCAGAGCTTCTAAGGTAGGACATGATAATGTCCCCTAGGACACTGAACAAAATGTCAGACACAGCATTGGGCATGACTCCTTTTTTTGTTGTTACTGTTTTAGCAGTAGGATTTTTGGCAGGTGGTAGAGCACCAGGTTTAGAATGGCTCTTAATGTTAATCGTTCTTTGATTAGCGGAGTCATGCTTTGAGGAGTCATGCTTTTGACTTGGTTTTCTTTGAGGTTTCTCAAGATAGGCTCATTGATTAGGGTTTACATTTTTCTCTTTGAGAAGTTACTGAAAAACTTTCTTGCATTTGTGGAAAACTGTGCTAAATGTATTTTAAAGTAAGAAGCTTAACTATTATTATGGATGTTTGAATTTTTAAAATTATTTTAATGAAAATATATTAATAATTTGTCATTTTGGTGTCAGAATATTAAAAATTTAAGATCTTGATTATTTCTAGCTTCTGAATCTGGCATTCAGATTTAGAGATGGAGTAGTTTTGTAACCCATTAGAAGTTTCAAAAAATATATACTATAGGTAATAGGGTGATTTATGAATTATTCAGATACTAAGGTTTTCACAAAGTACTAGAATAAAAAGGCATCTTATTAATGATTCAGAAGTTTTTGTCTAAGAACAGTTTTAACGTGTGACTAAATCAAATGTCTTAATTTGTGAAAATTTAGAATTTAAGTGTTTGTATTTTGTGTCTACCATGTCAGGCACTATGAAAAGGACTTTTTACATGTAACAAAAATTAGAACACATGTATTATGTGCCCACCACATGCCAGGCACTGTGAAAGGGCTTTTTGAGGTATAACAAAATCAGCATGTTTATTTCTTTAAGACTTAAGATTTTTTCTTCAGTGTTTAAGATGAGTAAATGATTTACTGGTGTTACTGAGATGTCAGTGGTATTTCAGTGATCTCTAAGGGAGCTTTGCACTTTGATAGTTGGATAAATATCTGAGTATAAAGAAACAACTTGAGTATTTATGTTTCTAAAATAAGATCTTTCCTCCCAGTGAAAAGTAGCTCAAAGCCATTTCTCATTTATGGGTGATTATTTCTTCAGAGTTAGAATTTGACCTGAATATTTCAGGGGTATCTTTAGTCACCCAGTGTTAACACCAAAGTATACGATTTGGTGTGCTTTCTCATAATTTGCCACCGATCTTTGCAAACTCTCTCTGATTAGGAAACATAGGATTATTAATCTGTAGGCCATATTATTATTGATGTTATGTATTTCTTTTGTATTCTTTTGTACATTTCCTCCCATTTGTCCTTTTGGTCTCTCTAGAATTCTTATTTTCCGATATGGAGGCTGTAGTTTTGTTTTATTTATTTATTCAGTTTTTAAAAGATTTTATTTGAGAGAGAACACATGAGAGGGGGGAGGGTTAGAGGGAGAAGCAGACTCCCTGCGGAGCAGGGAGCCTGATGCGGGAGTTGATCCTGGTACTCCAGGATCATAACCTGAGCCGAAGGCAGTCGCTTAACCAACTGAGCCACCCATGCTCCCTAGAGGCTATAATTTTAAATGTGTTTCTCAAATATAATTTTTAAATATATCCATATTATCTTTGTATCTTGGAACTTGTAGTTATTGATTATACAGTTTATCATTTACACTTCTCACTCTACTTTCCTAGAGAAGATTAAGGTATTTAAGTTTTTCCTGTATTTTTACCCCCAGGTACCTCATAGTATCATAGATGTTCCTTGTATAGCTATATATTCTGTTCACTCTTAATGTCTTTTATAGTTCTCTCCAACAAAGAAAGAGGGAGATCTTGCAAATATATAATTGTGTGTGTGTGTGTGTGTACACCTCACTTAACTATTATTTACTAAATTTTCACTCAGCATTGTGCTGATTACTAGGAATCAGAAATACATTAAACAATGTCAGTACCCTGTCAATTTAGAAAACAAAACAAAAACTGTAATCCACTCTGTAAACTTGACAAAGTATACTTCCAAATATAATGTTCTTAGTGATGGGGAATAAGTTGGAAGGCAATCTGTTCACCTGTTTTTAGTCATTATGCAGTGTTTAAATGAAGCAAGTTAAAGTAACTTTTAATGAAAATTTTCACTTCATTGACTCATTTTAAAAAATCAGTTATTGAAAAAAATCAGTTATTGAGCTATTTTAAAGTAAAATGCTGGTTAATTCTTTATACTTAGGTAAAGCTGATCTAAGTAGAAGTTAATGTTAGGTTTTTGGAAGGGAATCAGTAGTCTAAAGTTCTTTCTACTCATGGATAAGAAATTTTAAATTCAGTAGGGTTTTGTTCTTTCTTGTATTTACCCTATATCTAAGTTGTATTAAATCTATATGTTATTAATAAAATAATTTTAAAGTTGTTGATATATGTCATAGATATTTTTATTTCCTGTTGAATAAATGAATTAAACTTATGTTTATTTCTGTTTGTTTCTTTTTTTCAGTGAATATTACTTCAGTATAGAAAATTTAGAACGGGACTTCTTTCTTAGGAGAAAGATGGATAAACAAGGTTTCTTGCCTATTTCCCTGATTGCTGGTTTCCACCGTGTTCAGGCTCTCACTACAAACCTTAATCTCATTTTAGAGGTAATTATGCATTTACAAAACAGTCTGTACTTTCCATTCAATTATTCTGTGAACCTAAAATTGCTCTAAAAATTATATTAAAAACCTAAGGAAAAAAAACACAAAAATAATCTGTAGTTGCCTAAGGCTTACACTCTTTCATGGCTTTTTTTTTTTTTTTTCCATTTTTTAAAACCCAAGTAAATGCCTAACCTTGGAAACCCCTCAAATGGGGTTTACTAATGATGTTTCCACCTCTTGTTAACCTGATCCTTCAAACTTGGACCTTCTTAAGCTTGGTCCTTTAGTCTTCTCAGGTTGCTGCAAAATAGCATGTATTTCTTTTTTTTTTTCCTTTAAATTTTTTATTGTTATGTTAATCACCATACATTACATCATTAGTTTTTGATGTAGTGTTCCATGATTTATTGTTTGTGCATAACACCCAGTGCTCCACGCAGAATGTGCCCTCTTTAATACCCATCACCACGCTAACCCATCCCCCCACTCTCCTCCCCAATAGCATGTATTTCTATTTATTAAAATTTTGAGAATTTTCCTGTGTTATAGAAATGCTAATTTAAAAGTCTTTCCACTTGTATTCTTAATGTTTTTGTTAAATTTTTTGTCCTGTTCTAGAAATGCTTTGAACATTTTTGGTTTTCTGTTCCCTACATACAGGCAATCAGATTTGCCCTTTTGCTATAGTTTTGCCAGACTTACATTCTTGTGCCCCTGTGTAGCCAATCCCTTTTCTCATACACAACTCCTGGAACCACTGATCTGATTTTTGTCCCTTTAGTTTTGCCTTTTCCAGAATATCATATAAATAAGTTACATGTTTGTATGTAGTTTGTAGCCCTTTATTTCTGATTTCTTTCATTCAGCATAGTGCTTTTGAGATTTATTCATGTTGTACATTATCAGTAGTTTGTTCTTTCTTATTGTTGATTAGTATTCCACGGTATGGATGTACCACAGTTTATCCCTTCACTTGTTGATAGACATTTAGATTTGTTTCCAATTTTTGGAGATAATGAATAAAGTAGAAAGGTCTTTGTGTAGATATGTTTTCATTTCTGTTGGGTAAATATTGAGGATTGTGGTTGCTGGCATGTATTGTAAGTGTATTAACTGTAAGAAGTATGTTTAAAGTGGGTTTGACCATTTTGCATTCCACCATTTTGTATGAGTTCCATTTGTTCTATAGCCTCATCAGCACTTGGTATTTTCAGTTTATTTTTTAATATTAGATATGGAGTAGTTTCTCATTGTGGTTTTAATTTGTATTTCCTTAATGACTAACGATGCTGAACATCTTTTGTTATGTGTTTATTTGCTATCAGTGTACCTTTTTTGTTGAAATGTCTGTTCAGATATTTTGCCTATTTTTAATGGAGTGTTTGTTTTTTTATAATTGTAAGAGTTCTTGTGGATACAGATCCTTTGTGTTTCGTGAATATTTTTTCCCAATCTTTGGCTCATCTTTTTATTTTCTTAACAGATTTCTTTAGCAAATTTTTTTTTGAACGTGTGCGCTCTAGGCTTTAAAAACTAGCTCCAGGAAGATTCAAGATTTCAAAAACAATAAAAACTAGTGATTTATTATTTGTTGATGTGTAATTAGGCTTTGTTTTATGAAAGAAATTACTTCAAGTACTACCATTATTACATTTATTTATAGATGCCATCTAAATAATTTCTGTATACTATAATTTGAAAAAAACTTAGTTTTTTCTTGTAAAACTTAGTCTTCAGAAAAATATTATGATTATATTCATAGTAGAATGAGTTTATTAACTACTGCCATCATTTGTACTATAGCAAAGATCTATCTCAGTTGTCATTTTCCATGAATTTGTTACTGGTTTCCTCCGCTCTTCCGTACTTCTGTAGGAATCTGGTTGTAATTTCATTATTGTATGGTTTTTTGGTCTGTTGATGTTCCCAGTGAGTCCTTAGGCATAATTTTTAGGTTATTGATTATCTGTTTCTTTATAACTTATAGCAGTAGGGAAGGAATATTTAAAGGAACTTTTGTGTTACTGTTAATGAATTTACATATAAGCACAGTGATTTAGAACAGCAGAGGTCTACATTCACTTAACATTTATTATGTACCTACCATTGGTTACAGTGGGAAAGTTGTCCTTTCTCTGTTATGAATGTAAGGTTTCATTGGGCGTAGCAATATAAACATTGATTTAGAGCACAGGCTTGAGAACCAGGATACACATCCTCATAGTTTTGTGACCTTGGGCAATGTCCTGAGACTTCTGTAAAGTGGAAATGGTAACAATAAATACTTCATAGGGTTGTCTTGAGGATGAAATGTGTAATGACAGTGTCTGGCACAAACAGTAAGCCCTAAATATGAATTTGCTATTATTGTTAGTCTTTAAGGATGCCCTTCTATTGTTCACTCCTTTTTTTGGATCTTCATTTCAATTCTATCAATATTTTATTATTTGTATTTTGATAGGCTCAAGTCTTCTTTCCTGAAAAACTATCAAAAGAAGCAAAATATACTTTAGTTCACACCTGTGTCCCAGATGAGGTTTTCTACATAGCTGGTCTTAGTCAGTTTCTTCCCATTCATTTTCAGCTTACTGTACTTTTTTTTTTACTTTGATACATATATAGTAATATGATTGGTATTATAGTGATATTTATCACATAACTATAGTATTGTCTATAGTCATAATACTGTGCATGAAATTTCTGTGGATTATTTACTACTCATTGCAGATTAGTACCCTTAAACAACATCAGTCTTACCCCCCCACCTGCTGTTTCCTGGTAACCACCATTTTACTCTTTTTTTTTTTTTTAAATGAATTTCATTTATTTATTTAAAGATTTTATTTTTATTTATTTGACAGAGAGAGACACAACGTGAGAGGGAATACAAGCAGGGGGAGTGGGAGAGGGAGAAGCAGGCTTCCCGCAGAGCAGGGAGCCCGACATGGGGCTCGATCCCAGGACCCCGAGATCATGACCTGAGCTGAAGGCAGACGCTTAATGACTGAGCCACCCAGGCGCCCCGAGTTTCACTTTTTTAGATTCCACATATAAGCGATATCATACAGTACCTGTCTTTCTCTGAATTACCTCATTTAGCATAATGTCTGTAAGGTCCCTCCAGGTTGTTGCAAATGGCAGGATGTCCTCCTATCTCGTGGCTGAATAATATTGATATATATGTATACACATATATACATATATATATATATTTATATACATACATATATATATATGCATTCCACATTTTCTTTATCTCTTCATCTGTTGATGGGCATTTAGTTTGTTTCCACATCTTAGCTACTGTGACTAATACTGCAATAAACATGGGTGTGCAGGTATCTCTTCAGAATCCTGTTTTAATTTTCTTTGGGTATATACCTAGAAGTGGAATTGCTGGATCATATGGTAGATCCAGTTTACTGAGTTCTTGATTCTTGCTCCATAGCTGAGAGCTGTTTGTGACTTCCTTTTTTTTTTTTTTCCTAAATTCAGTTACTCAGCTGTCAGGATGAATACCCAACATTTATATCAACATGGGTGGAACTAGAGGAGATTATGCTACGTGAAATAAGTCAAGCAGAGAAAGTCAATTATCATATGGTTTCACTTATTTGTGGAACATAAGGAATAGCGTGGAGGACATTAGGAGAAGGAAGGGAAAAATGAAGGGGGGGAGAATCGGAGGGGGAGACGAACCATGACAGACTATGGACTCTGAGAAACAAACTGAGGGTTCTAGAGGGGACGGGGGTGGTGGGATGGGTTAGCCTGGTGATGGGTATTAAAGAGGGCACATTCTGCATGGAGCACTGGGTGTTATGCACAAACAATGAATCATGGAACACTACATCAAAAACTAATGATGTAATGTATGGTGATTAACATAACAAAATAAATTAATTAAAAAAATAAATTCAGTTAATCCTTGATCTTTAGCTAATCAGTTATATAACTATTCAAGTTACTTAACCTCTTCATGCTTGTTTTCTCATTGTTAAAATAGGGTAAATAATACTTAAACTATCATAGAGTGTAAGGGCTTAAGAGAAGTAATTAACATATTTGTAAAGTTCTTAGAACTATTTTTGCTATTCTCATCTGAAACTGTTTTCCAAATTGTCTGACTGTGGTTCCTCACAATGTGTGCTGCCATCTTATCTTTAAGTCTTTGCACATAGTAAATCTTTTCTCTTAGTACCAGGCATGGGACCAGGAACTAGGAATACATTATGTATGGATTCTAATATTGGTATTTGTTCATAATAATAGATAACCATTAAGAAAAGGACCAAAATTAATAGAGAAATCTTCAGGTATCCAGAAATATTAACTGTATACTATAATTGTTTAGGAGCTGAAGATAATCATGGTTTGGTTTTAATAAAACTCTTATTTTGTCTAGATCTTTTCCTTAATTTTTCTTTTTAAGATTTTAGTTATTTTTTGACACAGAGATAGTGAGAGAGGGAACACAAATAGGGAGAGTGGGAGAGGGAGAAGCAGGCTTCCCGCCGAGCAGGGAGTCCCATGCAGGGCTCAATCCCAGGACCCTGGGATCATGACCTGAGCTGAAGGCAGATGCTTAATGACTGAGCCACCCAGGTGCCCTTCTTTTCCTTAATTTTGTGTAAAACTTAATTTTTGTTTGATGTTTTTAGGGTCTAAATCACAACATTCACTCTGTTCTCTTTATTTTCTTCCTGAAGAATTCAGGAATTCTTCACATAGTGAAGAATTTCCTTCCCATCTTTTACCAGTAGTAAACTAGTTAAACCTTTCTTGGTGACAGTGTTACTTCTTTTTTGTGTATTATTTCTCCTGAGATAGTACATGTTATACTAAATATATTGTTATGCTCCCTTTTATTAGATTAGTTGTCTACATTATTGTATACATAACTATTAGAATAGTTGTATACAGAGAACTTTGGTTTTTTTTCCCTACTCATTTTTTTCTTTTAAATTGAGGCATAATTTATACACTATATATTAGAAATCATAGGATTACATATGACTTTTCTCAATGTATAAAGTTGTGTAATTGCCCTCAGATTAAGATATAAAACATGTTCAGCATCCCAGGAAGCTCCCTTGTACCATGCTCCTAGCCTGTACCACAGCTTTCCTCATAGGTAATTGCTTCTCAGAGCTCTCTCAATTTGTTTTTTAATTTCACCTAATCAGAGGTATGTGTACTCTTTTATATCTGACTTGTACTTATCATTTCTGTGAGGTTATCCATATTGTTGGTGCGTAGCAGTTGTTCATTATCTATTTTGGGGTAGTATTTCATTATATGAATGTAACACAATGTATTTTTCCATGCTGCTGTTTGTAGATACATGGGTTCTTTCCAGTTTGAATCTGTGGTATGGTTGTGAACATTATCGTACATATTTTTTGATGGTCATAATGCTCTTATTTTCCTGTGACATGGGTAACAGGAGATAAATACACACACACACACACACACACACACACACACACACACACACACGGTTAGCTTTTGTAGATACTGCTAAACATTTTTTCCAAGTTATTGAACCAGTTAAAACTACCACCATTGAGAGTTTCACTTGCTCCATATTTTGTCATCATATTGGCAGTCTTTTTCCAAACACTGTTCCAAAAAATTTAAACCAAGAGGAAAGTTTCAAAGATTTTTTTTTAAATTCGGGTATAAATAGCCTGCTGTAAAAGGCAGAGGTCTTAGGTGTTCATTTTGAGTTTTGAAATTGTATAAGCCTGCCCCCAAAAAGATTCAGCCCATTCCTCTAAGGACTTCCTTTTTTTTTTTTAAAGATTTTATTTATTTATTTGAGAGAGTGAGAATGAGAGAGAGAGAGCACATGAGAGGGGGGAGGGTCAGAGGGAGAAGCAGACTCCTTGCTGAGCAGGGAGCCAGATGCGGGACTCGATCCCGGGACTCCAGGATCATGACCTGAGCCGAAGGCAGTCGCTTAACCAATTGAGCCACCCAGGCGCCCCCTCTAAGGACTTCGTTAATGGCCCTTTCCAGTCACAGTCAATCTACCCATCAACCCTCTGCCGCATCCCAAACCACTTTTCTGATTATATTAGCATAGATTAATTTTGTCTTTTTATTTGTACACATTTGTGTAAATGGAATTCTTTTGTCTCCTGGCTCTTCCTGTTGCAGGATCTGGATGCTAGGTGTACTGAGGTTTGCTACTAGGGTGTCATTGCTTCTAGAATGTTCAGCAGACAAAACTAGGAAAATATGTTAGAAAAAAAATACAGCTATCACTAATTCCAACCCCTTATTATAGGCTTCTTATTTCCTTTATTCCCTATTTCAAACTCTATTTTTTCAGAGGGTATCCTCATTCCCATCAAAAAAATTTGTTTTTAAATTTTAATTATTTTATTTTTTTAAAGATTTTATTTATTTATTTGAGAGAGAGAGAATGAGAGAGAGCACATGAGAGGGATTAGGGTCAGAGGGAGAAGCAGACTCCCTGCTGAGCAGGGAGCCCGATGTGGGACTCGATCCCGGGACTCCAGGATCATGACCTGAGCCGAAGGTAGCCGCTTAACCAACTGAGCCACCCAGGCACCCTAAATTTTAATAATTTTAAAGTCCTGTCCAGTTTTGAAAGTATAACTTGAAAAGTGAGTACTATACTTACACTAAGGCATACAAATGTAAAAGTAACACATACGATATGTTCTTCCACTAAAAGATAGTTTTAACTTTTATAAAATAAGTATATATGTTCAGTTTTTATATAATTGTATTTTGCCTGATTTAATTTCTAAAAGGTGAGTGCCCTTGAATTTCAGATAAAATTCAAATGAATAAGTCCTTTATTTTGAGGAAATTTTGTTCTAGTTTTATCATTAAATTGCAGCATGTTTATTTTTGCAAAGCACTATAGTCTAGTGACTAAGACTTAGTGGTGGACCGCTAATAAATTATTTGAGTCCTAGTATTGCCTCATACTAAGTCTATGATCTTTATTTATTTATTTAAACGATTTTTTTTTTTTTAAGGATTTTTATTTATTTGAGAGAAAGCAAGCACGAGCAAGCACCAACGGGAGGTGGCGGGAGGGGCAGAAGGAGAGGGAGAAGCAGGGAGCCCCACTGAGCAGGGAGCCCGATGTGGGGCTCCATACCAGGACCCTGAGACCATGACCTGAGCCAAAGGCAGACGCTTAACGACTGAGCTACCCAGGCGCCCCAGTCTATGATCTTTATCAGATTATTTCTTTGAGCCTCAGTTTCCTCATCTGTGTACATTATAGGGTATTGTGAGGAATGTGTATGTCTGTTTCTTATCAATTGTGGTAGTTATTAAAATAGTGCCTAAATTTTATTTGGCGGTATTATATTAAGGTAAGATAAAAGGAAATAGAGAAAAAAATAAATTTAATTATGGTAAAAGTAGTTTGATTCTATTTGATGTAATGATCCTTAAAGGCCTATTCTGTTGTAAAAACCAAATTATCTGCTGCATGTTATGTGAGGATATGTGTTACCTATTACAGGGGCAAATGATTTAAAAATTCGTTCTAAGTAGTTAATTCATTGGTATTTTTAGAAACATTTATTGTAATGTCTGCTAATTTCAGATTTAAAAAATTCTTAGGTTATTAGAAGTATAGGATGTGCAATTACAGTTTCTTGAATGAAAGTTCTTTAATAGCTCAAAATACCTATTTATAGGCACTGAAAGATAGCACAGAAGTGGAAATTGTGGATGAGAAAATGAGAAAAAAGATAGAACCAGAAAAGTGGCCAATTCCGGGCCCTCCTCCACGTAGTGTGCCACAAACAGACTTCTCTCAACTGATTGATTGCCCAGAGTTTGTACCAGGCCAAGCCTTTGGTTCACATACAGGTAACAACTTTTCTTCTAGAGCAAGCAGTGTAATGGTGGGCTGTTTGGTCCAACTGACCTATCCTTTAAAAAAGTTTATTTAGGTTGTATAGGAAAATTAAAGATTACAAAATGACTTTTGATGCTCTGAGTTCTATTCATTTTGCCCCCCCCAGCCATAAATTAAAAAGGGATTTAAGAATTATGGGTAAATCTCTGCTCTGTTCTTAAATTGTGTACTTTGTCATGAATGGAATTTCTACCTATCTTCGTAATTTTACTAAATGATTATAGATATGTTGTGCCAGTTTCCTTTTGTAAGATTGGAGTAGTCTAGTAGGACGAGTAGTTTAAAAGTCTTATACTCAAGAGGGGGTGACTTTAATTTTGCTACTAGTGTGCTTCAATCCTGTCTGGTAAAGATGGGATGACCTGTATTCAAAAGCAGCATTGGGGTACTGTTATGAAATTATTATAATTATAGATAAAGAATTGATGGTAATTAAAATTTCCAAAAACTGCTTTGATACTAAGAAATTTTTCCTGGATCATTTTTAAGACATTCCCTCTTGGGAAAAAATGTGTGTGCTTAAACTTTTTTCAGTCAGGGTGATGATCTACTGATGCTTGGATGTCATTTGATCGAATGTGCAGAGGAATAGGTGACTCACTGAAATATTATAAACATTGGAACAAATCGTGCTGCAGAAATGAAAGCGACCAGACTTCTATGCAAGAATGTCTACTATGCAAGAATGTCTACTCCCGACTCCTTGTGGCGGAGGTTGGGCCACCACTACAATGGAGATAAACACCTTTGTGATGATAATGAGAGAGAGACCGGAGGACTGCTGTTGTTTTTATAGGAGCCACCCATTTGTGTGTAATTAGCCTGAGCTGCCTGTGCTACTTTTATTTACGGTGGGAAAGTTAATTATCATTCTGGAAATATTGCAAGATTGTGTCTTTTCCTTCCAGACTTATGTACCTGTGTCTAGATCAATAAAACAAAAAATAGAGAGGCTTGAGTGGCATTTCCCAGATTGTTAGGTCCTTTGCTATTTGATTTGCCCTTCAGTATAGTGTACAGTGTACAACTCACATGTTGTCATAATATTTCACATGGACTATAAGATGTGTTAATGTGGACACTGAGGGATAAGACATTTGAGAAATGAACAAGAATTTTTTTTCTAAACTCTTCAAGATATATTTTTTGTACACCAGTATGAGACCTGCCATCAATAAAGTACCAGTGGACAGTCTCACAGCTAGTTTTATTTAGTGTTTCTTTGTCAGCCCTCTATGCCTCTAGCCCTTGCAAACAACTTGGGCAATTGTTTTAAAAGTTGAAGAAAAGTGATATTTTTTAGGTTTTCTTAAAGACTTAATGTCTGTATAAGTTAGATTAATTTATTTATGTAAACTTGGGGTCCAAGATGACATTTTTAACCTGCTTATGAACAGGCTTTAAGTGAGTTAGATAAAAATAGAAAATACTTTCCCCACAGGGTAGCTAAGATAGGTCAGTCAAGTTGTTGATGCCTGTTCATTTAATCATTTATGCATTATTAATAAAATTACAAGAATAAAATCACAATGCCTTGTACATTTTTGTATTTTTTTAAATACACACTCATTTACATCTCATATACACATTGCCAAAACAAGTCACTATATATTTAAATGTCAAAAATTTTAGGTTATTTAGATTATACATCTGTACCTGGATGCATAATGAAGGCATATAGAAAGAATGTTCTTAGAGTTATACAGATTTACATTATACCATAGGAATAAATACATAAATTCAGCCTTTTCCCTGAATCCCCATATTTCTGACTTTAATAATTACCCTCTGATGAGAAAGCCTTAGGTCCTAAATTCAGTGGAGAGTAGTATGTCACCAAAAATTTGAAATGGATATGGGAATCAGAAAAGTAGATTGTGTTTATCTGTACCTATAGATAAAGAAACTTTTATCTATATCATTTTTATCTGTAAAGAGAAGACTTTATATTTCAAAAAACACAACCATTGATGTATACTTCCTGAGGGATTTATATGGTAAAATACTTAAACATTTTGTTTTTTTCATCAAAGAAATTAAAATGTCTATTTTTCCCTCTATGGAGGTTGAATTGTGTAACATGAGTTCACCTTTGCACTGAACAGAGGACCTCAATGCACCAGAAAATGTTGATTATGGGAATGGTAAGATGTTAATTTTAAAATTTAGGGTTTGCAGTTCAATGGATATAGTATTGCATTATCAACTCTTTTAAGTAGTAAAAGGATTTCATTCATCAAAATTGAGAGGGTCAGGTACCTGACCATCTTGGGGTTTTTTGTTGTTGTTGGCTTTTTGAAAAATGTGTAGGAGGATCCCTAATGATTTTTTAATAAGGTGTGGGATTTCCTTTGGAAATTGCAGAAGTATTCGTGAATGTGCCACACATAAAGTATATAATCCTTTTAAAACAATCTGTATCATTACCTGGGTTCAGGGTCGATAAAGAAGTCAAACTAGATAGCTAATCATGGAACATATAGGGTGAGTTTACCCCTGGAGAGTCATGTTGACAATTTTTTCAATTAATGAAAACAGCAAAGATAAATTTTTTTCTATGTTCTCACAAATTAGAACCTATAAATGTCAAAGTGTGTGTCTAATTTCTTATCTGTACGTTTAATGTCAAGTCATCCAAGTAATATGCAGGCTCATTGGTTTTTGGAAGATTAGGGCTTTACCGTTAACCCTTAAAATTTACATACATAATGTTTGAAATTTTTTCATTGTAAAAGAAAACAAGTCACACAGCATATGTGTAGGTAATTATAAGGTGAACATTTCCCTTTAAAAACTCAGACTATTCTAAATTTTCTTGTCTTACTCAAATTCTTTGGTATTTTAATGTTTAATTTGTAAGCACATGTTGTGGATATAGCGAAACACTTGACTTCATGGTAGAAACGTTCAAGCTTAGCGAGCGTTTAGAGATAATTATATAATAAGCTTACGTAGGTGTTTAAAGATTAGATTTCTGTGTTAAAAATAGTAGTTAACTGATTTCCCTACCATGTACCATTGTAATCATTTATACATGAACTATCCATAGTAATTTGGTTAATTCTCACAGTTGCTAGGGTGGTGGTTCTTAGTCTGTTTTTAAGGCTTTATTCACTGTATGAGCATAGGTGATTTATAGTATTAGAAATAGGATTCTCTGCTGATAAATATCTTCCCATTCCTATAACTTTAATATCAATACTTGCAGCCCAAACCTAGCATTTCACCTATACTACCTCTGTGGGTCAGTTGATGACACATGTACCGTTAAGAAAGTTGTAAGCAGCAGTGTCAAATAGAAATATAATGTTTGCTATACATGTAATCCTAATAATTTTAATAGCCTGAAAAGCTACAAAGCAAATGAAATTAATTTTAACATTTAAAATATTTTAATATACCCAAATATCATAACATTAATACAAAAATTACAGATCCATTTTACCTTTTTAGATATTTTGTACTAAGACTTTGAAATCTGGTATGGACCTTAAACTTACTAGAACATTTTAGGACTACCCATGTTTTAAGTGCTCAGTAACTCCATATGGACCAGTGGCTCTGTACTGGACAGTACAAGTTTAGAGCCTTCTCCATTATGAAGGAATGTATTTTTTAAAAAAGTAGTATAGTAATTTGATATTTGAATCCTGTATCTAATAGGTTTTCATAGAGAGGAGAATAACTCTTACTTGATTCTAGCATGTAGTAGGTGAGAGTAAAATCTTGGAATATTCCTCTCAAACCCAAAGTCCTGGAATGTGCCTTTGCATTTTCATTTAGTAAGTAAAAGAATTGTTGCTGTTCATTTATTTCAGCTTTCTCCATGTAATATTCAGCTTTGCAATATTTTCAAGTAATTGGCTTTTGGGGACTAAATTAAATGATATTTAGAACCTTAGAGTATAAATTTGTATTTAAAACTCTTTGTCCAAAGAAGTATGTATTGCATTATAACTTAAGTATTCTTTTTAATTTTTAGAAAAAGATTTGTAGAGGAATCAGGATTTTATTTATAGAGGATGTAATTATTTTGATTAAGAGATAGTGTGGAGAAAAGCATTTTTAATTCCAACAGAGTTTTAAAATGTTTTAAACTTTATTACCAGGGCAGTGCACTTTAATGATGTGACATTCTGCTCTTTACAGTATCCAGTAGGAGCTAAGTGGGCACACTGCATTTGGGTAAAACTCAGTAAGCAGAGGAAATGTGAAGTGTGAATAATGACTGCCTTGCTATAGATTGTAGCAGAATAGTGAAGGACTGATACTGCCTTGAATAAAATATGCATTTACTGTGCTTAATAGCATTTGAGATTCCATAATTTCATTATTTATAATTGATAGATTTTAAGATTTGACAAGGAATTGACCCCTCAGTTAAATGTATTACCACAATTAGTGACTCAGTTGATATGCTTAACAAGTTTGAATGAATGTGATCTGTGTAAGACTTTGTGACATTTCTTTTATCTATTATTCATTGGCTTCATTCAAATACATCTTGCATTACATCTTTTCAGGTTTGAAAGGCATTGGAAAAATTGTAATTGAGATTTGATTTATTGCGTTTTTGCGGGAAAAAAAATCAAGCCCAAGTAAGGAAAAAGAAGTGTTTTATAAGTAAGAAAACCATATTTTAACTAAGTACCAACTTAAAATTTTAGAGTCTGCCCCAAATTCTCCAAGAACTGGAAGTCCACTGAACCCAAAGAAAAATACTGAAACAAGTAAGCTTCAAGCAATGTCTAGAGGTTTGTCTACCAGTTTGCCTGACTTGGACTCAGAACCTTGGGTAGAAGTTAAAAAGAGACATCGTCCATCTCCAGTGAAATTGAAGGTAAATTGTTATAAACCAAGTGAAGTGTAGTACATTCCTGGGTTGAGTGTAAGGCCAGTGTATTTTGTTTGTCAAGTAAATCTATAAAATTTGGAAAAGTTTAAATTGTAAAAATTGGCTATAAGTGAAAACTTTAGGTATACTCAGTAGGTGAAAGTAAGTTATACTGTGTCAGTTTTAAAAATTTATCTTCTGTTTCTTAATATGATTTAAGAATATTTTGATGTGGTCTTTTTACTTGTGACTAATTTAAATTTGAATAACTTTTTTAAAGCTGACAAAATTTTTCTAAATTGTGAATTTATATTATAACCTTGTTATATTATTTGTGACCTGTTAATTATTTATAAAAGGTACAGATTATATGTGTTTTTGGTGATTTTGTGTACAGTAAGGAAGGAAAAGAGAATTGATTTCTTAGGGGCACATGAGGGAGTGGGATGTGTGGTTATGAAACAGCAGAAGAGATCCTTGATGGTAGCACTGCTATATTTTTGACTCATGGTTGGATACACAAAATTTCAGGTGTGATAAAAATTGTTCTGATCTAAACCATAAATAAAATGAGTACAAATAAAGCTGGGGAAATCTGAGTAAGATTAATGGGTTATTACAACATTTACCTTGTTTGTGATATTTTGCTATACTTTCACAAGATGTTACTATTGGGAGAAACTAGGTAAAAAAATAACGTAAGATTTCTATTATAACTGTATGTGAATGTACAATTATCTCAAAGAAGTTTACTACAAATAAATATGGAAACAGTGGTACTCAAATGATTCAAATATTGAAAGCTCTGTAAGGAAAAGGTTACTAAAAACAATAGGACCTAGAATTGGGAAGCATAAAGAAGGCTATTATATTGAAGATTATTATGAACCCAAGGCTCTTTATCCTTACCATCACAGCATGAAGAAGGGAGCATGAAGGAGTGATGGGAGATGGGAGATTCTCACTGGGAGAATGAGGGAGTGATGAAATTTTGCTTCATCAGGGGATATTTGACAATGTCTGGAGACATTTTTTGGTTGTTAAAACTGGGAGAGTGCTATTGCATCTTGTGAATGGAGGCCAGAGATGCTGCTAAACATCCTACAGTGTACAACCTCCCCCCCCCCAAAAAAAACCCAAAGAATTATCAAGCCTAACATGTCAATAGTGCTGAGTTTGAAAAACCCTCATCAAAGATAACTTTTTAATTAGCCGTGGGGGTTAAACATAGCATATTTAAATGTTAAAAGAGGTGGTCCCCCCTAGCTCCCCCGCCCCCCCGGGGACATCTTAAAAGCCTGAAGTAGCTTTCTAGGGGTGCCTGGGTGGCTCATTCGGTCAAGTGTCCTACTCTTGGTTTTGGCTCAGGGTGGCAAGATCCAGCCCCATGTGGGACTGCCTCCCTCTCCCCCTCTGCTCCTCCCCCTACTCATGTGCTCACTCTAAAAAATAAGTAAAAATCTTTAAAAAAAAATCCTAAAGCAGCTTTCTCAAGACAAGATTTTCTGAAGTTCTTGATTAATTTCTATATTTATCATGGCAAATAACATCCCTGTATAGGTAGGGAGGCTAAGGATGTTGTCCTGAAAACACACACACACACACACACACACACACACACACACACACACACACACACACACACACACACACACACACACAACCGTAAAAAGGATCGTGTTCTGGATCATTGACAAAGATTTGTATAGTATTTTATTCTAAGATCTACATTCTTTCCTCCACATTAAAAAAATCTCCATTTCAGTATTTCTTTTAAAATAATGGTTCCTCCCTTGTATGCTACTGGTGGGGAAGTAAATTGATACAACCACTGTAGAAGATAGTATGAAGTTGCCTTGAAAATTTAAAAATAGAGGGGCACCTGGGTGGCTCAGATGGTTAAACGTCTGCCTTTGGCTCAGGTCATGATGGGTCCTGGGATCGAGCCCCACATCCGGCTCCTGGCTCAGCGGGGAGCCTGCTTCTCCCTCTCCCTCTCCCCCGCCCTCTCCCCCTGCTCATGCTCTCTCTCTCTATCTCTGTGTCTCAAATGAATAAATAAAATCTTAAAGAAAAAATTTAAAAATAGAAATTACCATATGATCCAATAATTCCACTGGTGAATATTAATCCAAAGAAAACGAAAATACTAATTCAAAAAGATATATGCACTTCCATGTTTATTGAAGTATTATTTACAATAGCTAATATGTGGAAGCAACCTAAGTGGCCACTGATAAGGAAGATGTGGTACACATATACAATGGAATATGACCCGTAAAACAGGATGAAATTGTGCCATATGCGACAACATGGGTGCGCCTAGAGGGTATTATGCTAAATGAAATAAGTCAAAATGAAAAAGGCAAATACTATAGGATTTCACCCATGTGGAATCTAAAAAACAAAATGAGTAAACAAAAAGCAAAGTCAGACCTGTAACTATCGAGAGCAAACTAATGGTTGCAGAGGGGCAGGGGTGGGGGTTGTAGACAAAATGGGTAAAGGGGGAGGGAGATACAGACTTCCAGTTATGGAATGAATAAATCACAGTAATAAAAAGCACAGCATGGGGAATGTAGCCGATGATATTGTAATAGCATTATATGGTGACAGATGGTTGCTACACTTGCGGTGAGCATAGCATAACATAAAACTTGAATTGATACATTGTACACCTGAAACTAATGCAGCATTGTGTGTCAACTATACCCAAATAAAAGAAAAAAGAAAAATTTTGCCTTTCTTACAGGAACTGGCAAAAAAAAAAGTTATTAAAGTGTCAGAAATTACTGCAAAGACTAGTTAGAGAGGTGCCAAGCAACTTAAAACTCTCCAAAACTGATTTCTTAAGGGGCTTAAATTCAGGAAATGTGCTAATTAATAAAGCACAATTGTGCAAATTTTTAAAAATAAATAAAAATAATGGTTCCTGTTAAAATTGATAGCATCTTTGACTTGGTTTAAAAAAAAGTTTTTGGAAGGGTGAGTGTATATAGGGCCAGCAAATTGGTAATGGAATCTGGTTTTAATAGTGGAAAAGAATGGTATAAAATCTAGGACCTTCAGTTTTATGGCCAAAGAATGTTGGTGCCATTAGTAAGATCTGAAATGTATTCTGATACTACAGAGTGATGGTCTGGCTTGGAGGAAAGCTGACTGTAGGTTCTGGGGGCCTAGATATTTCAGTGATACCTCCTGAGTTGGGTTACTTAATGACAACATTGCCAATGTACTTAAGAAAAAAAATGATCTTTTAAAAATAAACATTCTAGAGTAGCTATAGCTTGTTCGGAGATAGATTTCTTTAGAAATCTGAAAGCATTTTTTTTTTTTAAGATTTTATTTATTTAACAGAGAGAGACACAGAGAGAGAGGGAACACAAGCAGGGCAGAGTGGGAGAGGGAGAGGCTTCCCGCAGAGCAGGGAGCCTGATGAGGGGCTTGATCCCAGGACCCCGGGATCATGACCTGAGCCGAAGGCAGACGCTTAACGACTGAGCCACCCAGGCGCCCCTGAAAGCATTTTTTCTACTGTCATCTTGGTCAGTTTTTTTTTTCTTGTGAAATTTAGTCCCTTTACATTTTTTGTAACAAGTGATTTTGTTGTTGAGATTTTAAGATTATTTCTTCATCACCACTATTGAAATTTCAGATGATATACCCTGGAGTTGGTCTGTTTTTATTTATTGTGCTGTGTATTCATGTCTGTTATTTTGGGAAAATTCATGTTTCTCTTTTTTTCAACTTTTGGTGTTCCTCTTTATCTGGTGTTGGACCCCCTGGGACTCCCTGAATTGATCATCTGGCTACTGTTTTTTTGGAATTGGGGGTTTAAAAAAGATTCTGTTTTCTGATATTTCCATCAGTTTTTTTTTTTTTTTTTACATTCCTTCTCTTTTAGGGTGATGATTATTTCTTAATATGTGGTGATCTTTAGTTGATGGTTCATATTAGTTATTGATAAATTGGTATGGACTCCTTTTGTGGCCTTGTAGGTTGCTCATCCAGAAAGTCTTTCTCCTGAATGTGAGGTCTCATTATGCACACTCTTGGTTAAGTGTAAGGTCCTGTTAGACTTCTAGACCTTGGCAGAGAACAGTCATGCTAATTCTGGGTATTCAGAATTGATAAAATCAGTACTTTTCTCTGAGAAGTAGAATTCCTTAGTGTACTTTATTCATTGGTAAAATTACCTTCTCTTTCTTCCCCCCAGCTCTTTTTTAGAAGTTTAGAATAATATTGGGATGTATTCAACCTCTGTCCGGCTCCATGGACATGAGCCCTCTCTTGGCAAATCTTTCATTTTGTTTAGAAAGCAATTCTTGGGCTTTAAGTTGGGAGCAGATTTTATAGTTTCATATTCTCAGGTAAGGGTGTGGGATTGACTGTTCTAGCTGTATCCTGTAGTTTGGTTTTTCAGCTATCCATTTTGATGGCTGTCACATAGTCCATTCCTGCTCATTGTGCTTATCATCTCAAAACTTTTTAGGGTCCCGGTGGAACCAGTGGTATCAGTCTTTATATAGATACTAGATTGCTGTTTCCTCTAGTCTTATTATTAATACAATCCCATTTGCTTTCTGCTTTCCAGAAAGTCAGAACAATTTCTGATTTTCTGATAGTATAATACTTGTCTTCATATTGACATGGATTTATTTTTTTCATTACTGTGAATCATTACTGCAAGTAAGTGTGCTTAGTCAAGTCCTCTTCAACCCAAATCCCTTGTTTCTTCCTCACAAATTAAAAAAAAAATCTATGTTTGAAACAAATTTAAATACCAATACAGAGTAAAAAGTAAGAAACTCTGTCCAGGGTTTACCATTATTAACAGTTCGGTGTTTATTCTCAGACTTTTTTCATGTACTTGTGAATAGCAAGGTATATAGTTTCTTTTTAAAATATATTCACAGTGTGCTAAAACTTACTTTTATTATTATTTTTTTTAGTCAAAACTTATCATGGACTGTCTTCTGTTTAGTAGAATGTTAGCTCTTGTCTGGGCAGAGTTATTATTATTGTATATCCTTTCCTTGAACAGTGCCTGGCTCACAGTGAGGACCAGATAATAATTGACTGAAAAGATATGTATTACGTTAATAGGAATTCTGAGAGAGGGCGATTATTTTATTCTAGGCAGAGGAGAGTTAACATTTGCTGAAGGATAAGGATTGGTCAAAGGCTGACATTGGAAAATGACATTGAGACGCCTGTTTTCTTATGTTGAGAGTTATGGAAATCAAGAGGAGGTTAGATTTTAGAAGATCTAGGATCTAAAGTTTTGGATTTGTTATGTCACCCAATAGGAAGCAATTTAAATTTTTTCAGGAAGGACAAAGTTCAACAGTTTAATGCATGTTAAGGTAAATTTAATATGAAAACCTGGCCACAGTGAGTGAGGGTGAAGATTGAGAAGAGGGATTAGCTAGGAAACCTAGTTAATGGCATTAATATTGTGAGGATTTGGACTAGGAAGATCATTGAATTTGGAAGTCAGAAAACCTTGATTGTTCTAGTCCTGACAAATTCTGAAATTCTGGACAAATTAACTTCATAGCTCTAAGCCTTTTTTTCCCCTCATTTGTAAAATGAGTTGGTGTGCTATAATGGATTAGCTAAGCACCATTCTTACTTTAAAGGAGTCTTTAACCCTCCTTTTACTCAATTTTGTGTTTTTATTTAGCATTAAACTTAGTGTTTAGCAAATTCTTTGTATTTATTGGGCCAGAATAATACTGGCTTGATTTTCTTTTATAATTTTCCTGCTTACTAGTCACTGAACACACAGGCTTCATATTACTAACTTGTAACGTTATTATGTGATGTTTCTTTTTAAAATGATAAAAAAAAGTTTGTATATAAAATACCATTTTCTTCCTTTAGGAATCGTCATCTCTACCTGAAGAGGCATCAGATCAGCTGTATCCTTCAGATGAACAAGAGCAAGAAGAACTTGATTTTTTATTTGATGAAGAGATAGAACAAATAGAAGGACGAAAAAACACATTTACTGATTGGTCTGATAATGATTCAGATTATGAAATTGATGACCAGGATTTAAACAAGATTTTGATTGTAACTCAGACACCACCTTACATGAGAAAACATCCTGGAGGAGATCGAACAGGCAACCACATGTCTCGGGCAAAAATTACATCTGAACTTGCTAAAGTCATTAATGATGGCTTATATTACTATGAACAGGATCTATGGATGGAGGAAGATGAAAACAAACACACAGCCATAAAGGTAATATTTTCTGGGTAACATTTCTGCTGATACTAGTTTTTTTATTATGTTGCTCCCTGTATTTTCCTAAACTTGAGGCTTTATTTTATTAAATTTTGAATATAAATAAATTTAATTTTGAAAAATTCCCAGAATATGATAGTCACAACCTGAGAAATAATTTTATTAAAATGACAGTGAAATGCATAATTACAAAAAAATTAGCACTCATTTACTAAAACCCTTTTTTCAGGTGAAAATAATAAGGTGCTTTCTAATAAGAAGAAAAAAACCTGAAGTTAATGGACAGGCTTAGTTTATATGCTTATTTCTTACCCTGGCCTATAATCACCGCAGCTAAATGAGTAGGGTTTTAGAGAAGGGTTACTTTTGTTGTTCCCTTCCATTGTTCTCTCCTTAGTCTATGGTGCATGCTTTATGGTTGTGGACAAGGATAGAAGATTAAAATGGCTGATTGTCTCTCCTTGTCCAATCATTACTGTGGTATTAGGGGTGCTCTTTGAAACCTTGTTCCAGTTTTTTATCTTCTTGAATTTGACCCCACATCCTGAATGCCTATCCTAGTTTTGAGGGTAAAATATGAGAGAACCAGAGTATTCTACTGGCTATCTGCATTCCTTTGATAGGAATTTTAATGGTAAAGATAGGGATTAAGGGGATCTTTTTCTGCCATTAAAAAAAGTTAAATATTTGTTTTTGGGATAGAATAATGAGGGGAAAGTTGTGTAACTATACTATGCCAAATAGAGGAGAGATCTTGGTCAGAAATAGTTTAACAGTTGTAGGAAAAAAGTCTGCCAACTAGAGATTGAAATCGAAGGGACTGGCTGTCCATGGAGGTTGGTATCATTAGCAAGAAGTATGCTTTCCTTCTTTGCTCTTCATTTCTTTTTCTTTCTGGAATTTCCATCAGTGCATTCACCCTCACCCCCTTACCTTCTCTAACCATTGCCTTTTTGGAGACCATGCCTCAGGTTATTGTAGCTTGTCTGTAATTTAAGGGCCTGAATAGTTTTCTCTGTCCTACTGTGAAAAGGAAGTATGTTTTTATAGTTTCTTGGTTTAAAATCTTTCCTTGTTTAAGCATGGTTATTTTGTTTGTGATACTTAGGTTCTATAAGTAATCTCTAACTTAAATCCTTTTGGAATAGAAAGAGCTAGAAATAAATTTAATAATAGGATAAAATTACATTCCCTCCATTCCCTATCTCTCTACCCTGTTTTGTTCTTCACCATCTATCATTCTGTATATTGCACTTCTTTTCTGTTTTGATCACATGGATATAAGATCTGTGAAGATAGGAATTTTTGCCTTATTTTGTACACTACTATATCTCCACTGCTAGAGTAGTTCCTGGCACATAGTAGCACTCAATTCATATTCATTAAATGGATAAGTGAATAATGGATTAAACATTATGAACTAACCAACAAAAAACTAACCAATGTATATAATATTGGTTCTATGGGGAAATTTTTTGAGTTCTAAATAATGAACTTTCAGGCCATCTTGAGAAACATATTTGTAGGTGATTATTTATTTGCTTTAACTAAAGTGTAGATAACAATAAGGAAAAGCCATGTATTGAGTTAATTAAAAACCAGCATCTGACCACTTAACCATGAAACATTAGGGGAAAGTAATCTTGGCTATATGACTCTTAAGCATTATGGGTCTGTTCATAAGTATATTGTATTTTAGCCTGATTCGTATGTACATTCTTATCACCTGACTTATTCCCCATTTTTCTAATTCTGTGTTCAACATGTAATTTCTGATTCAAATTGTACTTTTCCTGTGGGTCTGCTTAAAGGGAAAGAAAACAATGATTTAATATATATTTGTTAAACTCCTACTATGAGCCAGACATTTTGCTAGGTCCTGGGCATGGAATGGGAAGATAACAGTAGGGTCTACATGCCTGGTTCTTACAAATAATTGGGAGGACAGACATTAAAATAAACCCACAGTAAATACTTAATCACAAATTACAAATTATAATAAATGTGCTAAAGGAAAAGAACAGGATGCTCCTGGGTTGGGTTGTCAGGGAATGAATGCCTGTGAGAAAGTCAGTTATAGTGAGATCTGAAGTATGAGTAAGATTAAACCCTGCAAAAAGCAGGTAAACCATATTCTAGGAAGAGGAAACAGCAAGTGGCAAGGATCTGTGGGAAGAAAGAATTTGGTGTATTTTAAGGACTGAAAAACAAGTCCATTTGTTTATAGTATTATTATATAAGGACGGTTATGGCGGTATATAGGGAGAAGTCTGATCATATATGGTTTTGTGGGCCGTGCTAAATAGTTCGGAATTTTTCTAAAGTTCAAATAAAGTACATTGGAGGGTTTTACACAGGCAACAGGGCTTAATCTAATTTTTCTTTTTATTTTTTTCTATTTATTCTTTTTAAGATTATATTTTAAAGAGAGAGTGGGGGGGGAGCAGAGGAAGAGGGAGAGAGAGAGAGAGAATCTCCAGCAGACTCCGCACTGAGTGTGGAGCCCGACATGGCGCTCGATCTGTTGACCTTTAGTTCATGACTTGAGTGGTAACCAAGAGCCAGATGCTTAACCAGCTGAACCACCCTAATTTTTGATGCTTAACCAGCTGAGCCACCCTAATTTTTGTATTTAAAAGATAACTCTGGTTATTATGGTGGAGAATGGATTAGATAGGTACAAGAGTGGCAGAAGAAATCCCCTTGGGAAGCTATTAAAGTAGTCTAGGAGAATGGGTATTGATAATTCAAGGTAACTTGGTAGTAGAGGAAATGCTGAAATAAGAAAATCCAGATCTGAGCCCTGAGGAATCATCACTTAGGAGTTGTAATAGGAAGTGGTGCTGTAGAAGCCAAAAACCAACTTCAAGAGGAAAGAATAATCAGATGTGTCAGGGACTGAACAGATTGAGTTAGATGTAAATGAAAAGAATGCCAAATCAATAGGTTAGTTTAGTGATCTTTTCCGACTTTGCAAAAGGATTTTTTGCTGGATCCAGAAGTTACTGAACTGCACTAGACTGAGTATAGGCTTTCTGTTTCTGCCATGTTCTTATTGCTGAAAACAACTCAGATGGCCTTTTTATAGATGACAAAACATCTTAAAAGTCCTTGAAGATTGGCAAGGTAAGTTATTATCAGAATAAAGCCATAGAGAAGTGGAGTATTGAACCCAGTGTTGCCCTGGAGACCATTTTGGAATTTGGGGAATTTGATGAATTCAGCATTCCTGAAGTCCCCCAAAAATAAAGGGGGAAAAGGCACAAACCAATGGCTCAGCCAAAGTTGGGGATTTGAGCGAGTCTTCTATTAAATTGGTACCTAAAAGAAATACACCTTAAGTGAAAGAGAACTTAACTTGCTTTCTCACCTACTCCTCCATGGGACTACAAAGAAATTTCCCTAGTTGTGCTGAACAGACTAAGAAGAAAAAAAAATGGCTTAGAATTTATAATCATGCAACTTAAATTCATAGTATCTAGATGACGTGACCACTAGTCATGAATTTAAAGTGATTATGACCTGTTAATTTCCCAGAAACCTAGCAGAAGCCAACATAGCTCCTTTGTGAGGACGTTCACTTTTATCCTAGACCTTGAATAATTTACTCAAATTATCTTGAACGTGAGCAATTCACAAAATTAATAATCAAATAAGGAAATATGGTACTACATGTGAGAATGAGCAAAACCATACCCTGAAATAATTTAGATAATGGAATTATTAAACAATATGGAATAACTGTTAACTGTGTTTAAGAAAACAATATGTTCAGGGAAGTAGTTCTAAACAGTAACATTCCTAGAATTTCTGCAAGTAAAAACAGTTAATTAAATTAATTAAGGGGATTAATAGCAGATTAGATACAATCAGAGAATCAGTAAATCAGAAGACAGCTTACAAGAAACTATTCAGAAATCAGTACAGAGAGGCACAGAGAGGCAAAGAATATATGAAAGGGTATGTAATGATATTTTGGAGAGTCTTTGCTATTATTTACTACATTTCAAATCAAGTTGTAGAATTTAACATCTGGATTTTATAGCTTTTCGAGAAAAGGTTTAAAAAGGCAAGAAATGTGGAATACGGAGTGATAAAAATGGTCTAAAATAGACTTTTAATCAGAATTTCAGAAGGAAAGATTAGAGAAAAGGGGCCAAAGTCAGTATTTTAAGAGGTAATAGCTGGAACTTTTTCTGAATTGAGGAGTGGTATCAGAGTAGAGCAGCCAGGAAAAAAAAGGCAGATTACATTTAAAGGTAGGAGAGTGCACAGCTGACAGCTGACTTTCCAACAGTAAACAGTTGAATGCAACAGACACTGGAATGATAGTATTAATATAGGGAAAATAACTATCAACCTATAATTGTATGCTTTGCAAAATGTCTTTCAAGTAAGAGGGTGAAATATAATGAGAGAAATTGTAACTTAGGAAAGCCGCATCAAACAAAATTGCAAAGATGCCAGGTATATAGAAAGCACTGCAGAGCAAAGCAAGAGATAGTGAATAAATCTAAATATTAACTGTATAAAACAGTGTCTTACAGATTTAACATAACAACACAGTTGGAGAGAGCAATTAAATGAATAGTATTTAAGGGCATTTTTGTGTCTAGGAAAAAGATACTGATTAGTTTTTAAAGTTTTCATGTTGCAGTTTGAAGGATACCCATTCAAAAATAAAATTAGAGGAAAGAACTGTGAAACTAGGAGAAAGGGAAAATGTAGAATAAGAAAAGGGGCTTCCAGCACAAAAATAAAGTGGTAGGTTTGTTTGTTTATTTATCTGAGAGAGAGCAAGCCAGCGAGCTGGGGGAGGGGCCGGGGGCAAAGGGAGAGGATCTCAAGCAGAGATTCAGCTGAGTGCAGAGCCCGGTGGGGGGCTAGATTTCATGACCTGAACCAAAACCAAGAGTTGGACACTTAAGTGACAGTCACCCAGGCAACCCTGAAGTCGTAGATTTATTTTTTTTTAAAGATTTATTTATTTGAGAGAGCGAGAATGAGAGAGAGAGTGTACATGAGAGCGGGGAGGGTTAGAGGGAGAAGCAGGCTCCCCGCTGAGCAGGGAGCCCGATGTGGGACTCGATCCCGGGACTCCAGGATCATGACCTGAGCCGAAGGCAGTCGCTTAACCAACTGAGCCACCCAGGCGCCCCTAAAGTCGTAGATAGATAGATAGATAGATTTATTTATTTATTTATTTATTTATTTATTTATTTATTTAAGATTTTATTTATTTGAGAGAGAGAGAATGAGAGAGAGAGAGAACATGAGGGGGGGGAGGGTCAGAGGGCGAATCAGACTCCCTGTCGAGCAGGGAGCCTAATGCGGGACTCGATCCAGGGACTCCGGGATCATGACCTGAGCCGAAGGCAGTCGCTTAACCATCTGAGCCACCCAGGCACCCAAAGTCGTAGATTTAAACCCAAATGTTTAGATAGCAAAAATAATAAATATCCGAGTATATGTAAGTAAAATCAGTTATGTTATTTATATGTGACATCAAAAAGATAAGGGAGCATACACCATAAAGTAGTAACCAACCAAAATCAATCTGTAGATTCAGCGTAATCTCTATCAATATCCTAACTGGCTTCTTTGCAGAAAATGAGATGTTCTAAAATTCATATTGAAATTCAAGGGACCCAGAATAGCCAAAACAATCTTGAAAAAGAACAAAGTTGAAGAATTCATATACAGTTCTTATGTTAAAACAGTGTTGTTACTAGAAAAAGCATAGACAAACAGGTCAGTGGAAGAGAATTCAAAGTCCAGAAATAAACGCATATGTCTATGTTCAACTGACTTCTGGCAAAAGTACCTAAACCATTCATTCAATAGGCAGAGACTAGTCTTTATTTTTATTATTTTTTTTTATTTTTTAAAGATTTTATTTATTTATTTGACAGAGACACAGCGAGAGAGGGAACACAAGCAGGGGGAGTGGGAGAGGGAGAAGCAGGCTTCCCGCCAAGCAGGGAGCCTGATGCGGGGCTCGATCCCAGGACTCTGGGAACATGACCTGAGCCGAAGGCAGATGCTAAACGACTGAGCCACCCAGGCACCCCGCAAAGAATAGTCTTTAGTAAGTCGTCTTGGGACAGACAAGTGGATATCCATATGCAAAAGAATATATTAGATGCCACCCTTACTCACCATGTACAAAAAAATTGACTCATTTGAATTGATACAAAATATAAGAGCAAAAACTACACAAGGATTGCAAGGAAACATAAATTCTTCATGACTTTGTATTTGACAGTGGTTTCTTATATGAAACCAATGCACAGGTGACAAAAGAAAAAAATTGGATATCATAAAAAATTTTTAAATTTTGTCCTTCAGGGGGCACCATAAAGAAAATGATAGGGAAAAAAAAAAACACATAATACCATTTACATTAGCACCCCTTCCCCAAAATGAAATGAGATATAAAGCTAATTAAAGATGTAGGAGATCTATATGAGTAATACGATAACTCTTAATGAAAAGAAATTAAAGAACTACTAAATGAGACAGGAAGACTCAGTGTTACTAGTTTTCCCCAAATTGATCTGTAGATTGAATGCAGTCCCAATCAAGATTCCAGGAATTTATTTTGTGGATATTAACTGACTGGTTCTAAAATTTATACAGAGAGGCAGAAGACCAGGATTGCCAGTACAGTATTGAAGAACAGTCAGAGAGCTGATACTTTCTGACTTCAAGAGTTACTATAAAGCTACAGTTTTCAAGACAATGTGTTATTGGTAAAAGAATAGACAAATAGATCAATGGAACACAATAGAGAGCCCAGAAACACACTTTCAATAATACAGTAAACTGATACTTGACAAAGGACAAAGGCAGTACAATGGAGAGAATATAGTCT
The DNA here is from genome assembly GCF_037043125.1 of Eumetopias jubatus. Taxonomy (NCBI): domain Eukaryota; kingdom Metazoa; phylum Chordata; class Mammalia; order Carnivora; family Otariidae; genus Eumetopias; species Eumetopias jubatus. The sequence continues at coordinate 96,434,086 of NW_028274808.1, read as the reverse complement.
TTTCAACAAATGGTAATGGATCAACTTGAGACCCACATGCAAAAAAATGAATCTAGACTCAGACCCTATATTTTTTCACAAAAAGTAAGTCCAGGTGGATCAGACCTACATGTAAAACACAAAACTATGAAACTTCTAGAAAATAACACAGAGGAAATGTAGATGATCTTGGGTTGGTTGATGACTTTTAAAAATTAATTTTGGGACACCTGGGTGGCTCAGTTGGTTAAGTATCTGCCTTTGGCTGGGGTCATGATCCCAGGGTCTTGGGATCGAGCCCCACATTAGGCTCCCTGTTAAGTGGGGAACCTGCTTCTCCCTCTCTGCTCTTCCCCCCTGCTTGTGCTTTCTCTCTCTCTCTCTTTCTCTCAAATAAATAAATAAAATAGGGGCGTCTGGGTAGCTTAATCAGTTAAGCAGCTGCCTTTGGCTCGGGTCATGATCCTGGAGACCTGGGATCTAGCCCCACATTGGGCTTCCTCCTTAGCCGGGAGTCTTGTTTCTCTCTCTCCCTCTGTTCCTCCCTCTGCTCGTGTTCTGTCTCTCGCTCACTCTCCATCTCAAATAAATTTTTTTTTTTAAGAATTTCGTTTAAAATCTTTTAAAAAAGTTAAATTTTATTTTTGAGAGCATGCACGTGTGAGCTGGGGGAGGAGCAGAGGGAGAGAAAATCCCAAGCCGACTCCATGCTGAGCCTGACGCGGGGCTCAATCCCATGACCCTGAGTTCACAGGTTGAGCTGAAATCAGGAGTCGTACACTCAAACCAACAGAGCCACCCAGGTGCCCCAGGTTGATGATTTAATGGACTGTTACCCAAAATATTAAAAAAAAAAAATCTTAAAACTTAATGTGAATACAACCTGATTAAAAAAATGGGCCAAAGATCTGAACAGACACCTCACCAAGAAAGTTATACAGTTGGTGAATGATCGTATACTCAGAAGAGTGCAAATTTAAGCAATGAGATACTACAACACACGTTAGAATGGTCAAAATCCACAACCCTGAAAACATCAAACACTGATGAGGATGTGGAACAACAGGCACTCGTTCCTGTTGGGAATGCAAAATGTATAGCCACTTTGGGAGACAGTTTGTTTCTTACAAAACTAAACATACTCTTACCATACTATCTAGTAATCATCTTCCTTGGTACTTACCCAAAGGAACTGAAAACTTACAGCCACACAAAAATCTGCATATGTCGGCATGGCTGAGTGGCTCAGTTGGTAGAGCATGTGACTCGATCTTGGGGTTGATAGAGCATGTGACTCGATTTTGGGGTTGAGTTGAAGGTAGAGTTTGCTTAAAAAAATCTGCATATATTGTTTACAGTAGCTTTATTCATAATTGCTGAAACTTAGAAGCAACCACGATGTCCTTCAGATGAATGGATAAATTGTGGTATATGCAGTGCTGAAAAGAAATGAGCAAACAATGGAGGAATCAAATGCATATTACTGAGTAAAAGAATCCAGTCTGAAAAGGCTACATACTTAGTGTATGATTCTAAATATTTGTGATTCTGAATAAGGAAAACTATGGAGATAATAGAAATACCAGTGGTTGCCAGGGTTTGGGGAGGGAATAAATGAACAGGCAGAACAGAGAGGTTTTTTAGTGCAGTTAAACTTTTCTGTATGATAGTATAACGGTGAGTACATGTCATTATACATGTATCAAAATCCGTGGGATATACATACCAAGAATGAAACTTAGGTAAACTGGACTTTAGGTGATTATGATGTTTCAACATAGGTCCACTAATTGTAACAAATGTAAACAATTAGTGCAGAATGTTGATAGTGGGGAGGCTGTACTTTTCACATAATTTTGCTGTGAAGCTACAAGTGCTGTAAAAACTGAAAAAGTGGGTTAGGAGAAAATGGTTGTGGATCATATTTTTAATAAAGAACTTGTATTTGTAATAAAGAACTCTTATAACTTAATAATAAAAAGACAACCCAATTATAAAATGAGCACAGAATCTGAATAGACTTCTTTTCCAGAGAAGATCCATAATCGGCTAATAAGTCCATGGAATATTTGTTGATCTCATTAGCCACCAGAGGAATGAAGAATCAAAATCACTGTGAGATCCCACCTCCTACCTACTAGGATGACTGTAATAAAAAAGATACATTCACAGTTTTGGTAATGATGGAGAGAAATTAAAATCCTCGTAGACTACTGGTTAGAATGTAAAATGGTCCAACTACATTGGAAAGTAGTGTGGCAGTTCTCAATAGGTTAAACGTAGATTTGTCTTTTGACCTAGGAATTCCACTCCTAGCTATGTACACAAAGGAAATAACATATGTCCGCACACAAACTTGTACAAAAATGTTAATTGTGACATTGTGAAAGTGGAAAGAACCCAATGATGAATGGATAAACAAAAAGTGGTATAACCATATAAAAGTATTGTTTAACAATACAAAGAAATGAATTTACTGATACATGCTGCAACATGAAAACATTATTCTAAATACCACATATTGTACGATTCTGTTGGTATGAAATGTCCAGAAGACAAATTAGATTGGTGATTGTTTAGGGTGGGACTTAATTAGGTTGGGTGGGAATTTCTTTGGGAGGAAGTAGAGAGTGTTAATGGGTACTGGGTTTCTTTTTGGAGTGATGAAAATGTTGTAATACTGATTGTGATGATGATTGCAAAATTATGTATACTAAAAAGCAGTTGAATCATATACTGGGTTAGATGTACCATATGTGAATTATATCTTAAATTTTTTTTTTAAGTCAGTGCTATCCAAAGTGATCTATATAATTAAGTGCAATCCCAAGATCCTAATGGCATCTTTTAGGCAAATTAGTGCTAAAATTGATACGGAATCTTATGGGACCCTGAAGAGCCAAAAAACAATTTCTATAAACAATACAGTTGGAAATATTGCATTTCTTAATTTCAAAACGTATTATAAAACTGCAATAATCAAACTGTGGTATAAGCATACAGACAGACCTAGAACAAATGAAGTAGAATGTAGAGTCCAGAAACAAATCCTTGAGTTGACTATATGATCAAATGATTTTCAGTATGTGTGCCAAGATCACTAGATGGGAAAAGAGAATCTCAAAAAGGGTGTTGGGGAAACTGGTTAGCCACATGCAAAAGAGTAAAGTTGGACCCTTCCTTTAACTTCATACATAAAAAATTTTGAAGATTAAAGACAAACTAGAAGAAAATAGAGGGTGAATCTTCATATTTGATTTGGCAGTGATTTCTTGGATATGACACCAAAAACACATGTAATAAAAAGTTTGGGATTATAATAACTCACAACAGAATGAAAAAGTCACCTACAGAAAAGAAGAAAATATTTGCATATGCTCTGATAGAGTTAATATTGTTGAATATATAAAGAAATCCAACAACTCAACAAGAAACTCAGTTTAAAAAATGGGCAAAGGACTTGAATAGACTTTTCTTCAAAGATGATCTACAGATGTCCAGTGAGCACATGAAAATATGCTCAATATCACTGTTCATTAGAGAAATGCAAATCAAATTCACAATGAAGTATCACCTCCCACCCATTAGGATGGTTACTTTCAAAATAAAAAGTATAACCCAGAAAATAACAGTTGTTGTAGAGGATGTGGAGAAATTGGAACCTTTGTGCATTGTTGATGGGAACATAAAATGATATAATTGCTATTGAAAACTGTATGGCCGTTCATCAAAAAACTAAAAGGATATTTGCACAGTCATGTTCTTAGCAGTAGTATTCACAGTAGCCAAAAAGCAGGCCAAATGTCCATCAGGTGAATGGATAAACAAAATGTGGTATATACATTTAATGGAATACTATTCCGCCTTTAAAAAGGAAGGAAATCTGTCACATGATACAATATGGATGGTCTTTGAGGGCATACTAAGTGAGATCAGCCACAAAGCCACACTGTATGATCCCACTGATAAATGTGGTACTACAGAGATCAATTCATAGAAACAAAGCAGATTGGCAGTTGCTGCCAGAGAGGGAGGAATGGGAGTTAATTGGTGTAGGGTTTTAGTTTTTCTAAATGAAAAATGTTTGGCTCTCTGTTGCACAACAGTGAATATACTTAACAGTACAGAACAGTACACTTAAAGATGGTTAGGAATGGTAAGTTTTGTGTTACAGTTTTTTTTTTCCAGTTAAAAGTAAAAGTTTTGTAAAAGAATACCCACCTACCTCCCAAATAAAAAGTAACTAAAGCTTTTGTACATATTGATATCAGACAATAGATTTACAAAGTAGATTTGAAAACAAAGCATTACTAGTACTAAAGAGTCATTTTGTAATGATTAAAAATCAAGAATCTTATCAGGAAAATATTCATTTTTGGGGGGATTCATGCTGAAAGAACAGCCATTATATAGCACTTGCTTATTCATTCATAAATAATAGGGGATGAATAAGAGGCTGAGCTAAAGTGTATAAATGTATTTAAAGTTGCTGCTTAGGTGTTCTTGTAATTTTCTCACATTCGCCTGGCTAAAGCAAATGATGGTGGCTAAATTTATGGGCCTGGAAATGTATATTCTCAAAAAGTGTGAAAGGTGGATATGCATAATCCCTTAATCTAGGGAATGCAGGCTTTGAACAATAATAGAATTTGCTATAGCTTCCAAGAAAGTAAAAGTTAAAAAAAAGAATTAACAAAATAAATCCCCGTAAAAGTACATGGAAGTAAATAATAATTAGATCTAATACAAGAGAATTAATCATACCAACACTTAATTCTGTGGAAAGACTAATATTAATGAAGAAAAGAAGAGGAAAATGTACTTATTTTCACTGCAGTAAAAATGGGGATGTAATTACTGATTATGGAGAAATTTAAGAAGGAATTTTAGACCAATAATTTGAACATTTAGCTAGGGAAAAATTTCTAGAAAAATATGTAACTTACCAAAATTTATTGGAAAAGAAAGTTGATAGAAACCATTTTTATAAATCTTCAGACTTAGAGAAAACTTGGCTTTATTAGCATGTTTTTCTAAAATTGGAATAATTCCAGCCATGCACAAGTATTTCCAGTGAATAGAGCTAATAGTAAATATTCAGATACTTGTAAGAGTAGGCGAAAAATAAATACTTCAGGTATTTTATGAGAAGAGCGTAACCTTGATACTGATAACCTGAAGAGAACATGAATGAGAAGTTCATGAGAATATGAGAATCCAGCATTACAGGTTATCTAGGTATAAATATTTTAAACTTTATTTTTTATTTTTATTTTTTTAAAGATTTTTTAAATTTATTCATTCGAGACACAGAGATACAGAGAGAGAGAACATGAGCAGGGGGAGAAGCAGAGGGAGGGGGAGAAGCAGGCTCCCCGCTGAGCAGGGAGCCCGATGCAGGGCTCTATCCCAGGACCCTGGGATCATGACCTGAGCTGAAGGCAGACGCTTAACCATCTGAGCCACCCAGGCGCCCCAATATTTTAAACTTAAATCAAATTCACTTCTGAAAGTAAGCTCCCTATTTTAAGGTCACTTATTAGAAATCTGAATTACATGTGCAAATTCCTTTTTGCATTTATTTAACATAATCACATTACAGGGATTGGGATCTGGATATCTTTGAAGGACCCTTCTGCCTCCCATAGGATAGATCTTTTAGAAGACAGATCTTTGAAAAGGTAAAAGTTTTAACCAGACTTTTAAGGAGATTATTATAATTAAAGGTGTTAGTAAAGACATAAGTAGGGAGAGAAATAACAAGCTCATGTTTGAAAGATCCAGTGTGGTAAAGAGGGTAATTTTCCCAAAGTCAATTCAAAAGTCAATTAAATACCAGTAGGTATTTCAAAGATTTTTTTCAAAGGAATTTGATAAGCTGATTCTAAAATTTATATGAAAATATAAGGGACAAGAAACTCATCACACTCCTGAAAGCAGGGCAACTCGTTTTAGCAAATTAAAGATACGGACCATAGAAATGGAATAGGAAGTCCCAAATGGTTGCATGCATATATGCACACTTGGTGAATGACAGGTAGGATTACAAATCAAGGAGAAAATCTGATTTTTCATATGTGGTTCTGGGAAAATTGTGTGTGGGGGAAGAAAGTGAAATTACAGGCTTCTGCCTTCTAGTGTCATTCAAATCTATTCCCGTGAAAGGCAAAAGCAAAACGCTGTGAAGGGATAATAGTAAAAGATTTTCATGATCTCACAGTAGGGAAAGGTTTCTTAAGTGGACACAAAATACACAACCATAAAGGACAAAATAAAAAAATTTATCACAAATAATTTTTTATTAAACATCAAGAAGAGTGCATATGTAGTTCATGAAGCGAAAAAAAAAGTTTCCATTCATGGTGTGATAAGTATTGTAAAACAAATGCATAGGGGCACCTGATTGGCCCAGTTGATAGAGCATGCGGCTCTTGATCTCAGGGTCATGAGTTCAGGCCCCACATTGGGCATGGAGATTACTTCAAGAAAATTAAAAAAAAAAAAGTAAAATACAAATCAATAAAAGATGCAGTAGAAACTGATTATAAGACATGAACCAGCATTTCATGAAAAATGAAGCCCAAATGGTTGAAATCATGAAAAAGTGTTTAACTTTATTCAGAAGATGCAAATTAAAATGTCAATGAAATATTTCATGAAGCCCACGTGAGCAAAATTAAAACAGACTAATGTTTGGGAATATTTGGAGCAAGAACTTTATTACTCTGTGGGAATAAAAAATGTAAAACCATATCTTATGCTTACCATCTGTACTTAAGAATATGCTCTTGAGGGGTGCCTGGGTGGCTCAATTAAACATCTGCCTTCTTGGGTCATGATCCCAGGGTCCTACAAGTCCCACATCTGGCTCCTTGATCAGTGGGGAGCCTGCTTCTCCCTCTCCCTCTGCCTGCCACTCTACCTGCTTATGCTCTCTGTCAAATAAATAAAATCTTAAAAAAAAAAAAATGCTCTTGAGTTGCATTGTTCCAGTATTAACCACCTGTGGTTATTGAGTTTTCAAAATGACTAGTCCAAAAGGAGATTTGCTTTAAATGTACAGTATTGGATTTTGAAGGCTTAGTTAAGAAGAATGTAAAATATCTCAATGATCTTTATAATTATTGCATATTGAAATGATAATATATTTGGTTAAATAAAATATTAAAATTTCACTGTTTAAAAAATGTTTTTAATGTAGCTACTGGAAAATTTAGAATTACTTGTTTTCATTATTGTGTATATTGGACAGCACTGTTCTAGTGGAACTTAAGAGTGTTCATCAGGAACAATACATGGCAATATAGCAGAATTGTTCATTATATTCACAGATTGGAAATAACTAAAATACCTATCAGCTACTGACTGGACATGTTATGGTATAGTATACAGTGTATAAATTATATAGTAGTGAAAATGAATGACAGCTATAAACACCTTTATGAATGAATCTTGAGAAGAGCTACGTGTAAGAAGTTAAGAAAGGTTGTATACAGTGTATGATTCCATAAAGCTCAAGGGCAGGTCAAATCAAACATGTATCTTTCAGAAGTGTGTGTACACATAGAAGGTCATCTAAAGAAAAGCCGGGAATGGTTGATCAGAATTTCAGGTCAGAATTTTGGTGATTCGGGGGGTGAGGGACTACGATACACAGGTTCTAATGTACTAACAGTGTTGTGTTTCCAGTTGCTATATGAATATTTTTCTGGATAAGTTGCACATGTATATTTAATACATTCTTCTGTATGGCATATTTCCTAATAATACTTAAAACCAGGCTAGCATGAATTGGGATGTGTGGGACAATAAGAGGCAAGCCAAAGCTGACTAATTCACTTCTTGGAGCTGCAGGGTTGTTGCTCCTTGGGCTAAAACTCAAGGTAGGTTGAGCCTGTCTTTGTTTTTTTTTGCATTTAAGTATTCTTACCCAGTGGTCTGCTTGGGATGGTGGTGGAAACTTGGACAGTGTTGAAGGCACTATTAATAGAAGAGATACAGATAGGCCTTCCATCTCAGAGATGTGCTAGTGGGCCTCTGTGTCTTGTTTACTCATATTGCTCGCTTGCCTCTGGGCGCATGAAGTTCAGGGACTGCCCAGGCTACTGTTTCTCATGATACTGCCCCCTAATTAGAAATCTTTAGTTTGAATCTGCAGAAGAAGGGAGAGAAGCCATTACAACCAGTTCCTCAATCATTATACTCTCTGTCCCAGTTGTTTATGTGGAAACCTAAATATATATACTCATACCTTTGTTTCCAGCATTTCAAGAAGAACCTTCAAATTGAAAGCTGAATCACATCGGTCAGCCTGCTTATCTCATCTTTAGGCTCATAACATTTGCTGTTGTACAGTATGCCAGCTTTGTCCAGTACTTTCTGGAGTATTATGTGAAGTTAATCACTGGTGCTCTAAGTGTCAATTTCCAGAGGTGGTCTTGGAGTTACTGGCTTGGTGTTGTATAAGAAAACATTTACGGTTGCTGAATGACGGAGACCATTGCAGAGACATTGTTGAGAGTGTACTGAGTGGGGGCTCTCTCTTCTACCTTGACCCAGATAATGTTCTGGAATTGTGGATACCCAGTGGCTGCTCTTGACTTTGCTGACTACTTGCTACATTCCCCTTACAAATGCAAGTAGGCCCTTGTCTGTATTTGTTGCACGTAGTGAGAGGAACTTCAACTGTGGTGAAGTCTTTGGTATATAGCTGGAAATGGTGTACAAATCACCAAGAGATACCACATCATCACCTGGCAGACATCATATGGGCATCATATTGACTTGGCAAGAAGAGAGTCATCTAAATTTTCCCTCACCACCAGTTGAGCTGTTCCTTTTCTCACTAGTGAAGAACACCAAGTTGAGAACCTTTCTGGCAAAACTGAGGCCTGTTCCTGACCAAGAATCAACTTGTGTGCAAGTTCACTGAGTACAGTTTTGGACTAAAAACTTTTATGAATCTCAGATGGGGGTCATTCTTTTCTACCTCATAGGGTTGTAGAGACTTGGAAACCATAAAGACTGGGCATGTGGGAGAAAGAACAAAGACCATATAGTTGTATGGGACCAATAATAATGATACCAGCGCAGGGAAGACCAGGAGTTTAAAGAATGCAGAAGCTTCAGGCTTTACGTAGAAATTGTGACATCAAAGTATAGTCTGTGGAGTTCTTCATGGGTGCCACAATGTTAGATATTTCCATGATTAGTCCTTTTGTGTATTTTAAAATGTAAAATTCCTTTTTTTTTTTTGAGATTTTATTTATTAGAGAGTACAAGCAGGGGGAGTGGCAGGGAGAGGGAGATGCAGGCTCCCTGCTGAGCAAGGAGGCGGATGTGGGCCTCTATCCCAGGACCCTGAGATCATGACTTGAGCCAAAGGCAGACTCTTAACAGACTGAGCTACCCAAGTGCCCTAAAATGTGAAATTCTTAATTCTTCCTCCTAATACCTTAGTCTGAAAGACTCTCAGATCACTTTCCTCTCATGTACGACATGAGGCCCCAAATCAAGTGTAGTCACTCACTTTAGAAATGTTTTGAGGGGTGCCTGCTGGCTCTGTTGGTAGAGCATGCGACGCTCTTGGGGTTGTGAGTTTGAGCCCCATGCTGGGTGTAGAGATTACTTAAAAATAAAATCTTAAAATTTTTTTGAAAAATGTTTTGAATTGACTTCCTGCTGGAGAGACAGCCGAATCAGGAGACTTGATTTCAGGTTTTGCCCCATTGTTGAAATTCCAGCCATAATCCTTTGCATGTGTTAGTGTCTTATCTTGACATACATACTTCAAATATGGTAGCTTCATAAGAAATTAACTCGTTGCCAGGGATTCAGTCCATTAACATATTTGAGTGCCTGATGGTGCTGGGAACTGGGAATGTAGTAGTGAACATGACTGACTACTGAAAATACAGTCTCTTAGTAATTTATAATGATGGTGTCATTGGGAGTAGGGTGGGTGGATGGAGATAATTAGACCAGAAAACCTTTGCAATAGATAACTACCATAATTGACCATTGAATTTAGTTATGAGCCTCTTCATAAACAGGAAAGAAGAAACTTGCTGAGTTACCTCAGTGGAACAGTTGGGGGAAAAGGCTGAAGAAATGACTAGTGGAAATATGAGTATAATACATTCAAATGTATGTGAGTATTAAATATTTTATTGAATAATACGAGTATTGAACTTTGGTATAAAGTATTGGAGAAATAGTACCTAAAGGGCCATAAGCAGTCAGAGAATGTGGTGTGTGTGTGTGTGTGTGTGTGTTTGTATATTTTTAAAGAATGGAAAATACTGGAACATTTACATGGTGACGGGAATGGTCGAGTAGAAAGGGAGAGTTGAAAATACAGAAGGGAGTAGAAAAATGGGGCTAAGTTCTCAGAGACAGGAAGGGATTCAGAACATGTGGAGCAGGGTTTGTCAGCCTCAGTACTATTGACATTTTGAATCAGGTAATTCTTCGTGGGGGCTGTCTTGCAACATTGGATGGTTAGCATTATCCCTGACCTCTACCCTTCAGATGCCAGTAGCACCCTACCCCCACAATTGAAAAAGTACCTTTTTCAATTTCACAAGGGGAGTTGTGAGCAAAATCACCTCTAGTTGAGAAGCATTTATACAGAAGTGTATTGGCCTTCAAAGTGATCCTGTCTTTATCTGGAGAGAAGTAGAACATGGATGTGTGAGAGCTTGTAGATTTGGTGGTGGAAATATGAGGGAGTGAGTTCCTTCTCATGATTTAACCTTTCTCAGTGAACTGGGTCAAGGTTATGGGGCTGGTGAAAGTGTCGAGAGTGATGAAGATAAAAAGTCATTTTTGTAGAATGAGAGACTAGGGTTCTTAGAAAAATCAAAGATTCCTAGTGAGCAGTGGGAGACTAGAGGCTATTTCTTTTGGAGGAAGTTTTACTATAGAGGCTTTAGACCAAAGAGACCAGACAGAGGAAAATGGAGGATAGTACTGAGATTATTACTGACTGACTTCTAAAACCGATGGATAAAAGACTAGATCTTACTTGATCTTGAACATTTATTTGGCTTTCCCATTACTACTTCTAAAGCCACTCTTTTTCAGTTCGATTTACATGCTTATCTTCTCTTTTTCCTTAAATGCCGGCAATTCCTAGGCTTATGACTTAAGACTCAACTATTCTCCCTAGGCCGTCTTTCTACTCAGGGCTTCATTCGAGGTTGTTGTTTTTAATCCCAACTCTTTTATGTCTAGACTAGATTTTGATCTTAAATTTCAGGTACAGTGTATCTAGGTGTTTCCTGGGACATTTCATCATATTTGTCCTAGAGGCCTTTAAAAATCAACATGCCCCAAACTGAATTTATTATTTCATGATTCAACCCCCCACCCGCCCCCAGCTCCTTTTCCTCTCCAAACAAAACAAAAAACTCTACACTGCAATATGATTCTTATCTTGGTAATTGGCTCTATGGTCCCTGAACATTGTCATGGGTATAGCCCTATTGCCTCACATTAGTCAGTAAGCCTCATTTGTACTCTCATATTTCATGAATTCTTCCATATCTCTTTCCACGTTTCCACCCTTATTGCTCCTCTCTCTGTACATTGAAATACTTAGTTTCCCAAAGATACTCTTCTTATCTCTGAGCTTTTCTATATATTTCTTCAAAGTCTTCAAATGCTCTTGCCCATTATCTTTGTTAGACAAACTCCTATTCATATTTCAGACTTGATTGGACATCAGCTGCTTTGAGCATCCTTTCCTGGTTTCCACTTCCTGCTCTTTCCACAGCACCTTATATAAACCTCTGGTATAGCAAAATAAAAGTGAAGGAGGTTGATTCAAGTGTTCTGTATATGATTATGTAAGGGTAAGTTCCCAGATGATCCTTCTGTGGAGAATAAGTAAAAATCCTAGATAAAATTATTGAAAAAATTTACAAAAAAATAAGGTATACTCACTAATTCCACAGATTAAAGTGAGAATCTAGAGAAAGAAACTGAGTTCAAGAACAGGTGTTTAGAGTGCTTGGGTGGCTCATTTGGTTAAGCAAGCGACTGCCTTCGGCTCAGGTCATGATCCTGGAGTCCTGGGATGGAGTCCGCCATCAGGCTCCCTGCTCAGCAGGGAGTCTGCTTCTCTCTCTGACCCTCCCCCCTCTCATGTGCTCTCTCTCTCTCTCTCTCTCAAATAAATAAATAAAATCTTTAAAAAAGATTTAAAAAGAAAAAAATGAACAGGTGTTCACTCTGAAGTCATGTACTAAATAAGGTGAACTTCATTTTGAAATTCATAGCCTTATGAACATGGTACAGGAGATAAACCCTAGGATCCACCCAAGTAAGGAAGTAAAATAGGAGACGAGGCTGTATCTTCAGTGTGACAGTGAACTAGAAATGAACTCACCATTCATTTGAGTCACAAAGAAACTAAGAAAAATTGCATACCTGGGTCTTGGTTCTGAATGGAGGCAGTGCTCTGAGAAGTAACTATGTGCTGGTAGTCATTTGTGGATATTCAGTTAAAATTCATAATACATTTTATTAGTCTGAAAAAAGTTAAAACTGACAATATAAAATAATTCTGGGTTGTTAATAATCACAGGTGCCTGGCATAAGCAAACCCGTATCATCTTTGGAGGAACTGAGGATGGCAGACTCTTCTGTATCAGGCTGGATAGTAAATATTTTTGACTTTGCCAAATATTTTGGCCCATTAGTTGTAGTTTGCTTCCCAGACTAACTTCATTCCAAGCCTCAAAATAATTTCGATAAAATATTTTCTGAAGAAAATAAGTAGCTCTGAGAAAAAAATTATTAAACACTCACTGAAATAAGATACCAAGTGCATTCTACAGCTGAAATGACAGCAGAAAGAAACTCACAGATATTTTGAATGTTGGAATTACCCAGTCACAGAATAGCAGCCATAGTATATAAAATAAATGTTTTACATAGTTCAATTGATAAATGATGAAGTTCAAAATATGAGAATGGGAAAATAAAAAGCAGATTTGAAAAAATGAATGGAATTCCTGTAAGTGAATATTCATGTAAAATTAAAGATTCATAGTTGGATTTAATAGCAGGTGAGACAAAGCTGACAAGACACTGAGAATTAGTAAATTGGAAGAGAGGTTGGCAGAAATTACCTACAATAAAACAGTGTGAGAGGGAAAATATGAAAGACATTCAGGATTTGGAGTTAGAAGATCCAATGTACAGATCTAACTATAGTTCCAGAAAAAGCAGGGAGAAAGGGGGGGCTGAGGCAATATATGAAGATATAGGGCTAAGAATTTTCTAGAACTCATGGAATATAAGTTTAATAAATTGAGTTTCTTTCAGAATCAGGCTAATTTAGCATTAGGATACCAGTTTGCCACATTTAGAGGTTAGAAGAGAAAAATACAAACTTAATAGATGTAGCAGTAGCATTTGATAAGCTTATATGTATTTAGGATTTAGAAAAAAGAATTTGCAAAATAGATGTAAGTTTCTATAACCCAAGTAAAAATATCTGCACAGGAACCTTCATTTAACACTATACATAATGGTAAAAAATATAAAGCATTCATTTAAAGAAGAGGATGAATTTAATAGCTATTTTAGAGATCCTAGAAATTTAAAGATGATTAGAATTAGTCTGCAGCAAGATTCCTAGATATAAAGATCAATATATAAATGTCTTTGCATTTTTTCTAGCAACCAGAAAAATGAAAATTAAAAAAAAGCTGCTGTTTATAATAGCAGCAAGAAGTAAGAAGCAGGGGTGCCTGGGTGGCTCAGACGGTTGAGTGTCTGCCTTTGGTTCAGGTCACAATCTTCAGGTCCTGGGACCGGGCCTAGCATCAGGCTCCCAGCTCTGCTTCTCCCTCTCCCTCTTCCTGATTGTGCTCGCTCGCTCGCTCTCTCTCTCTCAAATGAATAAAAATCTTAAAGAAGAAGTAACTAGGATAATTGTAACAAAAAATGTGCAAGATTTTTGTGGAGAGCATTATAAACTTTATTAAAAAGATGTTAAGAGCTGTAAATAGAGATGCTATCTTCACAGACTGCAAGAATTAAACTGTAGAAATGGTCCTCAACATCTTGATTTATATATTCATTGCAGTCCCCCAAGTTTTTCCCCTCATTCTTTCCTTTACTCCCTTCCTATTAGGAGGAGCTGATTCCAAAATTTACATGCAAGTGCAAAATGTTAAAAGTAGCAAGACACTTTAGGGTGCCTGGGTGGCTCAGTCTGTTAGGTGTCTGACTCTTGATTTTGGATGGGGTCATGATCTCAGGGTTGTGGGATTGAGCCCCACATCGTGCTCTGTGCTGGGCGTGGAGCCTGCTTGGGATTGTCTCTCTCCCTGTGTCCCCCTCCCCTGCCTACTCTCTCTTTCTCTCCCCCTTCTTCCCCCCCCCAAAATAGCAAAAGACACTTTTTTTTTTTAAGATTTTATTTTTTTATTTGACAGAGAGAGACACAGCGAGAGAGGGAACACAAGCAGAGGGACTGGGAGAGGGAGAAGCAGGCTTCCCGCCACGCAGGGAGCCCGATGTGGGGCTCGATCCCAGGACCCTGGGATCATGACCTGAGCTGAAGGCAGACGCTTAACGACTGAGCCACCCAGGGGCCCACAAAGGCACTTTTGAAAGTGCAAAGTTGACTTGTCCTACCAGATACTAAGATTTTTAATAAAGCTATGATAATTAAAATAATGAAATGTTGGTAATGCATATATAGATAATTTGAGAGAATAGAGAACCAGGAATATTTTACTTATATGTAGACACAGGATGTATGACACAGGTGGTTATATTGCAGAGCAATGGGGAAAGAATGCACTACTTAATGTCAGTAAGATACTTTTATGGGGGAAAAAGTGAAATTTGAACCCTGCCTCAAACTACATTTACATTACTTTTAAGTGGATTAGAAACCTAAATTGTGAAAGACAAACCTTTTCTAAGAAACTATCTCAACCACTTGTTGGGGAAGATGAAGGAAGGCATTTTTCCATAAATATACAAAGTTACTGATGCATATCATTAAAAATAAGTATATTCATAAGTGATTAATTTTTGTATGTTTGCATTTAGTTGTGAAATTTTTTTGTGTCATAATTTTCTTACTCCTGATTATGGCCTTTTCTTTCCACTCAAAGAATTCACTTTATTATTTCTTATAGGGCTTGTTTAGTGATAATGAACTCCTTTAACTTTTGTCTGGGAAACTCTCTCTGTTCTTCTATTCTGAATCATAACTTCGCTGGGTTGCAGAGTTTTTTCCTTTCAGTACTTTGTGTATATCATGCCACTCTCTACTGGCCTGCAAAGTTTCTACTGAAAAATCAGCTGATAGCCTTATAGGGTTTCCATTGTGTATAATTTGTTTTCTTTTCTCTTACTCCTTCTAAAATTCTCTCTTTATCGCTACTTTTATGCCATTTTGCTTATTGTGTCTTGGTGTAAACCTCTTTGGATTAATTTTGTTGGGTGCTCTGTTTTCTGGATCTGGATTTCTCTTTTTCCAGATTAGGGAAGTTTTTGGCTATTGTTTCGTTAAATAAGTTTTCTGACCCTTCTTCTTTTTTGGGATTCCTATAATGAAAATGTTATTATGCTTGAAGATGTTACTGAGTTCCCTTAATCTCTTCTCATTTTTTATAGTTTTTCCTTTTCCCTGTTCAGCTTATTTGCTTTTCATTACCCTGTCTTCCAGATTGCTGATTCATTCTTCTGCCTCTTCTAATCTGCCACTGATTCCCTTTAGTGTATTGATTTTTATTTCAGTATAACCAGTATGGAGGTTAAAGCACAAAGCAGTAAATCCCATTATATCTACAGAAATCAGTCAAGGGATGCATGAAATAAAAGGATGTAAAGAATGACATCATATACATAAAATATGAATGGGGATTAAAAATTTAATGCTTTTAGAATGGGTTCAAACTTAAGTGACCATTAGTTTAATATAAACTGCAATATGCATAAGGTGTTATATATGAATCTAAGGTAACCACAAACCACAAAAACCTGTAATAGATACAGAAATAATAAAGAGAAAAGAATCCAAGCAAAACCCTAAAGAAAGCTGTCAGACCACAAGAATGAGAACAAGAGAAGAAAGGTACACAGAAAAACTACCAAAACAACCATAAAACAAGTAACAAAATGGCAATAAGTACATACTTATCAGTTATTTAAATATAAATGGACTAAATGCTCCAATCAGAAGATACAGGATAACAGACTAGTTTACAAAAAGAAGACCTATCTATACATGACTTTGGAGACTTACTTCAGACCTAAAGATGTGCTGAGTGAAAGTGAAGGGATAGTAAAACATTTATCATGCAAATGAAAGTGAAAAGAAAGCTGGGGTAGCAATATATATTGTTGGACAAAATAGGCTTGAAAACAAAGACTGTAATGAGACAAAGAAGGACACTACTTAATGGAGGGAACAATCCAACAAGATGATAAAACGATTGTAAATATTTATGCACCCAACATGGAAGCACCTAAATATATAAAGCAATTATTAACAGAAATAAAGGAAGAAATTGACAGTAACACAATAATAGTAGGGGACCTTAACCCCCATTTATATCAATGGATATTTCTTTCAGACAGAAAATCAAGAAATGGTGGCTTTGAATGACATGTGGACCAAATGGACCTATTAGATACAATGTTCCATCCAGGAAACAACAAAACACACATTATTTTTGCAAGATTTTATCTATTGAGAGCACCTGCATGAGCCAGCAGGGGGAAGGGGAGAGGGAGAGAATCCCAAGCATTCTGTGTTGAGCATGGAGCTCAATGTAGGGCTCAATTCCATAACCCGAGATCATGACCTGAGCCAAAGTCAAATTGGGCGTTTAACCAACTGAGCCACCGAGGTGCCTCTAGAATACACATTCCTAAGTGCACATGGAACATTATCCAGAATAGATACATTAGGTCAACAAAACAAGTCTCAACAAAATTTAAAAATTTGAAACCATCGTTTCCAACCACAATAGTATGAAACTGGGTATCAACCACAAGAAAAAACTTGAGGGGTGCCTGGGTGGCTCAGTCGGTTAAGCGTCTGCTTTCAACTCAGGTCCTGATCTCGGTCCTGGGATTGAGCCCCATGTTGTTGGGCTCCATGCTTAGCAGGGAGCTTGCTTCTCCCTCTCCCTTCCCCCTGCTTGTGCTCTCACATGATCTCTCTCAAATAAAAAAATATCTTGGAGGGGCGCCTGGGTGGCTCAGTTGGTTAAGTGACTGCCTTTGGCTTGGGTCATGATCCCAGGGTCCTGGGATCGAGCCCCGCATTGGGCTACCTGCTCAGCTGGGAGTCTGCTTCTCTCTCTCCCTCTGCCCCTGCTTGTGTTCCTTCTCTTGCTGTCTCTCTTTCTCAATTAAATAAATAAATCTTTAAAAAAAAAATCTTGGAAAGAACACAAATACATGGAAGCTAAATAAATGCTACTAAGCAATGAGTCAACCAAGAAATCAAAGAGGAAATAAAAAAATACATAGAGACAAATGAATGAAAACATAATGGTCCAAAAACTTTGGGATACTTAGTAAAAGCTGTTCTAAGAGGGAAGATTGTAGCAATACAGGCCTACCACAAGAAGCAAAAAATATCTCAACCAACTTGATTTTACACCTACTGGAGGTTGAAAAAGAAGTAGAAGGAAAGAAAGAATAAAGATCAGAGCAGAAATAGAGACTAAAAAAATAAAACAGATTAATGAAACCAGGAGTGGTTCTTTAAGAAGATGAATGAAATTCATTAACTTTTAGCTAGGTCAGGAACAAGACAAGGATGGTCTAACACCATTTTTTATTCAGCATAGTACTGGAAGTCCTAGCCACAGCAGTCAGACAGGAAAAAAAAAATAAAAGGCTTCCAAATTGATAAAGAAGTAAAACTTTCATTATTGGCAGATTGAATATATGTACGATACTATATATAGAAAGCCCTAAAGAATCCACCAAAAAACTACTAGAAATGACTGATGAAAACTACTGATAAATGAATTCAGTAAAGTCACAGAATACAAAATTACAGAAATCTGTTGAGTCCCTTTACACTAATAATGAAGTAGCAGAAAGAGAAATTAAGAAAATAATCCCATTTACAATTACACCAAAAAGAATAAATACCTAAGAATAAACTTAACCTAGCGGGTGAAAGACCTGTACTCTTAAAACTATTAAACACTGATGAAACAAATTGAAGATGACACCGATGGAAAGGTATACTGTGCTCATGGATTAGAAGAACCAGTATTGTCAAAATATCTATACAATACAAATGAAATATACTACTACAAAGAAATGTAATCTTTATAAAACAGCAACATTTTCCACAGAACTAGAACAAATAATCCTAAAATATGTATGGAACCACAAAAGACTTCAAATTGTAAAGCATCTTAAGAAAGAAGAACAAAGCTGGAGATATCACAATCATAAATTTTAAGGTATGTGACAAGACTATAGTAATCAAAACAGTATGATACTGGCAGAAAATAGATTAATGGAGCAGAATAGAGGGCCTAGAAATAAACCCACACATATATGGTCAATATATAACCAAGGAAGCAAGAATATGTAATGGGAAAAAGACAATCTCTTCAGCTAAAGGTGCTAGGAAAACTGAACAGTTACATGCAAAAGAATGAAACTGGACCACCTTTTTACATAATATACAAAAGTAAACTCAAGATGGATTAAGGACCTTAACTGTAAGACTTGAAACCATAAAACTCCTAAAACATAAGCAGTAATATCTTTTTTTTTAAAGATTTTATTTATTTATTTGACAGAGACACAGCGAGAGAGGGAACACAAGCAGGGGGAGTGGGAGAGGGAGAAGCAGGCTTCCCGCGGAGCAGGGAGCCCAATGCAGGGCTCGATCCCAGGACCCTGGGACCATGACCTGAGCCAAAGGGAGATGCTTAACCGACTGAGCCACCCAGGCGCCCCAGCAGTAATATCTTTTGACATCAGCCATGGCAATCTCTTTCTAGATATGTCTTCTCAGACAAGAGAAACAAAAACAAAATGAAACTGTTGGGACTACACCAAAATAAAAGGTTTTTGCACAGCAAAGGAAACCATCAAAAAAAGAAGGCAACCTACTGAATGGGAGAAAATATTTGCAAATGATGTATCCAATAAGGGGCTAATATTTAAAATACATAGAAAACTTACAGTATTCAACACCAAAAAGCAAATAATCCAAAGATGGGCAGAGGACTTGAATAGGCATTCAGATGGCCAACAGGCACATGAAGGATGCCCAACATCCCTAACCATCAAGGAAATGCAAATTAAAGCCACGATGAGAGATCACCTTATACCTGTCAGAATGGCTATAATCAAAAACAAGAAATAACAAATATTGGCAAGGATGTAGAAAAAAGGAACCCTTGTGCACTGTTGGTGGGAATGGAAGCTGGTGCAGCCACTGTGGAAAATAGTATGGAGGTTCCTTAAAAAATTTAAAGTAGAATTACCATATGATCCAATAATTCCTCTACTGGGTATTTACACAAAGAAAACAAAAACACTAATTCAGAAAGATCTGTGTACCCATATGTTTATTGCAGCATTATTACCATAGCCATGATATGAAAGCAGCCCAAATGTACATTGACTGATGAATGAACAAGTGTTATATATATTTTATTCCATATATATAATATATATGGATATTATATATATTCCATAAATATAATTATGGAATATATATAATTAGTGGAATATTACCCAGCCATAAAAAAGAATGAGCTCTTGCCATTTGCAACAACATGGATGGACCTAGAGGGTATAATGCCAAGTGTAGTAAGTCAGTCAGAGAAAGACAAATACCATATGCTTTTCACTCGTGGAATTTATACCCATATGAAACAAGATAAATGAACAAACAAAAGAAACTGAAAAACAGCCTCTTAAAATAGAGAAAAAACTTGTGGTTGTCAGAGGGGAAGTGGGTGAGGGGATGGGTGAAATAAGGGAGGGTAAGAATACACTTATCATTATGAGCAGTGAATAATGAATCATTATATTGTACACCTGAAACTGCAAATTATAAACAAATCTCTTAAAAACAACAACCAAAAAAATAAGTATGTTTTTTAAAGAATGTGGAAAATAGATAATTTTCAAATGAGAGAATATATTTTGGAATATATATGGCCCCAAATGATTATTCAGAGTGTGTTAGAATAGGCAAAGACACAAAGCCCCTTTTAAAATTCACCAAAAGCCAGGGATGTGGTTTTTGGAAAAGAGGAAATCCACATGACTAATAGACAAATGAAAAAAATGCTTAACCTTATTATTAATTGGGAACATGTTTGTTAAAACCACAATATAAAGTGTTTGATAAAATACTGTTTTATGTTCCTAGTGTGTTGTTTCTGTATCATTGATTTTTACTATATGTTACTTATTTTTGTTTACTTTGGATTTAATTTGCTCTTATTTTCTAGCTTCCTAAGGTTAAAACATATCTTTCACTAGTAAACCTTTCTTCTTTTTACAGTCATTTAAAGGTAAATTTCTCTAAGCTTTGGTTTAACTTCTAGCAACTTTTGATCTGCTGTGTTATCATGCAGTTGAAATATTTCATAATTTCCCTTGTGATTTCTTCTTTTGTTCATAGATTATTTAGAAATATGATTTAGGGGTGCCTGGGTGGCTCAGTCGGTAAGCATCTGCCTTCGGCTCAGGTCATGATCCCAGGGTCCTGGGATCGAGCCCCGCATCGGGCTCCCTGCTCGGTGGGGAGTCTGCTTCTCCCTCTCCCACTGCCCCTGCTTGTGTTCCCTCTCTCGCTGTCTCTCTCTGTCAAATAAATAAAATCTTTAAAAAAAAATATGATTTAGGGTGCCTGGGTGGCTCAGTTGGTTAAGCGACTGCCTTTGGCTCAGGTCATGATCCTGGAGTCCCGGGATCGAGTCCTGCATGGGGCTCCCTGCTCAGCAGAGAGTCTGCTTCTCCTTCTCACCCTCCTCCCTCTCATGCTCTCTGTCTCTCATTCTCTCTCAAATAAATAAATAAAATCTTTAAAAAAAAATAAAAATAAAAAAATATGATTTAAAATTTTTAAATGTTAGAGTCCTTTAAATATTAGATCCTCTTGGGTTAAACATTTTATGATATTTTGTTTCCTCTTTTGAATATTAGTTATGCCTCTTTGTAGTTTTTGTTAGTGATTAACTCTAGGGCTAATAATATGCTTCCTTAACTTCAGAATTTATTTAGAGCCATTACTGTACCACTTTATACTTTTTACTTCTCAGCTAACATTTAATACTTTTAGGCTTACCAAATATGTAATATGTAATTACAAAAATATAATTCCATTACCTTTGTGCTATCTATTGTTATATTCTTTCAGATGTATTCTAAATCCCATGTTAAAATGTTATTTTGCTTTAAAGTATCAGTTGTCTTAAAAAACAAAAGTGTCAGCGGTCTTTTAAAGAAATCGTGAAAAGAAAACAAGTCTTTTTTTTTTCCACCAACACAAAATTACCTAAATTTTTTAAATTTGAGTATAGTTGGCACACAATGTTATATTAGTTTCAGGTGTACAACATAGTGATCCAAGTCTATACCTTATGGTATTCTCACCACAAGTGTAGCTATAGTCTGTTACCATACAACACTATTACAATACCATTGACAAATTCCTATGATGCACCTTTTATCCCCATGACTTACTCATTCCTTAACTGGATTCTTGTATCTCCCAGTCCCTCTCGCCCATTTTGCCCATTCCCCTATCCTTCCCCTGTGGCAGTAGTTTGTTCTCTGTATTTATAGTTCTGATTCTGCTTTTGGTTTGTTTATTCATTTGTTTTGTAGAATCCACATGTAAGTGAAATTATATGGCATTTGTATTTCTCTGACTTCTTTCACTTAGTATAATAGTATTTTATATTTATCCTTTTAATTCCTTTCTATACTATGTTTCTATCTGCTATCATTTCCCTTTCAGCGTGAAGAGCACTTTCTAGCATTTCTTGTAGTGCAGGTCTGCTGACAAATCATCCCAGTTTTTGTTTACCTGATAATGTCTTTAATATCCTTATTTGACCCTGATTTTTGGATGATATCTTTACTAGATACAGAATCTGAATTGAAAGTTTTTCCTTTTGGCATTTTAAAAGGTGATACTCTGTTATCTTTAGGCCTTAAACAGTTTCTAATTAGAAGTCAACCATTATTTGTATTATTGTTCCCCTGTATATAAAGTGTCTTTTTTCCCCCTGTCTGGCTGTTTTCAGGATTTCCAGTTTACCACTGATTTTCAGCAATTTTATTATGATGTTTCTCAGACTGGTTTTCTTTGAATCCATTCCATTTAGGGTTAACTGAAATTCTTGGACCAATAATTTGAAGGTTTTCTGAGAGAATTTTAGCTATTATTTCTTCCTACTCTTTCTTATTCATTTTTTTATTTTGGAATTTCAATCATATGTATGTTACACCATTTTATGGTTTCAGAGATCCTGAGGTTCTTTTTGTTTTCTTACCTTTTTTTTTCTTTTTGTTCTACTGATTGGATTATATCTACTAATCTGTCTTTAATATCACTCTTTTGTCTGCCATCTCCACTCTATTTTTAAGCTCATCCAACACAAACTTTAGTTTTACAGTTTCTGTTCTTTGTAGTTTGCTTTTTTCCTGCTGAGATTCCTTATCTGTTCACTCATTATGGCTATCTTTTCCTTCAATTTATCAAACATAAATAGGTAATAGTTGCTTTAAAGTCCTTGTCTTAAAGTCTAACATTTGAACTGTCTGGAAGCTAGTTCCTATTGACTGCTTTTTTTCCTTGACTGTGGGTTACATATTCCTACTTCTTTTCATATCTAATAATTAAATATTTTATGGAACATTGTAAATACTTTAGGGATTATAGATTATGTCATCTTCCCTTGATGAATGTTGGTTTTTTTGTTCAGTTGGCTGGCCAGCTTGGAATTGTGTGGGCTTGATTTCCCTTGGTTTGGTCAGATTTGTGGAAAGTCTGTAGCTCCACAGAACTTACTCTTTAAACTGTAGAGGCTTTACTTTATAGCAAGGCCTAAATTTTAAAGTGTATCTCACTGTGGGTGCCGTGGGTATTATTGAGTGGTTAACAAGGGGTCTCCATTTTCAACTGGATTTGTATGCTTGCCATTTCCCAACACTGTGGACCTTTAGTATACCTCTTTAGCTCAACCTCATAGCAGCTACTTTTGGATATGTCTCAGGGAGTCTTGTCCTCCATGTATGTAGTTTAACCATCACGGGTCTGACCCTTCCTCGAACTTACTGCCCCCTTACCTGTCATAGCTCCGTCTTCTTCAGTGTTCTTTTCACAGATTCCATTGCTCCAGTTTCCCGGAATGCTAAGCACTACCTTCTCAGCTCAGCAGGACAGCCATTCTTTCCTTGGGCTGAAGCTTCCTATGCCATGGTTGGGAAATTGTATCCAAAAAGAGAGCTCAGGTGATGGTGGAATCGACCTTGTGAATTTCTCCTCTCAGAAATCACAGTCTTAGACTGATAGTTGTATAATGCTAAAAATAGGTACTTTGTATCAGTTAGTTGTTATTTTCATTGGGACACTTAGGCTGGTATCAGATGTACTTACTAATATCTTAATAATGATAGAATCTATGAAAAACACAGCTTGCAATTTTCTTATATTGTCTGTTGAGCAAAGAAAAGTTGCTCAATATTGATTGGTCTAAGAAGACGTAACTACGTGAATTCTCTAATACAGTGGAGTTGAGTATTATTTGGGAATGATTCTAGAGTCCTTTTAAGTTGTAAGTTGCGTATAGCCAAAATATTTTTTAAACTCCCTTAAACCACCCGTCAGATATGTATATAGTTTTAAGTATAGCCGCACGTCGTAATGTGCATGTGTAAATTTATCATGTGTATAATAATTTACAGGATTATATTTATAAAATATTCAAATGTTTCACTGTTTGAAGCACTTGAGCAAATTTATGGGAGAGTCTGACTTGGTGGCTCTTTATGTTCATGGTCATCTTTCTTCTTAGAGACTACCTTTTAAAATAATGCAAAAAAAATGCAAATGTTGTTACACTATGGTTCTCAACTTTATTTTTAAAACAAAAGCCCCTGAGGTGCCTGGGTGGGTTAGTCACTTAATTGACTCTTGATCTCAGCTCAGGTCTTGATCTCAGCGTCGTCCGTTCAAGCCCTGCATTGCACTCCCCAGTGGGCATGGAGCCTACTTAAAAACAAAAAACAAAACAAAAAACCCCTTAATTATAATTAGGTCCTTAAGGATTTGGTGTAACTATACTTGTTTGGACACTTTACTTTCCAGTGATCAGGATATTATTAAAATGTATACATCCTTTTGTTGTTTTTTTTCTTATGTGAGTTAGCATTTTAGGGTTTAATTACTTACATTAGTATATTTGTTCATTGAATAGAATGGCAGTTGCATTGCTGGCACATTATAGTTATTGTTATTGCTGCACAAGTATAAACTAAATTAAAAAAAATCTATTTGAGAGAGAGAGAGCGGGGGGAGGGGCAGATGGAGAGGGAGAGAGAATCTCAAGCAGATCCCTGTTGAGTGTAGAACCTGACACAGGATGCGAGATCATGACCTGAAGGGAAACCAAGAGTCAGACGCTTAACCGACTAAGCCACCCAGGCGCCCCTAAATCAAATTTCTGTAAGTTAAATGTTAGAAATGGTACTTGACTGAAATTGAAAATTATTTGGGTAGGTGAGATGGGACCAGAGTGTGAAGTATCTTGAAAGCTATGTAGGAATTTAGAATGAGAAGTTGTATGGGGCACCTGAGTGGCTCAGTTGGTTAAGCGTCTGCCTTCGCCTCAGGTCATGATCCCAGGGTCCTGGGATCGAGCCCCACATCGGGCTCCCTGCTCAGCAGAGAGCCTGCTTCTCCCTCTGCCTGCCACTCTGCCTACTTGTGCCTTCTCTCTCTCTTTCAAATAAATAAATAAATCTTTAAAAAAATAGAATAAGGAGAAGTTGTAGTTCTTATAAAGTGGTGTGATCAAAATATGATTTAATATGGTTTAATTTAACACAGTTACCCTAGGTCAGAGTTGGAGAGGGCAGAAATTGAGTTAAAAAACTCATTTATAGTAAAGGTGAAATGAAATGTTGAGCCAAAGTGATATTATTTTTTTTCCCACATTCATTAACAACTGATTATGTTCCAGGCTTTGTGAGAATGAAAAAGTGCCAAATTGGGAAGAGATTTTAAAGAAACAGTTCATAGTATCAGTGTGACAGAAATAGGAAAATTAACAAGGAAAAACTGAAAGGGAATGATATTGGGATTAGATTTGAAAATGTTGATGGTGTCATGGTGTCTCTTCATGTAAAATGCCTTTAATCCTCTGTAAATCCTGGAGATGGTAAGGAAGCCAGTAATGTAGATTTTAGGGTACTTAGTGTAGAAAGGAGAATTAAAACTGGAAAAATTATTGAACTTTTAAGGTATAGAAAAACAAGAGGGGAAACAAAAGAGAAAAGGACGCCCACTTTTCTTCTTAGGAGAAAAAATAGATGTAGTTATGTATAGTTTCACTTGAAGAAGACAAGAAAACAAGTGATTTCTGGGATCAGATCCACCAAGGGACATGTTCTCAACTTAATTTTTGTTTCTACTGGTTTCTTACTTTTTCTAAGGTCATATGCATCCTTAAAAAAAAAAAATCTTACCTTCGCTGTTCACCTCCTCTACCATCCACGCTGTGCTGCATATTGATATAAATAGGAGGTGAGATAGTTGAAGTGCCAAGGGTTCTTTCCAGAAACTTGGCTGAAGAAAACCCTTCCTGCTTCAACTTTCTTATTCTTGCCAATATGAATTGTAGATAAATGTATACTTCTGGAAGACATTATTAAAGTGTGTTCGTTTTTTATATACATTATAGACATATTTATCAGTAATACACATCTGCATTTTATTCCCTCTAAGTCTTTGTTTTGGAGTGTTTCAAACCTTTAGAAAAGTTTCAAGAATAATGAACATCAGTATACCCTTCACCTAGATTCAACAGTTGTTAACATCTTAACCACATTTCCTTTTTTTCTCTATATATAATACATTTATGGATGTACATAAAATGCATTTCCCTGAACCGTGTGAGAATTATTTGTAGACATTTCACCACTTCATCACTATGTCTATTATCCTATATCTCCTAAAAACAAGTGCATTCTCCTACATAACCATAACTATCAAACACAGGAAGTTTAGCATTGATAGAATGCTAATATCTAATATATAGTCCATGTTTAGATTCCTCCCAATTATCATAAGTCCTTTAAAACTTTTTTTTTATACCAACTCTAACCAAGGATTACACATTGCATTTAGAATTATATGTTTTAATGTTCTTTCATTTAGATGAATTTCTCAGCCTTTTTTTTTCATGACATTGACATTTTTGAAGCATCCAGGTTAGTAATTTTGTAAAATTTCCCTCAGTTTAGGTTTGCCTGGCATTTCCATATGATTAATTTCAGGTTAAGTATTTTGGCAGAAATATTACTTGGGTGATGTTGTGCACTGTTCAGTACATTACCTCAGGAGACATAATGATGTCAGTTCTAGAACTGGTCATCTGGTTATCAGGATGTGTACCGTATTTCTTCATTGTAAAGATACCTTTTTCCCTTTGTAATTAATAAGTTATCTCTGGAGTGACAATTTGAAACTGCTCCGCAGCAGTCCTCACTCAATGTTTTAGGCTTTATTGATGATTTTTGCCTGACTATATTACTACTGTGGTGATTATATGATTGTAATTTTTTTATTTGTTCCCTTGATGTTAATTACTTTGCATTCTTCTGTAAAAAAAACTTTATTCTCCACTTATTTATTTTTATTATTTTTTAAGATTTTATTTAATTATCAGAGAGAGACACAGAGAGGGAACACAAGCGGGGGAGTGGGAGAGGGAGAAGCAGGCTTCCCGCTGAGCAGGGAGCCCGATGCGGGGCTCGATCCCAGGACCCTGGGATCATGACCTGAGCCAAAGGCAGACACCCAACGACCGAGCCACCCAAGTGCCCCTATTTATAATAAATAAATTAATTAATTAAATAACTTATTTATTTTTAGGGTCAGTATGGACTCTAGAATGGATTCCTTTCCTTTTTTCTTTTTTTTTTAAGATTTTATTTATTTGACAGAGAGACACAGCAAGAGAGGGAACACAAGCAAGGGGGAGTGGGAGAGGGAGAAGCAGGCTTCCCGCCGAGCAGGGAGCCCGATGCGGGGCTCGATCCCAGGACCCTGGGATCATGACCTGAGCCTAAGGCAGACACTTAACGACTGAGCCACACAGGAGCCCCAAATGGATTCCTTTTCAATCCTGTCATCATTCTTTCTTAAAAAATATTTATTTATTTTAGAGGGAGCGTGGGGGGAGGGGCAGAGGGAGAGGGAGTGAGAGAATCTCAAGTAGATTCCCCACTGAGTGCAGGGCCCTACGCAGGGCTTGATCCCATGACCCCGAGATCATGACCTGAGCCAAAACCAAGAGTCAGACGCTTAACTGACTGAGCCACCCAGGCTACCCTATCATCATTCATTTTGATGTTCAAAATATCTCAAATCTGGTCAGGTTAGAGCTCTCTCAGGTTGACTGGTGTACAACTGGTATGTCCCCTTCTGTTTAGCACTTTTCATACTTTATGACACAACAAGATGGTCTATTTGCCCTTCTCTATTTTTTCTTGGATATCTTTTTTTTTTATTGTAGATGCATGTATAAATATATATATTTATTTTTCACTGTTTTAACTATTTTTAAGCGTACAGTTTTTGCTTGTTTTTTAAATGTGGTCTTCCCTGGTTCTGTCCTTAATCTCCTCTCTATTACTTTGTTATCTTGTATCATCTTGTTTACAAGTAAGAGAATCTACTCCCAAGTCTTTTTCATTAACTGTATGCTAATGACTTCCCAGTGTCTGTGGGTATCTAGCAATATATAACCAGTCTATTAGATTTTCCAGCTGTCTCTCTTGTTCCTCAGGTATCTCATTTATGTTGTCTCCATTTCAAGAAATTAAAGGAACCTATCTTCTATATTTTTAAATTTAGGTTGGATGCCTCAGGACATCAACTTCTAACTTCCAGCATGCAGTTTGTCACTAAGTCCGATCCATCCTTTCCTATCCATTCCTACTGCCTTACAATAGTTCTGGCCTGCATCATCTCTCCATGTGGTTTGTACAGTAGGTTCTTGGCTCTAGTTTATTTTCTTTTTAGCTTTCCTTTTGTCAGAATAGTCTTCCTTTCTTTCTCCTTTCTCCCTTTAGCAAGTAAGGGAAGAATTTATTACTAGAAGTCCAAGAAGCAGTCCTTGCTTTCAGGCAAGTATTTCTCTGAAACTTAAGAGAATGATTTTGCATCTTTCTGCTCCCTAACTTTGGTGTACTTTTCTTCTATGTTAATTTCATTTTCAGTCAGGCTTTCTCCATTTGATTGCAATGATGGGTACTGTTTCAGGCTTACATTATTTTCAGCGTAAATGATCTCAAGGAAAATAATGTAATCCCTCAAATTTCTAAGGTATAGATTTGACCATTTGCATATTTTTCTTAACGCTAATCAGTGCTTCTTTACTCTCCCCTCCACAATAACGTGCAAATCCTTGGCAAATAATAATTCATGATTTGGTTCTCACATATCTATCTTCATTGTGCCACTGCTTTCAGATTTAAATTTTATACTCCATCATTACCACATTGCATGTTTTGTTCCCTCTGCCTGCAGTATCATTTCATATGGTTTGCTTGCCAAACTCCTTTTCATCCTTTAGATTGCAAAACCTAGTTCAGATATTATCCTCTCAGGAAACACTTCTTCGATAGCTTTTATTGTTATCTACTCCAGAAAAATACTCTTCTACTCTTGTACCTCATATGTGCCTATTTTTAACTCTCACACTGAAATGTAATTCATGTATTTATAAGTATTTCTTATCCATTTGATTAAGACTCTTTGGCCCGTTTTTGAGCAAGGCAAGGTATAAATTTATAAAAAAACAAAAATTAGATTTGAATGTACGTTTAGTTGTGGTAGATTAGCTAATTCATGTGAGTCCTCCTGTTGAGAACAACTAGGAAAGTTGGTTTTTAAAAAAAAAAATCTTTGTGAAGGCACAGTAGAGCTAACAGTATAGTAAAGAATTGTGTGGTCAAAATCTGGAAGAAGGAAATCTAAAGAAGACTGGCATCAGTGTCTGCATATCCTTAGAGGCATCTGTCAGTTCCAGAAAAAGCAACTGAGAGGCAGAAAAGAGATTTAAAAAAAAAATTCATGGGGCTAGTGTGACAAAAATTGGAATTCAAAAACTGGAGGGAGGGGACCTCTCGTAAACCTTCCAGGCTTTGGGAACTCTAAAGGGCTACATTTTAGAAATCAGGGTGAACTGGAAAAGATCTGCTTTCAGTGGTCAGCTTCTACTGAGTCAACATTCTGATGCCTCTAGCCACTTAACTGAAGCAAACAAATCCTTTCTGGAGGAAAATAGCATCCTAGGCCTCAAAAATTGTTTTTTTTTTAAGATTTTATTTATTTATTTGACAGAGAGAGGCAAAGCGAGAGAAGGAACACAAGCAGGAGAGGGAGAAACAGGCTTCCTGCCGAGCAGGGAGCCCGATGCAGGGCTTGATCCCAGGACTCTGGGATCATGACCTGAGCCGAAGGCAGACGCTCAATGACTGAGCCACCTAGGCACCCCAGGCCTCAAATTTTTAATAACAATCTCTGTCTCTCAGAAAATAATCAGGCATATAAGAAGACAAGATGATGTGATAGGAAAAAAAAAAGGGAACAAGAAATAGACCCATAGAGATTCTTTTTTTTTTTTTTTATGATTTTATTTATTTATTTGTCAGAGAGAGCACAAGCAGGGGGAGTAGCAGGCAGAGCGAAAAGCAGGCCTGCCACTGAGCAGGGAGCCCAGTGTGGGACTCAATCCCAGGAGGACCCCAGGATCATGACCTGAACCGAAGGCAGACCTTAACTGACTGAACCACTCAGGTGTCCCAACCCATAGAGATTCAGATAACAGAGTTATCAAACAGATTTTAAGTTAGCTATTGTTAATATGACTTAAAAAAAGAAAAAAGAGACAAAGGTGGAGAATTTTATTGGAGAACTAGAATCTTTAAAAAAGATCCAAATGGATATTCCAGAAATGAAAAGTGTAATAACTGAGCACAGTGAGTTGCCTTCACAGTAGATAAGTACAGCTGAATGCAGAATTACTAAACTATAAGATAGAACAAAAGATTCCAGAGTGAAACATGGAGCAAAAAAGGTGGATAATGTCAAGATTTCATTTTTTTTTTTTTTTGATGGTTGCAATGATGTGGTTGGAACCTAGAGGGTATTATGCTAAGCAGAATAAGTCAATCAGAGAATGACAAGTATCATATGATCTCACTGATATGAGGGATTTGAGAAACAAGAAAGAGGATCATAGGGGAAGGGAGGGAAAAATGAAACGAGATGAAACCAGAGAGGGAGATAAACCATAAGGGACTCTTAATCTCAGGAAACAAACAGGGTTGCTGGAGTGGAGGGGGCTGGGAGGAATGGGGTGGCTGGGTGATGGACACTGGGGAGGGTATGTACTAGGGTGAGTGCTGTGAATTGTGTAAGACTGTACCCCTCAAACAAATAATACATTATATGTTAATAAAAACATTAAAAAAAGGTGGATAATACAGAAAATAGTATAAGACATAGGACATATAGTCAAAAGGTCTAACATATATTTGGATTCTCAGAAGAGAGATGAGTGAGAGAATAAGGTAGAAGTAATATTTGAAGAGATTATAGGTGGTATTTTACCAAAACTGATGAGGGGTAACTTAAGAAGTCCTGAGAACTCCAAAGAGTATAAATTCAAGGAAAACCACATCAAGGCCGTCCTCGTAAAACTGCTGAAAGCAAATAATAAAAGCCATAGAAAAAAGACAGATTAAAAGCTACAGTTTTTTAAATCTTTTAAAAATATTTTATTTATTTATTTTAGAGACAGCACAAGCCGGGGAAGGGCAGAGGGAGAGGGAGATAAACTCCAGCAGATTCTGCACTGAGTGCGGAGCCCGACACAGGGCTTAATACCACAACCCTGATATCAGGACCTGAGCTGAAACCAGAGTCAGATGTTTAACCAACTGAGCCATTCAGGCACCCCAGAGCTACACTTTTGTTGTTGTTGTTGTTGTTGTTGTTTTTAAATAAGCCTTTCAGCTAACTTCTCAGCAGAAATAATGGAATCCAGGAGAGACAATGGGATGATATAATCACAGTACTGAAAGGGAACTAGTGTTCAGGAATAAAGGTAAATAAATCATTTAATTGTATACTTAAAATAGGCAAATTTTATGGTAAATGAGTCATATCTCAATGAATTTGTTTAAAAATGAAGGTAAAATAATTTCAGCCATGTGAAAATTGAGTAAGTTTATTTTCAGCAGATCTGCTTTAAAGAAAATATTTTTTTAAAGATTTTTTTATTTTTTTATTTGAGAGATAGAGAATGAGAGATAGAGAGCACGAGAGGGAAGAGGGTCAGAGGGAGAAGCAGACTCCCTGCCGAGCAGGGAGCCCGATGTGGGACTCGATCCCGGGACTCCAGGATCATGACCTGAGCCGAAGGCAGTCACTTAACCAACTGAGCCACCCAGGTGCCCTGCTTTAAAGAAAATATTAAAGGGAGTTTTTTAGGCATAGGAGATACAGTCAAAAGATTTTGAAAATGATTTGAAAATGATTCCAGAAGGAAACTTGAAGAAATAGAAAAGAATGAAGAGCATTGTAAAGGGTAAATGTGTTTATAGATTTGAATAAATACTGATAATAAATACAACAAAGCTGGTGTAAGTCTATTGATAAAGTGGATTTTTTAAAGCAAAAAGAATTATTCAAGATAGAAAGGGACACTTCTTAAGTATAAAAGGTTTAGTTGCCACAGAAAATACTTCTAAATGTGTATGCATCTAATAACATGGCATCAAGATACATAAGACAAAAATTGACAGGTAACAAATTTATAATCGTAGTGGGAGATTTTGAAACACCTTTCTTATCAAGAAAAGTGCAAGATTTAGCAAGAAGATAAAATCAATAAGGATGTAGAAAATGCAAACAATACAGTTAAGAAACTGCTTAATTGACATAATGAAATACTGCATCAACATCTGCAGAATACACATTTTTTTTGCACTTTGACCCTTAGCTCCTACCAGATGCAAAGAATCAATTCTACATATATTGTGATTCTAAATATGAAAGGCAAAATAATAAAATTTCTAAAAGATGAAATAGTATCTATATGATATTTGAGTAGGGAAAGCTGTGTGTGTGTTGCTTTTTGCTTTTATTCCCCAAAAGTTTGCTCCCCAAACTTTTACAATAGAGTAAGTTAATTTCACAATCAGATGAAAAATTATAAAGGGAAGGTATATAGCATCTATAGAAAGGGGAAAGATTTCCTTTTTAAAAATTTTTATTTATTTTGAAATTTTTATTTAAATTCTAGCTAGTTAACATGCAGTGCAATATTGGTTTCAGGAGAATTCAGTGATTCATCACTTACATACAACACCCAGTACTTATCACAAGTGCCTCCTAATACCCATCACCCATCCAGCCCATCCCCCAATCACCTCCTCCATCAACCCTCAGTTTGTTCACTATCATTAGGAGTCTCTGGTGGTTTGTTTCCCTCTCTCTTCTTTTTTTTTTTCTCCTTTTTCCCCCTTCCCCTATGTTCATCTGTTTTGTTTCTTAAATTCCACATATGAGTGAAAACCTATGATATTTGTCTTTCTCTGACTGACTTAATTTGCTTAGCATTCTACACTCTAGCTCCATCCATGTTGTTGCAAATATCAAGATTTCATTCTTTTTATGGCTGAGTCGTAGTCCATCATATATATATTTACCACCTTTTCTTTATCCATTCATCACTTGATGAACGTTTGGGCTTTTTCCATAGTTTGGCTATTGTTGATAATGCTGCTATAAACATCGGGTTGCATGTACCCCTTCAAATCTGTATTTTTATATCCTTTGGGTAAATACTTAGTGCAATTGCTGGATCATAGAGTAGTTCTAGGTTTTACTTTTTGAGGAACCTCCATACTGTTTTCCAAAGTGGTTGCACCAGTTTGCATTCCCAGCAACAGTGCAAAGATTTCTTAAACAGGAAATTACACAATGAAGGAAATGACTTTTAAAATGCATTACATTAAAAAAACTTTTTTCACCAAAAGACACCATAAGAGAGTGAAAGGCAAGTTCCTTCTTTCACAGAGTGGAAGAAGACATTTACAACATTTTATAAAGAGTTCTCATAAATCAATAAGAAAAAGAAATCTATAGAAAAATGAGTAATGGAATTGGGGGCACCTGGGTGGCTCAGTCAGTAAAGGGTCTGCCTTCAGCTCAGGTCATGGTTCCAGGGTTCTGGGATGGACCCCTGTGTTGGGCTCCCTGCTCATCGGGAAGCCTGCTTCTTCCTCTCCCTGCCCCCCCCCGTCCCCCAATTTGTTCTCTCTCGCTAT
Organism: Eumetopias jubatus; assembly: GCF_037043125.1. Lineage (NCBI taxonomy): Eukaryota > Metazoa > Chordata > Mammalia > Carnivora > Otariidae > Eumetopias > Eumetopias jubatus. The sequence goes on along the minus strand of NW_028274808.1, from coordinate 96,400,501 downwards.
CTTTCTCTCTCTTAAATAAAATCTTTAAAAACTGAGTAATAGAATTGAATAGTCACCTCACAAAAGAGGCTAGCCAAATAAAACATACTAAATGTTTTTAGCATCATTAGTAATCAGAAAGATGAAAATTAAACCATAATGTGATTACACATAGATCTACCAGAATGGCTATATATTTAAAGTTTTGATTTTATTTTGAGATATAGAGTTCCAGGATGTTGGAAATATAGTACAGAGCAGTCCAGTGTATCCTTCACCTAGTTCCCTCCAAATTTTATATCTTACATAATTCAAGCACAGTATTAAAACCAGAATATTGACATTTCTTATCACAAATGTATGTGTATAGTTTTTTTTTTAAAGATTTTGTTATTTATTTGAGAGAGAGAGAGACAGAGATAGAACACAAGCAGGGAGGAGAGGGAGAAGCAGGTTCTCCGCGAAGCAGAGAGCCCGCTGCTGGGCTCGATTCCAGGACCCTGGGATCATGACCTGAGCCGAAGGCAGATGCTTAACCGACTGAGCAATCCAGGTGCCCCGTGTATGTATAGTTTAACGTCATTTTATCACGTGTAGATTCATATAACTACCATCACAGTCAAGACACTATTTATGTGCCTCCCCTTCACTGTTCCTAACCCCTGGTAACCACTAATCTGTTCTCCATCTCTATAATTTTGTCATTCTGGTAATGTTCTATAAATAGAATCATAGAGCATGTGATCTTTTGAGATTGATATTTTTTTTTAAGATTTTATTTATTTGATGAAAGAGAGAGTGAGAGAGCACAAGCAGGGGGAGCAGCAGAGGGAGAGGGAGAAGCAGGTTCCCTGCTGAGCAGGGAGCCTGACACAGGACTCCATCCCAGGATGACCTGAGCTGAAGCAGATGCTGAAATGACTGAGCCACCCCAGTGCCCTGAGATTGGTATTTTTTAATCATAATGCCCTTGAGGTCCATCCAAGTTGTTGTGTATATTCATAGTTTGGTCCTTTTTAGAATGACTACATATTTTTTAAACTGACAATACCATGTGTTGGTGAGGATGCAGAACAATATGTATTGCTAGTGGGAACATAAATAGGTACAACTACTCTGAAAAAGTATTTGGCATTTTCTACTAAAGTTGAAGCATACCAACCTTTTCAACAATTCCAGTTCTAGTAAACATTCAATAAAATGTGTTCTTTGGGGTGCCTGGGTACCTCAGTCTCTTGAGCATCCTGACTCTTCGTTTTAGCTTGGGTCATGATCTCTGGGTCATGAGCTCAAGACCCACATCAGGCAACGGAGTATGCTTGAAATTCTCTCTCCCTCCCCGCACCCCCACTCTAAAATAAATACATAAAAATCTTTAAAAATTTATATCTTTGTCAGCAAGAGAAGTGTTTTGTAAAAATATATTTATCACAACATTATTTGTAATTGTTGTAATCTGAAAAGGAATTGAATGCTTATCAACAGTGTAATGGGGTTTTTAAAATTATGGTGTGATCATACAATAGAATACCATAGAGCATGGATGAGGAAATTTTTTGTGTGAAGAGCTACATAGTAAATATTTTAGTCTTTATGGGTCATACATTATGCCAGCTACTCTGCAGTTGCAGCAATGAAGCAAACATGCCATTAAGCAAATGGGTAGGGCGGTGATCCACTGAAACTATTTACAAAGACCTGTTCGGCCTCTGGGGGCTGTAGTTTGCCGACCTCTGCTGTAGTGTTACAAACTATAAAGGAGTCTCATGAAGATAATTTTGCATACAATAAACCATACCTTATGATTACATTTTTATAAATTTCAAACCCGGGCAAAATAAACCTGTAGTATTGAAGTCAGCTAATTGATTGTCTTTAGGGAGAGGAAGAGGGTAGTGACAAGAAGGGGCATGAAGTTACTTCTAGGGTGCTGGTAACATCTTTTCCTGAATGGTAGTTACAGAGGTCTGTTCCCGTTAGGTTAGAACTATATTATTTATCTCTGGCATATGATAATCATAACAGTAATTTTTTTTTTTTTAGTAGGAATTGCTAATAAGATAAGGGACCGTGAGGAGTAATGACTCTGAATTAGCTTGAAGAGCTTATTGAAGACTTTTGGGAACGCAGTATTGGTATAGGTACAAAAGCTGAAGTAATCATTTTTTTTTAAAGATTTTATCTATTTGACAGCACTAGCAGGGGGAGCGGCAGGCAGAGGGAAAAGCAGACTCCCCGCTGAGCAGAAAGCCCAATGCGGGGCTCTATCCCAACATCCCAGGATCATGACCTGAGTTGAAGGCAGACCCCTAACCAACTGAATTACCGAGGCGCCCCTGAAGTAATCATTAAATGTATGTTCATGAAAACATGATAGATCCTAGTTTAAAAGACTAGCAGGATCTAATGAATGGTGTGAGCTGACAGTTATTCATGTTTGAAGGCACAAGGGAAAGATTATTTGGTTAGCTGTTAAGAGCAAGGTACTATGACTGTTTTGTAATGATGATATTTTTTAGTTTGGTCCATCTCACAGTTTTGTTATGGTTTTTACCTGCTAAAATCCTCTTTGGATGTTGTTCTGTAATGGGTCATGGACCCATTAGCACTGAGTGATGTAGGTGTGATATAGGGTTTATTAGAGGAAACTTAACAAAAAGTAGTAGAGTGCAGGGAGTCTCTCAAACTCTTTTTATTTCACAGCTTAGGCCAGGCATGAATGGTCGTAATGCACCATGGCCAAATGACCTTACACTAGAGACTGACCTCCACTCTGTAATCCTCTCTATATATATGTAGGTTGGGGCAGAGAACATCTAAGTGACTATGTAACAGTTGTTAGAAAGGGGAAGCTTCAACAGTCCATGAGGCAGGGATGGCCTCTTCTTCCTTCAAGCTCAAAAAACTCAAACCTACTAAGCCTTCTTGCTGCTAACCTTATAAATGGGGTTTGGAAATGAGCCTCCAGGGCCATCTAGATTTATCATCACATGTTTCCCATTACTAGAAAATGAAGTGAAAACTTCTTGGCCTGGTATAAAGGTCTTCTAATAGCTTTCTCCCATTTCTGTATCAGGCCTTTTTGCCATTGATTCTACACCTCTCATTAACTGAATTATTTTCTAATAAATGGTTGCTTATTCCAAGCTTCTCATCTTTGCTCGCATTACCTGATTTGGAATGCTTTTCCCTTTCTCTAAATTTCTCATTCTTGTCCCATCTCTTCTGTGATGCCTCCCTGATGATCTCAATTCTTATACTAAATATTAACAATTTTTCATATGCTGCCTAATATTATTAATTTTTATGTGTACCTTTCTTTTTTTCCATCTAAGTTGTAAATTCCTTAAGAGTAGGAAACATACATTATTAGATTACTTTGTAACCTCTATAATACCCTAGTGGACCTGTGTGTAAATGCTCAACAAATAATGAATGATTAGAATGTATGCTCTTACAATGTATTTTAATTATAATATTCATAAGACTTTGGGGTTCTCTGTTCCTCTTTTAGATTCTGAACATTAATTGTTAATAAGTATAATGCTAGATTATTAGGAAATTTTTTATTCTGTTGTAGTTAAACTCGTTTTTTGAGATTGGTAACAATTATTGTTTGCTGGTCACTCTACTAGCCAGTTTAGTAATTAGATTCCTCCATTCTACTTCAGCAAGAAGTTGAGAACTTTAAGAAGCTAAATCTCATTAGTAAAGAGCAGTTTGAAAACCTAACACCTGAACTTCCTTTTGAGCCAAACCAAGAAGTTCCTGTAACACCTTCACAGTCCAGGCAAGGTATGTAAATCTGCTTTTCTATGTAATACTTTCTGAATAGTATTAAAGCAGTTCTAAATTGTTTTAAAAGTTTTCTTTTTTTCTATCTGTGGAAAACATTTAGGTATCTGGTAAAAGACTAGAATTTTAAAACTCAACTTTTATTTATCCTTTGGTGAACTTCAAAACATTTTAGAGACTTCAAAGTACAGACTGTAAATTTGGTAAGTCAGCCTTATAGTATAATCCCACCTTGCTCTTGGTGACTAGGCAGGTAATCACAGAGGTGATCTAGGAGTCATCTGTTGTAACAGCAGATCATGTTCAAACCCAGATGCTTACTGAAAAGCAAGTAGAATTGGTTGGTTCTTTATGTGTCTCATTTGATTTTGAGATTGCTGGGAATGTTTCTCTTTTTGAAATAAAATTTTTCGCTGACTTGCTGATTCCTTAAAATATACCATTAACATCATTCTTTTGTCCTAAGGCCTTAGCTTAGTGTGAACATATAAATATATTTGGGAGATACATAAATTGAATCAGACATTTTCAGTCAAGTGTAAGGGATTTTGTTATAGTTTTTATGAAGGCAGGTTAAAGAAAAACTTTTAATTTTGAAAGCTTCAAGCATATGCCAAAATAAAACAAATTGTATAATGTAATGAAACCCCCATGTACCCATTTGCTACTTAATTTCATAGCCAGTTTTGTTTCATCTCAGCTCCACTCATTGTCTTTACTCCCACTGGATAATTTTGAAGCAGACTTCTAATAATTATTATTAATATTTTTTCATTCCTATGTCTTTTTGTATGTGTCTTTAAAAAGAACTCTTTTATTTTTTTTAAAGATTTTTTAATTTATTTTTTGACAGAGAGAGACACAGCGAGAGAGGGAACACAAGCAGGGGGTGTGGGAGAGGGAGAAGCAAGCTTCCCGCTGAGCAGGGAGCCCAGTGTGGGGCTCGATCCCAGGACCCTGGAATCATGACCTGAGCCAAAGGCAGATGCTTAACAACTGAGCCACCCAGGCACCCCTAAAAAGAACTCTTTTAAACACATAACATATATCATTATCACATCTAAAATTAATATTAATTCCTTAATATCAAATATCTAATTAGTGCTCACATTTCTTCAATTGTCATTTAAAAAAAATTGGGATCCATGTAAGTTTGAACATTTCAAGGTTGATTTGTCTCGTTTAATCTATAGGTTCAAAGTAATTCTGTTCCTTGCAATTTATTGTTGAAGGAACTAGGTTGTTGTCCTGTAGAATCTCTCACATTTTGGATTTTGCTGATTGTATCGCCATGGTTTCATTCAGCCTGTTCTCTGGTCCTGAATTTTCTGTAACTGTTATTGTGATACAGAGGCTTGATCAGATTGAGGCTTAAATTTTTGCGAGAATATGTCATAGGTAATTATTGAATATTTTTACCAGGAGGCACATAATTCTCAATTGTCTCTCTCGTTGTGGCCTTAATAGCCATTGATAATAATTGCTTGGAGCTTTTATGTCACAAGGGGCTACAAAATGGTGATTCATCTGTTTTTATCATTGCTTCTTAAATTTAGTAGATAGAATACTTCATAAAGAAAAATCCCCCTAATTGATTATTTGTTTATCCTGAGATAGAGTTCTTACAGGAAGGAGAATAAGTGCTCAATTTTTTCTCTTTGTTCACTAGTTTTCAAAGTAATGAGCTGGTTCCCTAACATCTTTCATTGATCACCAATGAGGTTTAGTTTTTTTGTTCATTTTAAATTATCGTTACGGTTTCATAAATGCATTAGATGTGTTTTACTCTGTTGTAGTTAATTTTTTTAAAGATTTTATTTGAGAGAGAGGGAGAGAGCACGAGGGGAGGGTGGTGGGGAGAAACAGAGGGAGAGAGAGAAGCAGACTCCCCACTGAGCAGGGAGCCTGATGCGGGACTCAATCCCAGGACTCTGAGATCATGACCTGAGCTGAAGGCAGACACTTAACTGATTGAGTTACCCAGGTGCCCCATTGTAGTTATTCTTATTGATATACTTTTGCTGCTCGTCAGTTTATTGGCTTTTAGCTCCAAGTCCACCTTTCATTGCTTTCTTCTCTGATAATGGAGTTAGACCGTTAACTGTTTTGTTTGCCACCGGGCATGACGATAAGTTTTGTCAGTACTTGAGTTGCTACTGAGTTGGTATTGTTTCTAGGCTTTTTTGATTATAAACTCATGTTGATATGTTCTGTTCCACTTTACGATTAAAGGTTTTAATTTTAATTTGTTTGATTTTGTGTGTGTACTGCTTTTTACTTATGTGAAAAAAAATCTTGTGTTCCTAACCACAGTAGCAGGATTATTTACTTGTTTATCCTTTGATAATAGTTTTAGGATTTAATATTAATAATATTAAATAATACTATTACTGTGAATACTGAAAGGTTACTTCTTTTAAATTTCTTTAAACTTTTTTTATTTTTTTAAAAAAATTTTTATTCAGTTAGCCACTATAAACTTTTACTTTTTAAAAATTATTTATTTGAGAGAGAGAATGAGAGAGAGAGAGAGCACATGAGAGGGGGAAGGTCAGAGGGAGAAGCAGACTCCCCGCCGAGCAGGGAGCCCGATGTGGGACTCGATCCCGGGACTCCAGGATCATGACCTGAGCCGAAGGCAGTCGCTTAACCAACTGAGCCACCCAGGCGCCCAAAAAAATTGCTATTCTAATAGATACGTAGTAGTATCTCATTGTGACTAAAAGTGTTGAGTATCTTTCTGTGTGCTAATTTGACATCAGTATATCTGGTGAAGTATCTGCTCAAATCTTTTTTTTTTTTTTTTAAAGATTTTATTTATTTATTCATGAGAGACGGAGAGAGAGAGAGAGAGAGAGAAGCAGAGAGAGAAGCAGGCTCCCAAGGAGCAGGGAGCCCGATGCAGGACTCGATCCCAGGACCCTGGGATCATGACCTGAGCCAAAGGCAGACGCTTAACCATTTGAGCCACCCAGGCGCCCTGCTCAAATCTTTTGATATGTTTTTTTTATTGAGTTTTCTTTTTTTTTAACTTTTTTTTTTCTTAAGATTTTATTTATTTATTCGACAGAGAGAGACACAGCGAGAGAGGGAACACAAGCAGGGGGAGTGGAAGAGGGAGAAGCAGGCTTCCCACTGAGCAGGGAGCCCGATGTGGGGGCTCGATCCCAGGACCCTGGGACCAGGACCACTGAGCTGAAGGCAGATGCTTAACGACCGAGTGACCCAGGCACCCTTGATTACTGTTTGCATGATATATAGTATATTTTTTTCCCATTCTTTTACTTTAACCTACCTATTTAGTTTGTTATAGATAGCATATAGTTGGGTCATCTTTTTAAAAAAACTCTTTGAGTATAGTTGACACACAGGTTACATTGGTTTCAGGTGTACAACATAGTGATTCAGTATCTCTACATCATGCCATGCTTACCACCTGTGTAGCTACCATCTGTCACCATACAGTGCTGTTACAGTATCATTGACCATATTCCCTATGGTGTACCTTTTATTCCCGTGACTTACTCTATAACTGGAAGCCTCTATCTCCTCCTCACTTTTTCTTCACCCATTTTTCCCATCCTCCCAGCCCCCACCCCTCTGGCAATAGTCAGTTTGTTTTCTGTGTTTATAGGTCTGATTCTTCTTTTTGTTTGTTTATTCATTTGTTTTTTATATTCCACATATAAGTGAAATGATATGGTATTTGTCTTTCTCTATCTGACTTATTTCACTTAGCATAATATCCTCTAGTTCTTTCTACATTGTCACGAATGGCAAGATCTCATCCCTTTTTATGGCCAAGTAATACTCCATCGTGTGTGGTATATATACCACATCTTCTCCTTCCATTCATCTATGTGTGGACACTTAGTTTGCTTCCATATCTTGGCTATTGTATATAATGCTGTAGTAAAACAAGGAGGGTGTGCATATATCTTTTCAAATTAGGTTTTTTTTTTTCTTTTTGTAAATACCCAGGAGTAGAATTATTGGATCATATGATATTTCTGTTTTTAATTTTTCAAGGAACTTCCATACTGTGTTTCCACAGTGACTATACCAATTTACATTTCCACCAGCAAGAGGGTTCCTCTTTCTCCACATCCTCACCAACACTTGTTGTTTCTTGTCTCTTTTATTTTGGCCATTCTGATAGGCATAAGGGGAGTTGGGTCATGTTTTTTTTATTCAGTCTGACAATCTGTTTTTTAACTGGTGTGTTTTAAACTGTTTACATTGAAGTAATTATTGATATATTTGGATTTAGATCCATCATTTACTGTTTGTTTTCTGTTTGTTCTCTGCTTTTTGTTTCTCTGTTTTCCTTTTTCTGCTCTCCCTGGATTTTCTGGAGTTTTTTTTCCTTTTCATTTTAATTTATCTCTGCTAAGTTTGGCTATATATGGCCTTTTTTGTATAATTATTTTATAATTTATTTTAATGGTTGCTCTAGGGATTGCCAAACACATACTTTTCATTGAGAAGTTTATTGAGAAATATTTTACTACTTCAGTAGGAATGTAGAAACCTTATTTTCAGTGTGTTTATGCTATGGTCATATCTTCATTCACTGAAAATCCCATCAAAGTTAGACTTTTTCACTTTTAACTACCAACTGTATTTTAAAGAATTTGAAAGGAAAACACACATATCAAGATTCTTACCATTTCTCTTGGTCTTCCTCTACTTTTGATGTTCCACGTTTCCTTCTTAAATCATTTCCTTCTGTCAGAAATACTTTCTTTAGCAGTTCTCTGAGGGCAATTCTGCTGGCTTTGGTTTGTCTTAGTTTTCCTTTGTCTGATGATGTCTTTATTTCACCTTCATTACCAAATGATGTTTTCACTGGATATAGAATTCTGGATTGATAGTTCTTTTCTTTCAGCACTTTAAAGATTTATTTATCTGAGAGAGCAAGCGAGTGCACACCTGTGAGCAGGGGCGAGGGGGCAGAAGGAGAGGGAGAGAGAGGGAGAGAATCTTAAGCAGACTCCCCACTGAGCATGGAGCCTAACTCAGGGCTCAGTCTCACGGCCCTGAGATCATGACCTGAGCCAAAACCAAGAGTAGGACCCTGCTGACTGAGCCATGCAGGCACCCCACTCTGAGCACTTTAAAACTGTCATGCAGTTCTTTCTGGCTTCCATGGTTTCTGATTTTTTTTTTTTTTTTTTTGGATTATTTCTACCCCTATATCTTCAAGTTCATCAGTCTTTTCTTCTGCAATGTTTAATATATTTTTATACCCATTCAGTGCATTTTTAATCTCAGCTTTTATGTTGTTCTTCTCTAAAAGTTTAGTTATTATTATCTTTATTTCTTTTTGATATGTTTATACTTTCCTCTACCTTATTGAATACATGGAATATAGTTGTAATGACTTCTTTTGTAAGCAAAGTATAAATCCAGTATTTGGATTTATATCTAACTGCTCTCATACAGTGGACAGTACATGATGAGTCAAAACTGGCCTACCATGGTCTAATCTGGCCATACCTTTATTTACATGTAGTCTGTGGCTGTGTTACAATGACAGGGTTGAGTAGTTTCAATAAGGACTTTATAACTTGAAAAGCCAAAAATATATACTGTCTTGCATTTGTAGAAATCATTTGCTTGGGGCGCCTGGGCCCCCTGCTTGTGTTTCTGCTCTTGCTATCTCTCTCTCTGTGTCAAATAAATATGTAAAATCTTAAAAAAAAAAAAAAAAGAAAAGAAAACATTTGCTTAGTCCTGCTTCAAAGGCATTTTATTTTTAAAAGAAACTAAATTTGGCAGTCCTCATGTAGCATGTTTTATTATCAGTCTTCATTGAACACCAACAGCATTATATTAAGTTTTGGTTTTATAAAGGCATTCCTATCTATAAAGACAATGAAGACTAGGGACAAGGTTCATATGGTTCAGGTATGCAGCTGTTCCAAGATTTGATTCAGCAATCATAAAATTTGGGAACTCTTAAGTAGAAGAATAGTTAGCATACCCCTTAGTCCATTGGTTCTTTTTTTTTTAAGATTTTATTTATTTATTTGACAGCAAGAGAGACAGTGAGAGAGAGAACACAAATGGGGAGTGGGAGAGGGAGAAGCAGGCTTCTCCTGTGAACCAGGGAGCCCGATGCACTCACGCCCCAGTCCATTGGTTCTTAAACTTTAGCAAGTATCACATTCACCTGGAAGGCTTGTTAAAACAAATTAAAGGATGGGCGCCTGGGTGGCTCAGATGTTAAGCATCTGCCTTCGGCTCAGGTCATGATCCCGAGGTCCTGGGATCGAGTCCCACATCGGGTTCCCTGCTCAGCGGGGAGCCTGCTTCTCCCTCTGCCTCTGCCTCTCTCTCTCCCTGTCTGTCATGAATAAATAAATAAAATCTTAAAAAAACAAAAACAAAGGACTCCATACCCAGAGTTTTTGGTTTAGTGAGTGGAGGTGGGACCTGAGCACATACATTTCTAACAAGTTCCATGTCATGCTGATGATGCTGATTGGAACTACACTTTGAAAATCAGTACTTTAGCCTAGTTCTCTGAAATATCAGTCTTCTCTTATAAACCTGTAGCAGAAACTGTGTGATAGACAGTGACAGTTGAGGTTACCTGAAGGGTAGATGGCTTGGTCTTTTGTCTTGTTTTTTTTTTTATAGCTTTTTTTGAGGTATGGTTTACATACCATAAAACTAACCCATTTGTGTATTGTTTCATGAGTTTCAGTGACTTTGTATAGTTATATAGTAGCACCAGAATTCAGTTTTAGAACAATTTATCATGCTAGCGAGTTCCCTCATGATCATTTACAGTCACTCTTCCATTATTATGAAAAATGCTATTTTGAACATTCTCGTACAAGAGATGCCCTATCATTTTGATTAAGAAGGTTTAACATCCAAATGATATTCATATAGCATCCTAGGCTTATAGTTGATTAAAAAACAACTTTAATATATTCTTGTTCCCTAATTACTTATATTTCTAGTAATAAAATTTTTATATCTACTATAAATATTTTATGTACTTGCAGTTATCTTGTTTTTTTTGATAATTTTATCTCAAAATGTTGTAAACTGGTATAGATGTGCTGTAAAAATTTTGTAAAATGTTTCTTTTGAGATAACACTCTATAGGTCCTAGTCTTCACAAAATTGACATATCTGCTCTTATGGGTGGGTAAAATTTACATGTAAATAAATCTGGAATAAAATAAATATAAAACTGAAATTTAATTTTTCATATGGAAATGTTCAGATAAAATCAGAAGTAGAGAGGACTGTTTAATGAACCCAATGTAATTATCTTACCTAATTTCAACAGTTGTTAATAGTTTGACATTCATTTTTCATCTGTACCTTGTTCCCCATATGTTTCTGGTATTTCATGTTGAATCTCATTTCATTCAAATAAATATTTCTTCTGCAAGTACTTCATTGTATATCACAATGTGCAGTTTATGTTTGGTTTTCCCTGATGTTTAGTATATATCTTTCTTTTTAAATCTTTTTTTTTTAAAGATTTTATTTATTTATTTGAGAGAGAGATTGAGAGAGAGCAAGCACATGAGAGGGGATAGGGTCAGAGGGAGAAGCAGACTCCCTGCCGAGCAGGGAGCCTGACGCGGGACTCGATCCTGGGACTCCAGGATCATGACCTGAGCTGAAGGCAGTCGCTTAACCAACTGAGCCACCCTAGTATATATCTTTTTCAAGTTGGTTGTTTGAATCAGGAACAAAGAAACATGCTTTCCATTTGATCAATAGGACAGTTAAGTTACTCTTAATCTGTAAGCATTCATCTTCTCTAATTTTTCCATTCCAATGACTCGTTGAAGAAACTGGTTAATTTGTCATAAGATTTATGATCCGGATTTACCTGTTTGTATCTTCATGTCAATCAGTATGTTCCTTTATCTCCTCTATTCCCTATGAACTAGTATTTAGATGTAGAAGATTAGTATATTCAGGATTTTTATTTCTCTGGTGGCAAGACTGTTTCTTAGAAGGAGCTATTTACTTCCAATTATATCATACAGTGTCTTTTAGGCTCTCTTTTTTTTTCTTTAAAGATTTTATTTCTTTATTTGACAGAGAGAGACACAGCAAGAGAGGGAACACAAGCAGGGGGAGTGGGAGAGGGAGAAGCAGGCTTCCCACGGAGCAGGGAGCCCAATCTGGGGCTCGATCCCAGGACCCTGGGACCATGACCCGAGCCAAAGGCAGATGCTTAATGACTGAGCCACCCAGGCGCCCTCTTTTAGGCTCTCTTTTGCTGCTGCTATGATTGATCATTGGGTTTAAATGTTATTGGCCTGATCCATTCATCATAAAGTTTCCCTTAAACTTTTTTTTTAGAACAGTTCTAGGGTCACAGAAAAATTAAGCATAAGATACAGAGATTTCCCATTTTCTCCCTGCCCTGAGCTTACATGATCATCACCTATCTGGTGAAGGATGCTGCTTCCTCATAGCAATAACCCACATCAGAGTGGTACATTTGTTACAATTGATGAATCTATACCAACACATCATTATTACCCAAAGTCTATAGTTTACATTAGGGTTCACTCTTGGTGTTGTACATTCTTTGGGTTTTGACAAATGTATAATGACATGTATCCATGACTATAGTATCATACAAACTAAAAATCCTGTGTGTTTCACCTATTCACATTTCCCCCACCATACCTCCAACCCTTGGCAACCATTGATTTTTCTACTGTTTCCATAGTTTTCCTTTCCCAGAATATTGAATAGTTGGAATCCTACAGTGTGTAGCCTTTTCACATTGGTTTCTCTCACTTAGTGATATGCATTTGAAGTTCATCCATGTCTTTTCATGGCTTGATAGCTCATATGTTTTTAACACTGCATAATATTCCATTGTCCGGTTATACCATAGGTTGTCCATTCACCCACTGAAGGACATCTTCATTGGTCCCAAGTTTTGGCAGTTATGAATAAAGCTACCTAAACATCCATGTGCAAGTTTTTGTGTGGACATGCTTTTAGCTTCTTTGAATATGTACCAAAGAGGCTGATTCCTAGATCATATGGTAAGAGTATATTTAGTTTTATACAAAACTGCCAAACTGTCTTCCAAAGTGACTGTATCATTTTGCATTCCCACCACTAATGAATAAGAGATCTTGTTGCTCCATATCCTTGCCAGCATTTGGTGTTGCCAGTGTTCTGGATTTTGGCCATGCTTACAGGTATGTAGTGGTAGAATTTGAATAATTAAGTCTCAAAATATGACTGTAAAAGCTTGCAAAATGATACATGTAGTATGATGTCACTCGTGTAAAGTTAACTATGCAAAATAATGTTATTATATATATAAAAATACATAGATACTACATAGATAAAAATACCAAATTTGAAAGCCTGGTTATCTCTGAGGAGGAAAAGTGAAATGGGGTTGGGGAAGGTTATATAGTGGGCTTCAGTCGATTTTTCTTTTAAAAAAGTCAGAAACAGATATAACAAAATTAAATTTTAGTAAAGTAGGTGATGTACAGATAAGTGTTTATTTTTTATTCTTACATATTAAATGTTTCTAATGAAAAAATCTTTTGAGAGTAGAAAATTTCAGAATTAACCTTTGTTCTCAAGTAAAATACTTTCTTAGCATCTAAATACATTTTAGCTAGTTTTTTTTGTTTTGCAGATTTGAGTGATGAATTAGCCCAGAAGCTGTTTGATGTTTCAGAAATATCTTCAGCAGCAATGGCCCATTCATTGCCCACAGCAGTTCCAGAATCTCCTAGAATTAATCCTGCAAGGACACCTAAAACACCTCGAACACCCAGGTTACAAGATCCAAACAAAACACCAAGATTTTATCCTGTTGTTAAAGAACCAAAAGCTATTGATGTAAAGGTACACAAAACAACCAGGAATATAAAGCATGCATTTTATATCCTTTAACATTACAAAATGAGACTTTTTAGTTTCTATCATTTTTTTAAAATATATATTTTAGCCTGTAAGAATTCGTTTAAAAGTGGCATTTTACCCTAGTGATGTTTTCTCAGGTTAAGGAATAACTTCTTTACAATTTGTAGTGTAATTAATGTCGATCAGAAGGTATAATGAAGAATCATACTAAGTTGTATTTCCTTTAATCCTTGTGTTGAAACCTAGCAAAGGACCTTCTTTGTTAAAGTTTTGTAACTTGTGAGATACTGAGTTTTGTGACTTCATGTGATTTCATAATGTGTCATCCACAGTATGAAAATGTTTGAGCTAGTTTACAGTCAGAGGGTTTTAATTTACTTGTGAAGTTCACACTACTGAAATAATAGCAATGTTTGACTTCTTTTTCTCTAGAGTCCAAGAAAGAGAAAAACAAGACATAGTACAAATCCCCCTCTAGAGTGTCATGTTGGTTGGGTAATGGATTCCAGAGATCACGGGCCAAGAACATCTGTCAGGTACTATATTTGTCAAACATGGCTTTGTTTTTGATTTTAAGTTGAAAACAGTTACTAATTAGGCATTTGGAATATTTAAAAATTTATATGTTAGCAAAGTATGGAACAATGAAAATAGTTTTTAAAAAGAAGCCAAAGGAAAGGAAATAAGTGGGACAATTTTCCAATAAGTACATTAAGGAATACTTGAGTAGGACAATCTTTTTTCCATTTAAACTAGTTTCCACAAATGTGTACTCTTAGATAAAAAATATATAAGTTTATGAAAGATTCCAGATTCTCAGTGGCATTAATTCTTAGTGAATTAATGTGCTAAACAACCTACTCAAACTATATAAAGAATATGGAAATAAAACACATTGTTATTTTGAAATTTTTCCTTTTGGGGAAAAGAGATTAGCTGACTGTAGTAGTAAGTGGTTTTTCTTTTAGCTTTAATTTTTTTAGAAAAGACTATTACTTACCTCAAAAGAGATGATAGAGCAAACGTTTGATAGTGCCAGTTGTACAATATAATATGGTATGTTTTGGGGCACCTGGGTGGCTCAGTCGTTAGGCGTCTGCCTTCGGCTCAGGTCATGATCCCAGGGTCCTGGGATCGAGCCCTGCGTCAGGCTCCCTGCTTGGTGGGAAGCCTGATTCTCCCTCTCCCACTCCCCCTGCTTGTGTTCCCTCTCTCGCTGTCTCTCTCTCTCTGTCAAATGAATAAATAATAAATCTTAAAAAAAAAATATGGTATGTTTTGTCCTGTACAGTGGATGCAGAGGTGATTTGCTGCTAATTGCTTTGTGTTCCTTGTACACACATTTTGTGTTTGTGTAGATATTTTCAGAATAATTATCTGACCAACTTTCTAAATGAAAACTTAGCTTCAGGAAAAAGTGTTCTTTGATTGGTTACTAGACGGGAAGGATAAATAGCTTCAGTCAAAGAAAAGCTAGTGAGTTTATCATGATTTGAAAATCTCCACCTCTGTCTTTCCAGTGATATTTATTTGATACTTCTACATTTTGTTCTCATTGATATAGTATCCTTAAAAGATAAAATGTGTATATGTTTTTTGCACGCCTATTGTATACTTATGGTTATTGTGTTCTAAGTGATTTTGAGAGTTTATTTTCCAGGATTTTTTTTTTAAAGATTTTTATTTATTAGAAAGAGAGAAAGAACGAACAAGGGGATGGACAGAGGGAGAAGCAGGCTTCCCACTGAGCAGAGAGCCTGACAACGCAGGGTTCGATCCCAGGCTTGGGATTATGACCTGAGCTGAAGACAGACACTTAACCGACTGAGCCACCCGGGCACCCCTCCAGGGTTTTTTTGTTTTTTTTTTTTTTTAATCAGAGCAGTATATTTAGAGATCAACAAATAATGGTGAAAGATGTTTAGTCAATAACATTTAGTTTAGTTAGAACATTTAATGGAATGTTTAGTTAGGAATATGTTCCTTACAATTCATTTTTTATTATGTTATATCTTTTGTTATTAATAATTCATCTGTATAGTGATTTATTCATTCCCAGGCACCACTCCACCTTCTCCCACAAGTAAAATGTATCAGGAAAGCAGGGGCTTAACATTGTGTTGGGTGCATTCCTAGGCACTGAGTAAACAGCAGGGAACAAGATAATTACAGTCCCTGCCTTTCTGGAGCTTAATACAGGGGTGACAGACAAGTATTTATAATAATGACTAAATTTTTTTAATTGATTTATTTTTTAGAGTAGTTTTAGGTTCAGAGGAAATATTGAGTGGAAGGTACTGAGAGTTCCCTTATACTCCCTGCATTCCTTGCCTTCCACACCACAGCCTCGTCCACTATCAACATGCATATGTTTAGATCATCTACATTAATGTACTTATGGATATGGTTGGATTTAAATCTACCATTTTATATTCTACTTTTCTCATCTCATCTTTGGTTTTTTTCCTTCCATCTTTTGGATCAGTTGAGTTTTTATAATAATTCTATTTTATCTCTACCATTGGCTTCTCAGTTATATCTTATTTTTTACTGGTCTTCTACTGTTCATAATATACATTTCAACTTAGTCTACTTTCAAATAATATTATACTACTACATGTATAGCATAAGAATCTTGATATCGTAAAGTTCCATTTCCTCCCATCCTCTGTGCTATGCTTTGTTACTACTTTTCTTTAGATAGTTATATTTTAAAGACATGAGAAATTTTTATTTTATTTATTTATTAATTTAGATTTTATTTATTTGAGAGAGAGAGAGTGCATGGGGGGGTGAGAAGGGAGAGGCAGACTCCCTGCTGAGCAGGGAGCCAGATGATCAGACATCCCTGGGGCTCAATCCCAGGACCCTGAGACCATGACCTGAACTGAAAGCAGACACTTAACTGTTGAGCCACCCAGGCGCTCCAATGTGAGAAATTTTTAAAACATTTGCTCTCATTTTTACCATTCCTAATGCTTTTACTTTTTTTTTAATTAAAAGATTTTATTTATTTATTTGACAGAGAGACACAGCGAGAGAGGGAACACAAGCAGGGGGAGTGGGAGAGGCAGAAGCAGGCTCCCTGCTGAGCAGGGAGCCTGATGTGGAGCTCCATCCCAGGACCCTGGGATCATGACCTGAGCCAAAGGCTTAACACTTAATGACTGAGCCACCCAGGCATTCTAGTGCTCTTCATTTTCTTAAACATTTCTTGTTGTGCAGGTCTATTAGCAGTGGATTGTGTCAACTTTTGTTTATCAGGAGAAGTTTATTTTTTTCTATTTTGAAAGATATTCTTATTGAGTATAAAATTCTTTGATGGATCTAGGTATGGATACGGTTATATATGTATATATGTGTGTGGCACACAAGGTATTTATCCAAGTTATTGGATTTATTGTTTGTTGTCTTTTATTCAGTTAGGATAATTTTCATCTCTTATCTCTTCAAGTATTTTTTGCCTTGTGTTCTTGTTGTTTGTTCCCCCTTCTTCTGGGAATCCAATTACATGTACATTAGACCATTTGTTAGTATCTCACAGCTCTTAGATGATCTGATCTTTTTTTCTACTTTTTCTCTTTGTAATTCATGTTGGATAATTTTGATTGACCCATGTTCAAATATACTTTCGCTGTGTGCAGTCTCCTGATAAGTTCATCACAGGAATTTTCCATTTCTGATATTATGCTTCATATATTTTGTATTACCATTTGACTTCTTAATAATAGTTCTTCTTTTCCTACTGAGATTCTGTATCATGTATGTTGTTCTCCTTTCCACGAGTTCCTTCAACATATTAATCTAATCATAGTTATATTTAAGTCCACTGTGTGATCATACCAATAGGTGGGTCATCTGCTGTAAATCTCGTTTTTTTTTTGCATTATCTTTTGATTAAAATTTTAATTTTCTTGTCTTTTTCTGTCTCATAAATTTTCATTGAATTCTAGATTCTTGCTTTTAGACTTATTTTATGCCTCTAATAGCTCCACATCTCAAACTGAATAAACCCTGATCTCTTCCCATTATATTTGTTCCTAATCTGCAGAATGTTGCTAAAATAAATCCTAGGCTGATTGATATGAATATAGATTCATATACTCCAGTTATACTTAGATCCCCAGTACAGTATTATAATTTTATTTTCTCCTATGATTTTTTAATAACATTTTCTTTTCCCAGCTTATTTTATTATAAGATTATAGTATATAATACATATAACATACAAAGTATGTGTTAACTGTGTATGTTATCGGCAAGGCTTCTGGTCAACAGTAGGCTATTAGTAGTTAAGTTTTTAGGGAGTCAAAAGTTACATGTGGATTTTTGACTGTGTAGGGTGTCAGCACCCCTAACTCCTGCATTGTTCAAGGGTTAATTGTATAAACATATATGTAACTAATAACAGCCCCACAAGATCTATGAAGCAAAAATTGGGGCACCTGGGTGGCTTAGTCAGTTGAGCATCCAGCTCTTAATTTCAGCTCAGCTCATGATCTCAGGGTTGTGGAATCTAGCCCTGTGTCAGGCTCCATGCTTAGCAGGGAGTCTGCTTGAGATTCTCTCCCTCTGCCCTTCCCCACTGCTCTCTCTCAAATAAATAAATCTTTTTAAAAAAGATATATGAAGCAAAAACAAAAAATTGGAGGGAGAAATAAACAGTTCTACAAGAATAGTTGGAGATTTCAATACACTACTTTCAATAATGCATAGACCAACTTGACATAAGATGAGTAATAAAATAGAGGACTTGAACAACACAATAAACCAATTAGACCTAACAGATACATATAGAATATTCTACCCAACAACAGCACAGATTACACATTCTTAAGTACACACAGGACATTCTCCACAATAGACCATGTGTTAGGCGAAAACAAAAACTTTAGTACATTTTAAATGAGCTACCATATAAGGTATCTTCTCTGACTGCAATATAATGAAGTTAGTAGAAATCTATAACAGAAGTAAAACTGGAAAAATCACAAATATGTGGCAATTAAAACACTTTTAACCCATGAGTCAAAGATGAAATCATAAAGGAAATTAGAAAATACTTAGAGATATATGAAAGTGAAAACAGCATACCAAATTTTAATGGAATGCAAGGAGAGCAGTGTTCAGAGGGAAATTTATACCTATAAATGCCTACATTTAAAAAGAAAAGAGATCACAAATCAGTAACCTAACATATTTTAAGAAACTTGAAAATGAAGAGCAAAATAAACCCAAAGCTAGCAGAAGGGAGGAAGGAAATGTTGAAAATGAGAGCAAAAATAAACAATAAAGAGAAGAGAAAAACAGAGAAAATCAGTAAAAATAAATGTTGGTTCTTTGAGAAGATCAACAAAACTAACAAAGTTTCTTTAGACTGCCAGGGAAAAAAAGAGAAGATGCAAATAACTAAAATCAGAAATGGAAATGGAAACATAACTAACCAACCTTACAGAGATAAGAAGATTCGGTGGGAATAGTATGAACAATTATACATCAACAGATTAGATAACCTGGAAGAAATGCACAAATTCCTCAAAACATACAAATTAAACTGATTCAAGAAGAAATAGAAAATCTCAACCCATACATAAGAATAAAGAGATCAAATCATTAATCAAAAATCCCTCAACAAAGAAAATTCCAGCCCAACTGGCTTCACTTGAAGTAAATTCTACCAGATATTTAAAGAAGAATTAACACTAATCCCTTTCAAACTCCAAAAAATTGAAGAGAAGGGAATGCTTACTCTGTGAGGCCTGCATTACCCTGATACCAAAACCAGATAAAGACACTACAAGAAAATAAAATGATATACCAGTGTCCCTTATGAATATAGTGCAGAAGTTCTCAACAAAATATTAGCAAATGAAATCCAGCAGTTGTCAGGGGCACCTGGCTGGCTCAGTTAGTAGAACATGTGACTCTTAACCTGAGGGTTGTGAGTTCAAGCCCCATGTTGAGCATGGAGCCTACTTAAAAAAATAAATATGGTTCAACATAAGAAAATCACCCTTGCATTACTGGGCTAAATTCTACTTGGCCATGGTGAATAATATTTTCAATATACTGCTGGATTTTTTAAAAACCTATTTTTATTTATTTATTTATTTTAAGTCTTTATTTGGTTTTGGTATCAGATATCTCTAAGTATTTTAAATTCCACACCTGAGTGAAATCATATGGTGTTTGTCTTACTGACTTATTTTGCTTAGCATAATACTCTCTACCACCGTCCATTTTGTTGCAGATGGCAAGATTTCATTCTTTTTTATAGTTGAGTAATATTCCATTGTGTGTATGTATATATATATATATAAGCCACATGATCCTTATCCATCAATCAGTGGACATTTGGGCTTTTTCCATAATTTTGCTGTTATTGATACTGCTTCTATAAACATTGGGGTACATGTGCCCCTTCGAATAGTATTTTTGTATCTTTTGGGTAAGTTCCTAGTAGTGCAATTGCTGGGTCAGAGGGTGGTTCTCTATTTTAATTTTTTGAGGAACCTCCATACTGTTTTCCAGAGTTGCTGCACCAGTTTGCATTCCCACACAGCAGTGTAAGAAGGTTCCCCTTTCTCCGTATCCTCGCCAACATCTGTTGTTTCCTATGTTGTTACTGTAGCCATTCTGACAGGTGTGAGGTGGTATCTCATTGCGGTTTTGATTTATATTTCTCTGATGATGAGAAGTGATGTGTCTGTTAGCCATATGGATGTTTTCTTTGGAAAAAATGTCTGTTTATGTTTTCTGCCCAGTTGTTAACTGGATTATTTGTTTTTGGGTGTTGAGTTCAATAAGTTCTTTATAGATTTTGGATACTAACCCATTATCTGGTATGTCATTTGCAAATCTCTTCTCCCACTCCAAAGGTTGTCTTTTAGTTTTGTTGATTGTTTCCTTCACTGTGCAGAAGCCTTTTATCTTGAAGTCCCAGTAGTTCATTTTTGCTTTTTGTTTCCCTTGCCTCTGGTGACATGTCCAGTAAGAAGTTGCTATGGCCAATGTCAAAAGAGGTTACTGCCTGTGTTCTCCTCTAGGATTTTGATGGTTTCCTGTCTCATATTTAGGTCTCTCATTCATTTTGAGTTTATTTTTGTGTATAAGGGGTCCAGTTCCATTCCTTTGCATGTGGCTGTCCAGTTTTCCCACCACCATTTGTTGAAGAGACTGTCTTTTTTCCATACTTCATCATAATTAAGAACTTTTATGTATCAAAAGATAGTATCAGAGTCAAAAGACAATCTACTCAATAGAAGAAAAGATTTGTAAATCAAATATCTGATAAATTAATATTTAGAATATATAAAGAACTTCAAAAACTTGACAACTAAAAAAAAAACCCAATTCAGAAACAGGCAAAGGATTTGAATAGACATTTCTTTAAAGAAGATATGCAAATGGCCAATAAGCCCTTGAAAAGATGTTTAACATCAT
Organism: Eumetopias jubatus; assembly: GCF_037043125.1. Lineage (NCBI taxonomy): Eukaryota > Metazoa > Chordata > Mammalia > Carnivora > Otariidae > Eumetopias > Eumetopias jubatus. The sequence continues at coordinate 96,379,396 of NW_028274808.1, read as the reverse complement.
TAGTCATTAGAGAAATGCAAATCAAAAACCACAGTGAGACACCTCTTCACAGCTACTAGGATGGTAGTATAAATAATATATGTTGAAGTCTTAACCCCCAGTGTGACTGTATTTGGAGCTAGTACAGCCTTTAAGGAGACCCATTAAAGTTCAATGAAGTCATAAAGATGGGCCCTAATTTAATAGGACTGGTGTCTTTATAAGAAGAGGAAGAGACACAAGGGATGTCTTTCTGTATATGCAGAGGAAAAGCCATGTGAAGACACATTGAGAAGGTGACTCTCTGTAAGCCAGGAAAAGAAGCTTCACCAGAAACCAGTGCTGCTGACACTTTGATCTTGGACTTTGTAGGAGTGCTGACAATTCTGACTCCATCTTTTGCCTTCCATCTTGTTCTTGTCTGCACAATGACCTTCCACAGGGCTACATGTTCCAGGCCTATTGGAGGATACTGTGTGCTCTAGCTGGAATGAGGGAAGGTATATAGATTGTGCCACTTGAGACAACTAGTAGAGATCCCTCTGGCACAGAGATGGTGCTACTTTAGATGACTACCCTTTGACGTCACCACAATGATCCCCCTGCTCTGTAAATTCTGTAGATTAAGGTCTGGACTTTGTGGAAAATAGCTGCATAGTGCTGAGATCATCTGTCCACCCCATCCCTCTGGCAGTAAGTTGCCCTAAATAAAAAACTAAATAGTATGGAGTAGCTTGCTTTGTGTTTTTGTCTCAAAGTGCCTTCTCAGTAGAGGATAGTTTACTGTCCCTCCTCCACCTTCTAATAGACTTCTGGCCTCCAGAACTGTGAGAACATAAGTTTCTGTTGTTTAAGCCACCCAGTCTGTGGTATCTTGTTATGGCAGCCTGAGCTGTCTAATGTGTATAATTTTTTTAAAAACTGAAAATATGGGGCACCTGGGTGGCTCAGTTGGTTAAGCACCCGACTCTTGATTTCAGCTCAGGTCTTGATTTCAGGTCATGAGCTTAAGCCCCACATTGGGCTCCATGCCCAGCATAGAGCCTACTTAAATACATACATACATACATACATACATACATATATACCTGAAAATAAATGTTTGTGAGGATGTGGAGAAATTGGAATCTTTGAGCATTGTTTGTGGAAATATAAAATGCCACAGCCACTGGAAAACAGTTCATCATTTTCTCAAAAGGATAAAACATAAATTATCATATGTTCCAGCTATTCCACTCCTAGGTATATATCCGGAAGAATTGAAAACAGGGAGTTGAACAAACATTTTTATGTCCATGTTTATAGAAGTATTATTCATAACAGTCAAAAGACGAAAACCACCCAAATCCATTAACAGATTACTGCATAAACACAATATGGTATATATATTTAATGGAATATTATTCAACCATATAAAAGAATGAAAGTTTAATTTATGCAACAACCACATAGATAGACCTTGGAAACATGCTTAGTGAAATAAGTCAGACTCAGAAGGGTAAATATAATATGATCCCACTTGTATGTGAGGTACCCTGAATAGTCAAATTGAAAGGGACAAAGTAGAATAGAGATTATTGGGAGCTGAAGGGAGGAGGAAAGGGCTAATTATTGTTTAATAGAGTTTTTGTGAGGGATGATAAAGAAGTTTTAGGTATAGATAGTGGTGATGGTTATATAACATTGTGAATATTTAATGTTGATGAATAGTAAGCATGCTTAAGAATGATTAAAATTAAATATCGTGTATGTTTTACCATACACGCAGACATGCATACACAAACTCCTAAAAAAAAAATCACCACTGATTTCATTAGAAAAGTCTTTAAGTATTAGTGGAAACTATCAGGCTCATGGCGACAAATACAAGGTTTCAAAAATTCTGATATTTGCATGAAAGCTCAGTTTTCCTTGACATTACAGGTTCATTTTGTTCATTTTCAAGGAAATGTCTGACACAAAATGAAGTCTGAATAACCATAATTTGTTTGTTGTTTTCTAATTAAAAATGGTGTTCCATGAAAAAATCAACTAGGTCAGTTCACAACTTTATCACACAAATGCTTTGGCTTAAGACAACTCTCTTGGGGTGCCTGGGTGGCTCAGTCTGTTGAGCGTCTGCCTTCGGCTTGGGTTGTGATCCCAGGGTCCTGGGATCGAGCCGCATCAAGGTCCCTGCTCAGTGGGGGGCCTGCTTCTCCCTCTCCCTCTGCTGCTCCCTCTGCTTGTGCTCTCTCTCTCTCTCAGATAAACAAAATAAAATAAAATAGACAACTGTCTCAGTTTGAGCTGCTCTAACACATATGCCGTGGACTGGGTAGCTTAAATAACAAGTTTATTTCTCACAGTTCCAGGATGAGGGTGCCAACAGATCTGGTATCTGGTGAGGGCCTGCTTTGCAGATGGCTATCTTCTTGTATCCTCACATGGCAAATAGCAGAAACGAAACCAAGCTATCTCATGTTTCTTTTTATAAGGGCACTTACCCCACTCATCAGAACTCTACCCTTAGGACTTAATTACCACCTAATACCATCATATTAGGGGCTAGGAATTCAAGGAACATTCAGTCAATAAAAATAGCCATTGTACTTTGATAGTGCTGTGAAAGTGCTTTATGCTTTCATCTCATTTTTTTTTTAAGATTTATTTATTAGAGAGAGAGTGGAAGGTGGCGGTAGGTAGGGGAGAGCAAAGGGAATGGGGCAAGCAGACTCGAAGCTGAGCAGGGAGCCTGACGTGGGGCTCGATCCCAGGACCCTGAGACCATAACCCAAGCTGAAACCAAGAGTCAGACGCTTAACCAACTGAACCACCTAGGTGCCCCCATTTTTTTCTAATTGTGATAAAAAAAACAAAAAAATTTACCATTTTAACCATTTTTAAGTGTACAGTTCAGGAGTGTTAAGGATATTCACATTGTTGTGAAACATTTCCAGAACTTGCTCATTTTGCAAAACTAAAGCTTTTGTTCCATTTTGTCACACACAATAAGACAGGTACTCAAGGCTTGAGATTTCATAAAGTTAATTTTTTTTGCTCCATCAAGGACCTCTTAAGTTGAAACTGGTATTTTTTAAAATCTTGCACATGCATTGCAGTGAATAATACAATCACTAGTATGTAAAGTTTGGTGCCACTGCCTCAATTATCATCAGCAGTTTTATACACCGTTGCTTTAGTACTATCAGTACAAATGTGAACACAGTGAAACGAGCAAATTATACCTTAGTGTTTTTGCAAAAATGGTCTTGAGTTGCAAACTTTCTGAAGAGTTCTTGGGAACCCCTCCACGCATCGTCGCAGACCACACATTGAAAACCACTGATTTAGATCAGTGGCTTAGGAAGATCACTTTGAAAAACAAAAACAAAACGAAACACAGGAAGATCACTTTGGTGGTAGGATAGAGGAGGGAGACTGGAAAAACAAGGAGACCAGTTAGTTTGAGTGAAAGAGGAAGAAAGCCTATATTTGAATAATGGAGTGCAGACAAAAAGGAGAAGACCGATTTCAGAGATTTTTCAGAAGTGGAATTGATGTACAGAATTGCAAGTATGTCTTGCAAAAAAAATAATGAAATTATTACCTTTGCGCCAGATTTTATTTCTCATTTCCTTTATCCAATTTACATCATTTACTTAATTACTCATAAAAATTAAAAATTTCTCCAGTACCATAAGAAACTAAACTAATAATGATCTGGAAGAGGAATAAGCTAGCTATTCAATTACCTACTGCTTCTACTTACTGCTTTAGTTTGGGAATTTATAACCATATTCTTTATCATCTTCTGAATATAACTGTGTGTTAAACATAAATAGCAATTCATATATAGTTCTTTACATCATTAGTTTAGTTTTAGGGACTAATGTCTTTTCCAGTGTTCAGACTCAATAACAAACAAATAGCACAAATTGTTTAAACACTTGGTTCTTGATATTGCAGTTTGAAGACTTTTTTCCCCCCTCCTCAAACAGCAGTTCAAATGCTTCACCTTCAGAAGGTGCACCACTAGTAGGAAGTTATGGATGTACTCCTCATTCATTTCCAAAGTTCCAGCACCCTTCTCATGAACTTTTGAAGGAAAATGGCTTTACCCAACAAGTGTACCACAAGTATCGTCGAAGATGTCTAAGTGGTAAGATGCTTGTCCTTTATGTAGCTATGTTTAAAACTAAAATATAATATTAAAAAATGTGACATTTAATATCAGGTTAAGATATTTTTTATTTTGTTATAATTACCTTAAGTATTCATGTGTTTTGTAGCTTAGATACATTAAGAAATAAAGTTTAGCGTATTCTTGTTACTATTGACGAATGCTTAAATTTGAGCAATGAGTCAGAAAATGGATTAATATTTGTCCCTTATTTAGAAGAAACCCAAATACATTTTGGAGATTAATATTTTAAGTTACGTAAAATGTCTGCTGTTTTGACTTTAATAAGTTTCTTTAACAAAAAAATGTTTTATTATTTTAACTTTTTCCAGAGAGAAAACGTTTGGGAATTGGCCAGTCCCAAGAAATGAATACCCTCTTTCGTTTCTGGTCCTTTTTCCTCAGAGATCACTTCAATAAAAAAATGTATGAGGAATTTAGACAACTTGCTTGGGAAGATGCAAAAGAAAATTACAGGTCAAATATTTTCTCACATTTTTACAGTTAAGGGGTTTTCAAAAAAATAATATAAAAACTAGTACTGAAGTAGCCCAGTTTTGAGCTATGAAAGTAGCACAACATAACTGGAGAGAGGGTTGTATTAGTTTCCTATTGCTGCATTGCAGATTATCCCAAACTCAGAAGATTAAACAACATTTATTAATTTACAGTTTCTAAGGGTCAAGACCCTAGGAACAGCTTAGTTGGGTGGTTCTGACTTAGATATCTCATGTGCAGGCAAGATATTTGACTAGGCTGCAGTCTCTGAAGACTCGACTCAGGCTGGAGGATTCTCTTCAAGCTTATTCACATGGCTGTTGGCAGGAAGCTTTAGTTCTTCACCACATAAGCCTCCCATTAGGCATTTAACAACATGACTTCATCCAGAGGAAATAATCTAAGAAAGATGGAAAACTTCCAAGATGGAAACCTTGGTGTCTTGTATAACCTGTGCTTGAAAGAAACATACCATCACCTCTGCCATGTGATATTGTTCACACAGACCAACCCTCGTACCATACCTGGTAGGAGGAGACTACCCAAGATTGTGAATACCGGGAGGTAGGATCATTTGGAGTCATCTTAGGGGCTGGCACAAAGGCCAAATGAAATTTGAAAGAACCACTAGAGACTTCCCTTGCATAGGCATACACATCCCCAAATTGATAAATACTTAGAGCTAAACTAGTTGTTAAGATACCTTGAGCCAAGAAAAAATAAAGCCTCTCATGATATGTCCAGACTCATCTATCAGATCTCATTTTTTTCCTACTAGTGCTCTAGTTCTCTGGGCAACCAGTGGTACAGAACGTGTTCTCTGAATGACACAAGCTCTAGCCTCTACGTGTCTGTATATATTCTCTTCTTCCTCCCTCTTCTTTGCTAACTCATTCTTTTCAACCAGGTTAGACCTTGTTTTCTTGAGAAATGTTCAGGATAAGTTTTTTTTTTTTTTTTAAGATTTTATTTATTTATTTGAGAGAGAGAGAAAGAGAGAGAGAAAGCACCTGAGAGGGGGGAGGGTCAGAGGGAGAAGCAGAGTACCTGCCGAGCAGGGAGCCCGATGTGGGACTCGATCCAGGGACTCCAGGATCATGACCTGAGCCGAAGGCAGTCGCTTAACCAACTGAGCCACCCAGACGCCCCTGGGTAAGTTTTGAGAGTGTCTATAGGGTGGAGTTGAGACCAGACTAAAAGGATGAGAAGGAACATGAGATAGGCTCATGCAAACTGTTTATTCCTGGAAAATGGTAGGAGGAAGAAGAGATGGAAAGAAGAAATAAAGACAATTTTACACTTACGGTTTACTCAAATTTACCATTCTTCAAGTTTTACTTGTAAATCTTAAATAAGAATATATTGTTAATCAGTTATCATGATCTTTGAAAGGAATACAAGATGCTGCAAATAAATTTTTCCTAGAAAAAAATTACATTTGCCCTGACTTGTATAAAAATAAAGACTATTTAATTTTCATCCAGAATCTTTATCTTGATCAGGAATGACAGATACATAGTATGTTTACCTGTTTCTCTCTCTTCTGTTATTACTGACATCTCTAATCAGTCCCAGCACTGTTTAATGTTGTTCTTGAATTCAGATTTGTAGTCTTATCAAAATTTTAACAGCTACTGCCAATTTACCAGAGTTGGCACAAAAGGCAAAATTTGCTATTTCTGATTTTGATGTTCTCATTCAAACTATGGTGTGCTACCTATTAGTGGATTGTGAAGTCAATATAGTAATTTGAAAAATATCAGACTGTACTGAACATAGGGTAAATTTTTTCAGTTAATACATACATGCAAATTTAAGAATTGTTTGCAAAACTTATATATCCTTTTATGTACACACATTACGTTGACTTGGTCACCAGATAAAGTATTTTTCTTACTATTGTACTTAGAAAAGTTTGAAAGCCATTTTTATAATTAATCTCAGCATATTTTGCTCTTTCTGCAAACAGTTTGTTTGTTCTTCAGGACTTTCGAATAACTTTTCTGAAACGCCCATGACTATCCAAGTCTAGGTTGGGAGTTCTTCTGTGTTCCTACAGTCATCTGTGTATGTTTCTATTAGCTTTTTTTTCCTTTTTTTTTTGAAGATTTTATTTATTTATTTGACAGACAGCGAGAGAGGGAACACAAGCAGGGGGAGTGGGAGAGGGAGAAGCAGGCTTCCCGCTCAGCAGGGAGCCCGATGCTGGGCTCGATCCCAGGACCCCGGGATCATGACCTGAGCCAAAGGCAGATGCCTAATGACTGAGCCACCCAGGTGCCCCTCTGGTAGCTTTTTAACACATTATTTTGGGTCTGTTTTTGCAGTGTTCATGACTAGCCTGGATTAGCTTTCCTTAGGAAGTATCGCACAGTGGTTAAGCATCTGAAGGCTTTGAAATCAGACCTAAATTTGAATCCCAGCCTATTAATTACTGTGAACTTGGCAAGTTATTATTCCCAGTAAGCTTTAGGTTCTTTATATATAAAGTAGGGGAAATTATGGTAGATACCCTCATAGGGTTATTGTGAAAATTAAACAAAACCGAACATGTAAAGGTCTTAACATATGATACACAGTAAGTGCTCAATAAATTGTTACTGTTATTAGACGATCAATACTAAATCTATCCATTGACTAAAGATGGTTTCAAGAAGGAAGGAGAGAAATAACCTTTATATTATGTGTCTTCAACATGCCAACTCTGGTCTAAGTGCTTTACAATATTATGTCATCTATTCTTAAAAAGTAGGATATTGTTATCCCCATTTTTAGGATATAATTACAGGCCTAAAATTCAAATAGAGTTCTTTCTGCTTCTCAGCCTTTATGTTTTCCACTCATCTAAGCTGTCTCATAATGAGGGGTAAATGAATAAATAACAACTGAGAGGCCGGCCGTTTGCCCCTGCTCTTCACTCCAGCAGTTAGGCTGCATAGTTGGGTTGTTATTAATGTCATCCTTTTGGTCTTTGGATTTGGTTTACTAAAAAATAAGACTAAAAATCCAAATATTGCAGTAGTCTGTTGGCCTTTACCAATATAAACTAATATATAATTAATATCAAAATAATATCCCATGAAAGAAGTATCAAGGCAGATTTGTCACTTCTGAGATGGTGGTTCTTTAGTCCTTAGTCCCCTTAGCCTTCAGTCATACAAGCTCAAAGAATAGCATCACTTATGGCTACCAAAGCAAAGAGTTCAGGTCAGTGTGTGGATGTGTAGTTGGTAGTCCCACATTTCTCTTGGTGGCTTGCCAAGAAACCTATTTATTCTTCTGGACAGACCATCACTTTCCATCTTGAAAATAAGCTAGTTACCAAAGACACACACACACACACACACACACACACACCCCTTCTTGTGAATAAAAGCTAGGCAAAATTATGTTACTAGTAATGAAGAAATTGTAGTCTTTATTCCACTAAGGCACTCAGAACAACTTAAGGATTCTAACTGAGGAATCTTTTAACTGTGACATGTTTTAGTTGAGTAAGCTAGATATTGTCCTTTTACTGCTGTCTTGTTGACTTTGTTCATTCTCCTGGGTTCTACTCATCACCATTAATTAAAGGTTGGGCCCATGTAGTTTGCTAATACACTGTCCACAATTCGTCTTGGGTTCTCTAGGTAGTTATAGAAGAATACAAGGAAATTTGTTTTCTGATTTATGTAGTAATTACAATTATTTTAGCAAAATATCTTTTATGAAATGTACTTTATAACTAAAGCAGGGAAGATCTCTTAGGAGCCATTTAATTAGGTTTGTCATTTCTAGTTGAATGGGTCAACCACACATAGGGTCTAGGGCACAAAAGTATATAGTCTTTCTCTCTTGAGTAAAGATTGTGTTCAAAAGTATTTAAAACCATGCACTATTATAAACCTCAGTTTGGAAAAAATTGAAAACATTCCCAGTGGCACTAAATCTTTTGACAATTTCTTCAGAAATACCAAGGAGAGATCCTCTGTCTGTCCAAAGGAGCCACACTGTAGTTGCCCATAGGCTGCCTCATTCTGCAGGTTCCCAGTATACTTCCATGAGGTGCTATGGCTGAGTGAACAAAAATAACAAAGCCATCTATGGATTACTAAATAACCACTTCAGCTAAAAAAACCATCCTAAAAATTACATACATTTAAGCCTTTATTTTTTTTTGCTTGGGGTTATTTGTGTCCTGTTTGCTTCTATCTATGAGATGTTTGCATTGTCATAGTAAAATTTTTATTATAAACCTTTTATTTCCTTTCTACAGGTATGGATTAGAATGTCTGTTCAGGTTTTACAGTTATGGACTGGAAAAAAAATTCAGACAAGAAATTTTTAAGGATTTCCAAGAAGAAACCAAAAAAGACTACGAATCTGGTAAAATAATACAAAACAAAACCCAATAATCTTACTCTATTTGGAAACTGTAAACCTGAGGCAATAAACAGGGAAGGAGTTCATAACTATTTTCTTCAGAATAGGCTATTTAAGACCTTCAGGCCACTATTAACGGTTCTTGATGAAGGATGGGGCACCATATAGTAAGAAGGTCATCCCTGTGAGGTGTTAGAAAATAACCATGCCCAAGAGTTCCTTTATGGAGTAGTATTTTGCCATTTTCCCCTTGACAGACATGAAGATGATACTCACTGATATTCCATTACATGAAAATTCTTTGTAACAGCAGGTATGCTTGGAAAGATGGAACAGCACAGTGGGTAACAGTGCAAGCTTTGGGCTAGATCCATACGTAGATCTGAATCCCATTTTCACCACTTGGTAGCTGTGTGACCTTGGTTAAGTTACATAACTTTGTTAGCCTTAGTTTACTTATCAGTAATGTACACAAGAGCACCCATATTACAGGTTTGTATATGCTTCAAATTAGTTTAATATATAAAAACCACTTAATACCTGTCATATAACAAATGCTTACTAAATGTTAGCTGCCATTATTATTACAATGTCTTCTTCTCAAAATCTAGATAAAGTATATGCTGGAGGATAAATGGTCATTTGCTGGTAGGATGATTAATATGAATCATTTTTTAAATTCTATATAATTGTGAATATTTTTCTTTGTTATTAGGTCAGCTATATGGATTAGAAAAGTTTTGGGCTTATCTAAAATATTCTCAATCTAAGACGCAGTCTATTGACCCAAAACTTCAGGAATACCTCTGTAGCTTTAAGAGGTTAGAAGACTTCCGCATTGACGTAAGTTTTAAGTCTTTTCTTCTGTAGTCTTTTTATTACCTTCATATTTTGAGCTTTCAGTGACTTTCTTAACTTTAATTTTACAATTTTTATTTTTTTAACTTTTTATTTTGAAATGGTAATTTTCTAGTTTTGAAATCAAACTTTAAAACAGGTGCAAAAATAGTATAAAGAATTCCCATATTGCCAAATGTTAACATCTTACGTAACCACAGTGCAATTGTCAGTTCACTTTAATTTTGGTATGCCCCTATAATTAAACATTTTATAGATTTAGTAACTTTTATGTGGGTATGTTACTAATTTCTCACTAACAGTTCTAAAATTTTTCACTTTCTATGTACTTTTATTCTATACTTTTCATAATATGTGCTGATATAACATGAATTTAAGTTTCCCCACATAAAAAAATTAAGACAAGAATGTTACGTACATATATAGAGACAGGAGAGTAAGCCTTAATTTGATTTCAAGAGGAAAAGGAAAGCATTAAAAAAAAGAATGGGATGAAAATAAGATAAAGGACAGGGGGAAAAAAATAAGAAGAATCAAAAGAACAGAAATGAGAGAGGTGAAAGGAATGCTAGGTCCATCTTTGCTTAGTATTGTAATTTGTCTTATATTTTGTGTAAATAGGTTTGATGGCTCAGGGATGGAATTAATAGAAGTGCCTGTCTGTGGAATTAAAATGTTTCTAGAGTGGCCTAGCCAGTTCTATAGCAGGGACATCCTTGCTCTGTAATAGTGACTTTTGTCCTATCTGAGCAGAAACTAAGAATTCAGGCCTCCGCTTTTAAATACAGTGGACAATTGGAGAAGGAGGTTATGGTCTTAACTTGTCTCCAAATGAAAATATTAGTCTGGTGGTGTATAGTTCTGGGCTCCCAAATCTTTGTAACTGGAAAGGCCTTAAAAGCTGACTTGTTTAGTGCAGAATACCGTTTCACTGCCTACCCTCTCCTTGCTTGTAGTCTGAGGGGATTTGGGAGCTTAATGGATATTTATGTTTGAAATGTTTAAAATTAGTACCATCAGTAATGCTCTCCAGTTTCCTTATCCTAGAAGTCCTAGATAAACCTTCAGACTTGCTAAAGATTATTTGATTTGGTATCTCTTTTTTCTCCCTGCTGCTTTCATTTATCTGTTAAACATTATCATTCAAACAAGCCTAGGATAGGAGTTTAGGGTTGGAAGGGACTAGACTTATAAATGCTTTGCAGTTGACAGAAGTTGAAAAAAGAAGGAAAATAGGCTCTTTGAAACATTTTCTTGGAGGCAGGGAACCCAGCCTTATATTTATGCCCCGCAATGTAGTTCAAGTCCTAAAACATGTAAGAATCTTAATAAATATATGTTGAGTGAAAGAATGAACAAGTACTGATAGGCTGATTTAGTCAAGGAGGAAATTTAAGTTTAATACCTTAAATTGCTGTTAAGTTTTTGTTATACTAATAAAATCTACTGAAATGCCAACATAGTTTCCTTCTTGGTTGAAAAAGTCTGACCGTAGATTATGAAGGGAGGAAAAAAAAGTAAAATTGTCACTATATTATCTTTCATAATTTGCAGCCCCCTATTAGTGAGGAATTTGGAAGAAAAAGACATTCATCTACTTCTGGTGAGGACAGTAGTCGTCATAGACTTCCATCTAATTCCTCTACAAAGCCACCAAATGCTGCTAAGCCTACATCTGCTAATCAGCTTCAGGGTCCCAATAAACTGTCCCAGAAGGAATACTTCACAGGAGTCCAGTGACAATTCACACCAGAACAGTGCTGCCTCAGTCTCAACAGATGGTGAAATGCCTGAGAAATAGACTCTTATGAAAGTTGTTTGCCCTTGAAATAGACATTTACTTCAGTATTTATTTGGGAAAAATCTTCTGATGTTTAATTGTGATAATCATAAAAAAGAAAAAGGAAGAAAAGTGGTAGCATTTTTTTCTAACAAGATAAATTCTAAAAACATTTTCCCTGATGTCATGAGCAAGGATAGTTTTGGTGACCTTTTGTAGGGATCCTCTAGTAATGTATTTTGGTCTCAGTATTTCTTTTTCAAAGCAATTGTTTACAAGAACAGCATTCCTTAAATATATACAAAAACAATACAAGGAATGCCTAACATTTTCAGCTCATACTTCTTAAAGAAGATATAGTATGTTGTATTCATCTCTTCTATAGAGCTTTCCTAAAGAATCCAATTACCCTGTTATCAATTCATATTTGAACTTATCAAAAACAAAGGAAGATTACATATGTATTTTTTAAATTTAAAAAAAGAATATAAAATAATAATTTGCTTTTCTTTTAGACATATAGTTTAAGGAAATTTCTTTTTTTAACCAAAGTATAATTATATTGCAGTTAAATTGAAGTATAAAATATGTGCACTTTGGATGCTGGGTTTTGCTTTTTTTTCCTGTAGTCATACCTCATGATTTCCATAGTTATTGTTGTGCTGGTGTGGAGTGTTCTGAATTGGCATCAGCTGGTTACATATTAGAAGAGATTTGCTTTTTGTGACTCTTTAATAAACCTGCACAAGTAATTGAAAACTTGGTTGAGATTGGTTGGAATATTGTTCTAAATCAATTAAATCTTGCCCTGTTTTGAATGCATCTGCTGTTTGTATATCTGCAGGTGGGTATGTCACAGGCAGTCAGATTATCTTCAATTTAAAAGAAGTACTTAGTTTTTCCTTTTTGTTTCTTTTAGTTTTGTTTTATGTTCATGTTTTCAAGAGTTATAGCAAATTGATTTCTAAGTTTTATTGCTCTTGCAACTGATGTAAATGATAGTTTCAGTTTTTGTGGGTATTAAAAAAATAAAGCACTTATTCTAAATTATTGGAATTGATTTTAATTATTTTGTTTAGAATATAGTTGAAAAACTGTAATATCAAATTCTGCTAGTAGAAGACCATTATATTTTGTGAATGAAGTTTCAGTTATAAACTTAGCCATTTTTATTTACCACTTATATTTTCTTGGCAGAGCAGCTAGTTTAATACACTAAATTATTATTATTTTCTTTTTGATGTCTTGTTCTTATAGAGTGACAACATTGTAATACATATAATCTTTGGCTAAGTTGGCTATTCATCAGGAACTAAGAGATTTTCATTAGTTATTATCCACGCATAAGTGATAATCTGCAGTTTTATATTTAGTATTTGGGGGTCATTTTGATGTGTTAATTTTAGGAAACAGTCAAATTTGAATACTCAAAATAAATTTTACTTAGAGATATTGGAAAGAGAATGCAGAACAACTAAGGGATTAGAATAATATATTTCTAAATGTTTTCTTAAGTGGATATGTAATTCTGGCTTTTCACTGAGAAATTTCCAGATCATACTCATTAGCTTTAAGGGGTTCTCTTGCAATGATCTAAAAAATTTTCTCGGTATCCTTTTTGTATTGAACACATACATCTGAAACCTGTATTTAAGATTATTTCTACTCACCTAAATATGCAAGTGTAAATTTGATTGGAAAATTGTATATTTTATATGAAAATACAGTAATCAAGAGTTTTGTGATGTGTAATTAGAAATTTTATCATTATTTTGGTTATAAAAGTAATACATGTAATTGGGAAATTTAGAAAAGCACAAAGAAGAAAATAAAGTACCTTTTTAAAAAAGAAAAAAACAAAATCGGTATCATGCTATACATCTGGTGTTATAACCTGCTTTTTCCACATCTTAGAGGTAAGCATTTATTGATGTCATTATTTCTACAACATGACTTTTACAAGTTACATAAAATTCCAGCATATACTTCACGTTGCATCATATTTTACATTTATCTGATCTCCTATTGTTGAACTTTTGCATGTGATGAGGTTTGAGCTGTTATAAACAACAACGTAATCACATCCCTACAGATGAATCTTTGTGTATATATCAAATTGGAGTTTCAGGGAAGTTCACATTTATGAAAGACTGACCTTAGTACAGTAATGGTTTTTGTCGTAAAAGGGAAAATCTTTGAATTTCTTTCAGTTATCAAAAACAGCTACCAAGATAGGTCTTACATAAAAGCAAAGTGGTGCAATGAGAACTTGAGGAAAGTAGGGGGGATACTTCTCTTTATGCCATTTCAGCTTGTTAAAGGTTTCTTAAGAACATTCTACTTTCAGATAGCAGGGGAAACCTGTACTTCGAGTATAAATTCCCAGTAGTTGAAATTCTAGGTAAACATGTATTCCCATTTAACACACTCTAGAATGGTTGCACAGTTTATATTTCACCAACAGCATCTGCTTTCCTACATCCTCACCAACACTGGTTATTATAAATCTTTCTCTTTGACAGATTGAGAAACAAAATATTATTTTAATGAGTTTACTAATGAGTGGTAATTTTTATTCTTTATAAACTATATTATTTGTAGTTAGCTTGATCATATCCCTTATGTCTTCCTTTTGTTATTATCTTTTTCTGATTGATTTACATAGCTTTTTTACTTATCAAGAACATTAACCTTTTGCTTTCTAATTTTGTTTCTGTAAGTTTGACATAGTATGTATATTTTTTGATAAATTTTTAAAAATTTACTCCTTAAATTTTAAATGTAAAATTCAAGCAAATAAAAGCATTGTTATTTAATGAAAATAAATCTAAATAGCCCTACCCAAAATTTATATAAGTCCCTAGAGACCTTAGATGCTTCCTTATGATTTTGCAGTTTTCCATTTTATAAGTAAAACTATTTTATTTAAAAATTTTAAAAACAAAATTATTTAAATCCAAACTACTTATTTTTTTAAGAAATAGGTGAGGCCATATTTAGAATTCTTTATACGAAAAGTAATTAGGAATAAAGTTATGCTTTAAAATTGATATTTTAGTTTTAAAATAGATTTTATGTTTTAAACTTGTTTTGCCAGTTTGGGACTCCACGCTGACATTCTCTCCTTGACTTTCTCTGACATGCTTCTTCTTGCCATTATACTAAATGACGTTACCACTTTCCTTTCTTTTTTTAATAATTTTTTATTGTTATGTTAATCACCATACATTACATCATTAGTTTTTGATGTAGTGTTCCATGATTCATTGTTTGTGCATAACACCCAGTGCTCCACGCAGAATGTGCCCTCTTTAATAGCCATCACCAGGCTAACCCATCCCCCCACCCCCCCTCCCCTCTAGAACCCTCAGTTTGTTTTTCAGAGTCCATCGTCTCTAATGGTTCATGTCCCCCTCCGACTTACTCCACTTCATTCTTCCCCTCCTGCTATCTTCTTCTTCTCTTTTTTTCTTAACATATATATTGCATTATTTGTTTCAGAAGTACTGATCCATGATTCATCAGTCTTGTACAATTCACAGTGCTCACCATAGCACATACGCTCCCCAATGTCTATCACCCAGCCACCCAATCCCTCCCACCCCCCACCATTCCAGCAACCCTCAGTTTGTTTCCTGAGATTAAGAATTCCTCATATCAGTGAGGTCATATGATACATGTCTTTCTCTGATTGACTTATTTCACTCAGCATAACACCCTCCAGTTCCATCCACATCGTTGCAAATGGCAAGATCTCATTCCTTTTGATGGCTGCATAATATCCCATTGTGTATATATACCACTTTTTCTTTATCCATCTGTCGATGCACATCTTGGCTCTTTCCACAGTTTGGCTATTGTGGACATTGCTGCTATAAACATTGGGGTGCATGTACCCCTTCGGATCCCTACATTTGTATCTTTGTGGTAAATACCCAGTAGTGCAATTGCTGGATCATATGGTAGCTCTATTTTCAACTGTTTGAGGAAACTCCATACTGTTTTTCAGAGTGGTTGCCCCAGCTTGCATTCCCACCAACAGTGTAGGAGGGTTCCCCTTTCTCCACATCCCCGCCAACATCTGTCGTTTCCTGACTTGTTAATTTTAGCCATTCTGACTGGTGTGAGGTGGTATCTCATTGAGGTTTTGACTTGGATTTCCCTGATGCTGAGCGATGTTGAGCACTTTTTCATGTGTCTCTTGGCCATTTGGATGTCTTCTTTGGAAAAATGTCTGTTCATGTCTTCTGCCCATTTCTTGATTGGATTATTTGTTCTTTGGGTGTTGAGTTTGATAAGTTCTTTATAGATTTTGGATTCTAGCCCTTTATCTGATATATCATTTGCAAATATTTTGTCCCATTCTGTCGGTTGTCTTTTGGTTTTGTGCACTGTTTCTTTTGCTGTGTAAAAGCTTTTTATCTTGATGAAATCCCAATAGTTCATTTTTGCCCTGGCTTCCCTTGCCTTTGGCGATGTTTCTAGGAAGAAGTTGCTGTGGCTGAGGTCGAAGAGGTCACTGCCTGTGTTCTCCTTTAGGATTTTGATGGACTCCTGTCTCACGTTTAGGTCTTTCAACCATTTAGAGTCTATTTTTGTGTGTGGTGTAAGGAAATGGTCCAGTTTCATTCTTCTGCATGTGGCTGTCCAATTTTCCCAACACCATTTGTTGAAGAGACTGTCTTTTTTCCATTGGACATTCTTGCCTGCTTTGTCAAAGATGAGTTGACCATAGAGTTGAGGGTCCATTTCTGGGCTCTCGATTCTGTTCCATTGATATATGTGTCTGTTTTTGTGCCAGTACCATACTGTCTTAATGATGACAGCTTTGTAATAGAGCTCTAAGTCCGGAATTGTGATGCCGCCAGCTTTGCTTTTCTTTTTCAATATTCCTCTGGCTATTCGGGGTCTCTTCTGGTTCCATACAAATTTTAGGATTATTTGTTCCATTTCTTTGAAAAAGGTGGATGGTATTTTGATGGGGATTGCATTGAATGTGTAGATTGCTCTAGGTAGCATTGACATCTTCACAATGTTTGTTCTTCCAATCCATGAGCATGGAACGTCTTTCCATTTCTTTGTGTCTTCTTCAATTTCTTTCATGAGTATTTTATAGTTTTCTGAGTACAGATCCTTTGCCTCTTTGGTTAAATTTATTCCTAGGTATCTTATGGTTTTGGGTGCAGTTGTAAATGGGATCGACTCCTTGATTTGTCTCTCTTCTGTCTTGTTGTTGGTGTATAGGAATGCCACTGATTTCTGTGCCTTGATTTTATATCCTGCTACTTTACTGAATTCCTGTATGAGTTCTAGCAGTTTTGGGGTGGAGTCTTTTGGGTTTTCCACATACAATATCATATCATCTGCAAAGAGTGAGAGTTTGACTTCCTCCTTGCCGATTTGGATGCCTTTGATTTCTTTTTGTTGTCTGATTGCTGTGGCTAGGACTTCTAATAGTATGTTGAATAGCAGTGGTGAGAGTGGACATCCCTGCCGCATTCCTGACCTTAGGGGAAAAGCTCTCAGCTTTTCCCCATTGAGAATGATATTCGCTGTAGGTTTTTCATAGATGGCTTTTATGCTATTGAGGTATGTACCCTTTATCCCTATACTCTGAAGAGTTTTGATCAAGAAAGGATGCTGTACTTTGTCAAATGCTTTTTCTGCATCTATTGAGAGGATCATATGATTCTCGTTCTTCCTTTTGTTAATGTATTGTATCACTTTGATTGATTTGCGGATGTTGAACCAGCCTTGCAGCCCAGGGATAAATCCCACTTGGTCATGGTGAATAATACTTTTAATGTACTGTTGGATCCCATTGGCTAGTATTTTGGTGAGAATTTTTGCATCCATGTTCATCAAGGATATTGGTCTGTAATTCTCCTTTTTGATGGGGTCTTTGTCTTGGGGATCAAGGTAATGGTGGCCTCATAAAATGAGTTTGGAAGTTTTCCTTCCATTTCTATTTTTTGGAACAGTTTCAGGAGAATAGGTTTTAATTCTTCTTTAAATGTCTGATAGAATTCCCCTGGGAAGCCTTCTGGCCCTGGGCTTTTGTTTGTTGGGAGATTTTTGATGACTGCTTCAATTTCCTTAGTGGCTATAGGTCTGTTCAGGTTTTCTATTTCTTCCTGGTTCAATTTTGGTAGTTGATACATCTCTAGGAATGCAAGCATTTCTTCCAGGTTATCTAATTTGCTGGCATAGAGTTGCTCATAATATGTTCTTATAATTGTTTATATTTCTTTGGTGTTGGTTGTGATCTCTCCTCTTTCATTCATGATTTTGTTGATTTGGGTCATTTCTCTTTTCTTTTTGATAAGTCTGGCCAGGGGTTTATCAATCTTGTTAATTCTTTCAAAGAACCAGCTCTTAGTTTCGTTGATCTGTTCTACTGTTCTTTTGGTTTCTATTTCATTGATTTCTGCTCTGATCTTTATTATTTCTCTTCTCCTGCTGGGTTTAGGCTTTATTTGCTGTTCTTTCTCCAGCTCCTTTAGGTGTAGGGTTAGGTTGTGTATTTGAGACCTTTCTTGTTTCTTGAGAAAGGCTGGTATTGCTATATACTTTCCTCTCAGGACTGCCTTTGCTGTGTCCCAAAGATTTTGAACAGTCGTGTTTTCATTTTCATTGGTTTCCATGAATTATTTTAATTCTTCTTTAATTTCCTGGTTGACCCATTCATTCTTTAGTAGGATGCTCTTTAGCCTCCATGTATTTGAGTTCTTTCTGACTTTCCTCTTGTGATTGAGTTCTAGTTTCAAAGCACTGCGGTCTGAAAATATGCAGGGAATAATCCCAATCTTTTGGTACTGGTTGAGACCTGATTTGTGACCTAGGATGTGATCAATTCTGGAGAATGTTCCATGGGCACTAGAGAAGAATGTGTATTCCGTTGCTTTGGGATGGAATGTTCTGAATATGTCTGTAAAGTCCATTTGGTCCAGTGTTTCATTTAAAGTCTTTATTTTCTTGTTGATCTTTTGCTTAGATGATCTGTCCATTTCAGTCAGGGGGGTGTTAAAGTCCCCCACTATTATTGTATTGTTGTCAATGTGTTTCTTTGCTTTTGTTATTAATTGCCTTATATAGTTGGCTGCTCCCACGTTAGGGGCATAGATATTTAAATTGTTAGATCTTCTTGTTGGATAGACCCTTTAAGTAGGATATAGTGTCCTTCCTCATCTCTTATTACAGTCTTTGTTTTAAAATCTAATTTGTCTGATATAAGGATTGCCACCCCAGTTTTCTTTTGGTGTCCATTAGCATGGTAAATGGTTTTCCACCCCCTCACTTTCAATCTGGGGGTGTCTTTGGGTCTAAAATGAGTCTCTTGCAGACAGCATATTGATGGGTCTTGTTTTTTAATCCAATCTGATAGCCTGTGTCTTTTGATTGGGGCATTGAGCCCATTTACATTCAGGGTAACTATTGAAAGGTATGAATTTAGTGCCATTGTATTGCCTGTAAGGTGACTGGTACTGTATATTGTCTGTGTTCCTTTCTGATCTATGCTGCTTTTAGGCTGTCTTTTTCCTTAGAGGACCTCTTTCAATATTTCTTGTAGGGCTGCTTTTGTGTTTGCAAATTCCTTTAGTTTTTGTTTGTCCTGGAAGCTTTTTATCTTTCCTTCTATTTTCAATGATAGCCTAGCTGGATATAGTATTCTTGGCTGCATATTTTTCTCGTTTAGTGCTCTGAAGATATCATGCCAGTCCTTTCTGGCCTGCCAGGTCTCTGTGGATAGGTCTGTTGCCAATCTAATGTTTCCACCATTGTAGGTTACATATCTCTTCTCCCGAGCTGCTTTCAGGTTTTTCTCTTTGTCTCTGAGACTCGGAAGTTTTACTATTAGATGTCGGGGTGTCGACCTATTTTTATTGATTTTGAGAGGGGTTCTCTGTGCCTCCTGGATTTTGATGCCTGTTTCCTTCCCCACATTAGGGAAGTTCTCTGCTCTAATTTGCTCCAATATACCTTCTGCCCTCTCTCTCTTTCTTCTTCTGGGATCCCAATTATTCTAATGTTGTTTCATCTTATCATATCGCTTATCTCTCGAATTCTGCCGTCGTGATCCTGTAGTTGTTTATCTCTCTTTTTCTCAGCCTCTTTATTTTCCATCCTTTGGTCTTCTATATCGCTGATTCTTTCTTCTGCCTCATTTATCCTAGCAGTTAGTGCCCCCATTTTTTATTGCACCTCATTAATAGCCTTTTTGATTTCGACTTGGTTAGATTTTAGTTCTTTTATTTCTCCAGAAAGGTTTTCTCTAATAACTTCCACACTTTTTTCAAGCCCAGCTAATATCTTTAAAGTCATGATTCTGAACTCTAGGTCCGACATCGTACTAATGTCAGTATTGAGTAGGTCCCTGGCAGACGGTACTACCTCTTGTTCTTTTTGCTGAGGTGATATTTTTCGTCTTGTCATTTTGTCCAGAGGAGAACAGATGAATGAGACAACAGAATGCTAACAGGTTAACAACGTCTCCAGCAAATATACTCTATACAAATCAGAAAAGACCTGAAACCAGGGGACAAGAAAGGGAAAGAAAGAAGAGAAAAAAAAAAAAAAAGGAAAAAGGAAAAGATAAAAAGAAACAAAAACAGAACAAAACAAAACAAAAAAAACAGAATATGATCAAATATGACCAGGCTAGTGCATAGATCAGTGCCACACACTAGCTTTTGGGCATATTTTGGTCTGTTAAAAGAAAGTGCCTGCTGAAATTTTAAAGGAAGAAAGACATATATGTACAAAATAAGGGTTGATACAATGAAGGGATGGAAGATGACTGTAAAGATGAAAATTATAAAAGATTTTATAAAAGGAATTGGTAAGATAAGAAGTTGTTTTTAAAAAGAAAGAAGATTTAAAAAGAAAAAAAAGAAAAAAAAAGGGAGAGAATGTGATCAGGCAGAAGAATAGAACAAAGCCATACACTAGTGATTTAGGGTATATTTTGATCTGTTAGAAGAAATTGTATCTCAAAATTTTAAAGAGAGAACAACTTATATATATATATGCCAAAAATAAGGGTAACTACTATGAAGGGATAAAAATATGACTCTAAAAATGAAAAATAAAAAATGTTTTTTTTAAAAAAGGGATTGATAAGATGTTTGAAAAAGGGAAAAAGAAAAATTAAAAAAAAAACAGTTAAAAAAATTAACTTTGAAAAACTAATGAATTATGGTAAAAAAGCCATGAATTCTATGTGCAGTTTTCCCCTAGCGCTGGAGTTCTCCCATTCTCCTTGATCGGTAAACTTGGTCTTGGCTTGCTGGCTGTTCGTGCTGATCTTCTGGGGGGAGGGGCCTGTTGCCATGGTTCCCAAATGTCTTTGCCGGAGGCGGAATTGCCCCGCCCTTGTCGGTCCGGGCTAAGCCAGCTGCTCCGGTTTGCTCTCAGGAGCTTTTGTTCCCTGCAAGCTCTCGGTACAGCTTTGGAGGACCAGGGTGAAAATGGTGGCCTCCCAATCTCCCCCCGGAGGAGCTGAGAACTTGGGGCCCCTCTTCTCAGTGCGCCCCCAGAGAAAAGCAGTCACTCCCGTCTCCCTGGTCTCCGGCCGCACTCCGTGTTCACCCGGCCTGTGATCAAGTGTTTCTATGTCTGGCACCCGACCCCGTGTGAAGTCTCCAAACCCAGCAGATCCCTGCGGTGCACTCCTGTGCCACTCCTCCCAGGGGAGGAAGGGGAGTCTCCCCAGCTCTGCCGCTTGTTGGGTCCCTGCTGGAGGAGCAGTGGCCTGACTGGGCCGCGGATCACAGTCTATGGCAACCCCGAGCTGAGAGCCCGCGCCTCGGCTCCGTCTCTGCAGCCAGCTTTCCCGCTCCGATACCTGGGAGCTCTGGCGCACTCAGGCACCCTGGTCTTTCTGTGGCCCCGAGGGTCCTGAGACCACACTGTCCCGCAAGGGTTCCACCCCCTGCTTAGCCACTGCAGCGACGTCCCTCAGTGGAGCTGACTTCTAAAAGGTCCGATTTTGTGCCCCACGGCTCTAGCACTTGCCAGAAGCGGCCGACGGAGGCCCCTCCCCCGCCGTCTATCCTCCCGAATATCGCCTCGGATTCACTTCTCCGCACGTCCTACCTTCCAGTAAGTGGTCGCTTCTCTGTTCAGAGAGTTGTTGCTACTCTCCTCTTCGATCTCCTGTTGAGTCCGTAGGTGTTCAGAATGGTTTGATCCCTATTCAGCTGAATCCCTGGGACCAGACGAAATCCAGGTCTCCTACTCCTCCGCCATCTTCCATCCTATTCCCACCACTTTCCTTTCTGTGCTTAAATCTTGTCTTTCAATTAATTTTTTAGTTCTTACAAAACTGCTTGTTTTTATTCTTGCACAGGAGACTGATCCAATAGTGGGTAATACCTAATTATATCACCACTAGATGGCAGAATGGAATAAGTCAAATCTGACAAAGTGTGTGTGTGTGTGTGTGTGTGTGTGTGTGTGTGTGTGTGTGTGTGTGTGTTGAACTCTCCATCTTGTGGTGACATATAATTAAATCAATTACTCTTGCATTCCTAATAGTCCTATGTGTCTCAACAACTCATGATTACCTTGTTAGGGCAATGCCAAACTGTGCTTAGTTATTAGTAAATAAATATAGTGACAGCATTAAGATTTGTGTGTGGTTAAAGATAAAAATACTATTGCTTTGGTTTTTTGTCCTTTTACTTTAAAGTTTGAAGTACTTCATTAGCATTATTTGTGATTAACTCTCAAGATACAAACAAGCAAGAAAATTGTTAAGATATGTCTGTTTAAATGTCTGGCTAACTTAAGCTGTATAGTTAAATCACACAAGTGAATGGATCCTGCCTGAAACATGAGAAACTTAAAGTTAGATGTTACTTTTTTTTTTTAAGATTTTATTTATTTGACAGCACAAGCAGAGGGAGAGAGAGGGAGAAGCAGGCTCCCTGCTGAGCAAGGAGCCCGATGTGGGACTCGATCCCAGGATCCTGGGATCATGACCCGGGCTGAAGGCAGGTGCTTAACTGACTGAGCCACCCAGGCGTCCCAGATGTTACTTTTATAATTAGAGCAAATTGTTATCATACAGCTAGTTGAAAGGCAAAGCAAGAATTTGAATTCAAGTAGTTTGAGTTCTAGACCCCAAGCTCTTCATCTTAACCAGAGTGATCTTAAACATCAGTCTGAAAGTGGACTCTGACTCTAAAAGTCAACTGCAATGATTCTTTACTATTATAAAATCAAGATTAGATTCTTCTGGTTAAGACTGTAAACTTTTCGTATCATGGACATCCTCTGCAGTAATGGATGGCCTAGTAGCATAAATATATGCATTGAGTGCTATATGGTAAATCCTCTTTCGGAGGAAAATCATGATTAGGGAACAATATAATTTATGCATTTAAATGTTTTCCCAGAATGAGGTACAGTGAATAAAAACTAAACATTTTATCCAGAACATGATTATAAATTTTGTATTACCTTAGGGTTATTATTGTTAACTAACAATACTATAGTATTCATAAATAATGGTATGTTAGCCTCAAAAAAAGCTTGAAGGAAATATGCCACACCATTAACAGGAAACACCTCTGGCTTTATGCTTTACCAATTTTCTGAATTGTGTACAATGAGTCTTTTTTAAACTTGGCCAATTAAGACACGATTTGGTTAACAGAATGGTTTCTACCAATATACTATACATATTTGCTTCAGTAAAAAAGCAGAATGTGCTCCTTGTTGTTTTAGTTTTGTTTTTTTTCCAGGTAGTATTCCAGCTGTACAAAATTGAATACCTTTCTCAGAGTGGTTTTTTTTAAAGATTTTATTTATTCAAGAGAGAGTGCGTGCATGCCCAACGCCCACAAGCAAGAGCAAGAGCACGAGCGCGAGCGGGAGTGGAGGGGGAGTAGGGAATGGGAGAGGGACAAGCAGACTCCCTGCTGAGCAGGGAGCCAAGGGTGGGGCTCCATCCCAGGTCCCCTGAGATCATGACCTGAGCTGAAGTCAGATGCTTAACTGACTGAGCCTCCCAGGTGCCTCTCTCAGCATGTTTTAAGATACATTAGACTTTTGGGGCGCCTGGGTGGCTCAGTTGGTTAAGCATCCAACTTTTGATTTTGGCTCAGGTCATGATCTCAGGGTCTGAGATTGAGCCCCATGTTGGGCTCTGTGCTGGTCATGGAGCCTGCTTAAGATTCTCTGTGCCCCACCTGCTCGTTCACTCTCTCTTTAAAAACAAAACAAAACAAAACAAAACATTAGACTTTCATGACCACATAATCAGAGTACTCTAATGTTTAATGTTAAAATGTTCTGGTTTCCAGTTGAATGCCAGTATAAGAGGAGACTATCTTTTATGAGTCAATAGAAGGGCTTTGAGAGGAGGAGGGTCTGTGAGACCCCAAAATTTAGTATGTAGAATTTGATATACTTACGAGTTCTTCTGGGGAGATAATCCATGGCTTTGATCAGATTCCTATGAGGATTTATGATCCCAAATAAGTATAGTATCCTCTGTTCTAGAGACAACTTATTTGTTAGAAACATGAATTGAATCCTTGATTCCCCTAAGTTCAGTCCTTCATCTACAAAATTGCATTTATTTTGAGTGTTATAAAGATTAAATGTAAAGCCTTTAACATAACATCTGTTAAAGCATTTAGTAAACACTAGCTATTATTAGGACTAAGCACTGGAGAAGTTATCTTCAGGAATGTAAAGATATTTTCTCCAATAGGCTATGAATATTTTAAATCTCATATGAAATTAATCTCAAAACATTTTAGTAAAGAAAAGTCGGATTCCTTTTAATGATTTCATTGTCATGGGGCACCTGGGTGGCTCAGTGGGTTGAGCCTTTGGCTCAGGTCATGATCCTGGAGTCCTGGGGTTGAGCCCTGCGTCGGGCTCCCTGCTCAATGGGGCGTTTGCTTCTCCCTCTCCCTTTTCCCCTCCACCACTCATGCTTGCTCTCTCTCTCTCTCTCTCAAATAAAATCTTAAAGGAAAAATGACTTCATTGTCCTAGAGTAATGCAGTTATGAACACTTTTCTGTCCTTGTGGTGGCTCACTTACTTTAATAGGGGTAGGAGGGTGCTTAGATGCTGCTCTTTCTACTGACTCAGAACAACTGACAAGGGGGTGAATTCCATGAATTGGTCACCAGGTCATGAATCTGAACTATCATAATGTCTCAGTTTTACTTTTCTGTCTTATTTATTAATAATTTTGCTGATGATGTTTTTCCAGCATCACCACTGTATTACTTGTGCCTCATAAATATCCAGTCCCTGAGCAGGATATGAGAATCTGCCTTACCATGACCCATGGCGTCTCCCAGGCTCAGTGACACTCTAGTAACCACCAACCCCCACTGCCATTCACTGCCTGTCACTTCCTTTTGCATGAACCAGAGTATATAATCTAAGGACCAAGGGAAGCATAAAAATTTCAAGTGTCTGCCTTCGGCTCAGGTCATGATCCTAGGGTCCTGGGATCGAGCCCCACATTGGGCTTCCTGTTCCGCGGGAAACCTGCTTCTCACTCTCCCACTCCCCCTGCTTGTGTTCTCTCTGTCGCTCTCTCTCTCTCTGTCAAATCAATAAAATCTTAAAAAAAAGAAAGAAACCTCTTTGGGTTGTCAAGGTAGTATGGTATAATGCAGCAGTACTCAAATTGGGGGTATGCCCAGGAGTACATAAATACTTCCAGGGCAGTTTATGTAGACATAAATCATTTTAAAGGATTCAATTTCCAGATTCTCAACTAACATAAGTACTCTTTTATAAAATTGATTTATCTGATCATATGCTTGAGTTACTAATAGATTCTTCCACTTTATAAGAAAAGGCATTGCCCTTACCCATCCCAAATATCTCTAGATGTGAAAGGCATTATGGGCCACACAGAGGTGAAACCTTCTTTAATGATACATTTAGCTCTCATAAATTTAAGGTTTGCTGAATTTGTCCTTAACATTTCTGTTGGGTGCCTGGGTGGCTCAGTTGGTTAAGTGACTGCCTTCGGCTCAGGTCATGATCCTGGAGTCCAAGGATCGAGTCCCCCATTGGGCTCCCTGCTCAGAGGGGAGTCTACTTCTCCCTCTTACCTTCCCCACTCTCATGTGCTCTCTCTCTCTCTCTCTCAAATAAATAAATAAAATCTTTAAAAAAATAATAAAAATATTTCTGTTAAGAGTAGCTTTGTTTATTTTGTTTGGTGTTCAGTGTGTTAATCAATGAAAGAACATGTTTTTATCAAGTCTTACAAAATCTAATTACTGTCCTTATTTCATCTGATAAAATGTTTAAAATTTCCTACTTCCTATTTACAAGAAATATTTTAAAAATAGCTGCCAGAGAAAGTTGTTTTCAGCAGATTAAAACATTCTCTTTTATTAGATTTCTTTAAAAGGTTGGATCGTAATTCTTCTCAAGATAGCCATTTCCAATAGAACTTGTAGCAGAGATGTCAAGCTGTTTAATCATTTCTCCTTTCCCTGGTGCATGCTGCTGGACTGCAAATCCATCTTCCTGCTGGTTTTGGTTTGCCAATATAACTGGTTCTGGGTTTTGGAAGGTAGAGGAAGTAAGGGGCACCACTTCTAAAGCTGCCTATATGCCATCTCCGTGCTCATTTTTTCATTTTGGGGCTATGTGGAAGCCTCAGGTGGAAGACAGCAGAGCCCCGAGATGGGAGGAGCCTGTGTATCTGTATCACCACCTAGTCCCTTTGGGGACTCTGTATTGTCAAGCGATAGTTTTCTGTACTAAGCCATCAAGAATTTGGAGTTTATTTGTTACAGTAGCTAGTATTACCTTAACTAATAATACAAAATTTACTACCTATGTTTCGTAATTACCAAAATGTGTATATATGTTGTCTTCATCAATTATGTATATTTGTAATAATAACTCAATCCGGAAGAAAAAAATTTTATCAATTAGAACTCCTTAAGGTAAGAAGAAAGTAAATGAAATTTTAAATTACATACATATTTTTGTTATAGATATATATCTGGTGACAAATAAGCAGTGGGTGTTAAATGTGAGTGATGAATCACTAAATTCTACACCTGTAACCAATTTTACCATATATGTTAACTAACTAGGACTCAAATAAAAACTTGAAATAAAAAAAAGACTTTCAAGCATTAACATGTATAAAGATAAAAATATGGAGAAAATGGAATGGAAATACAAGTTCAAGGAGAAAAGGGAAAGGTATAAATCTTCTAAATGTTAAAGAAGAGCTTGCTCATACATTTTATTTTATTCTGGGAGAGAGAGAGAGAGCATGAGCGGGGAGGGGCAGAGGGAGAGAATCTTAAGCAGGCTCCATGCTTAACTTGGGGCTCAAATTCACGACCCTGAGATCAAGCCTCATGTGGAGCTCTGCGCTCAGTGGGGAGTCTGCTTGAGGACTCTCTCTCAAATACATAAATCTTTTTAAAAATGGATATAAATATTATATTTGGGTTTCACTGGATTCACTTAAAAGGTGATATTTATAATTATTGGTTCAGTATAATATGCTAGAAATTATGGCCTTTGCAACTATTAAAATGAAAAAAATTAAATGTCAATTTAAAGCTTTGTGAGGGATACATAAATTTTGAAAATTAATTTAGGGTTTTTCAGGCAAAAATATTTGAGCATTGATGAGAGGGGGGCAAGTGCAGACTTTGGAGTTAAGTAGCTCTGCATTCAAACTCTGGTTCTGCTGTATTGCTGGCCATGTTATGTTGATCTATGGGCCCTTATTCTACTCCCAATATTTAAATGGAAAATGCATGTAAATTACTATCTAGCACTAACCTGCTCTTGCTATTAAAAATCTTAAGTATTTCTAGGAGGGAAAAGAATTGGCCACTCAGGTGAAAATTAATTTATCAAATCCTCTATTTCTGAGAGTGAATGAAAAATTAAGTACAGAGGAGAAAGAACTTTATTTGGGAGAGAGGGATAATTTGGAGACATAAGCATGAATCAAAAGAAGAAACTCCGCTAGTGTGGCAAAGGGGTACTGGAAGGGCCTTTATTTGGGACGACACTAGGAAGGATAGCAAGGCTGTAAGTAAAGGAAAAATGAAAAGGAAGCATAAATTTGCTTTAACTTATCTTGGTTCTAGTCTCCCATATCATTAAAATAGCTCTCAAATTTGAAAGTTGCTCTAAAGATTGCTTTGAAGTTGATGTAATTATTTTATATGCACCATAGATAGCATGTACTTTATGAATCTCTTCCCTTGTGTTCCACGCCACTTCTCTTTTAAGTAGCTCCAGCGTGATACCAAAGAGTTAAGTAGGTCAACTGCCGCCTGTGTTCATTTCCTTTATAATTCTTTTAAATCTCTGAGAGAATTCAAGACATTAAATACGGCAACTTCTTTACCTAATATCTCCAATTATAGTTGGTACCTTAGTACTGAGATAGCAGATGAACGCTAGTGGCCAGGGCAGAACAGAAGCTGGGGAGGGATTGCAAAGGAGGTCATGCCTGGTAAACAGGATAAATAGCGTCATCTGACCTTTGTTACTTGGCACACGTTTGCAGAGATGTACCTACTAGTCATGAAAGCATTATTTTTAATAGCATAAGGTGACAAACAACTTGAATATCCAACAATAAGGGACTTGATATAGTACAGCCATATAATAGGATGCCATTGAGTAGGATAACTCAACAGTTGATAAGGAATAATGGGATATTCCTCAAGGAATAGTAAGGAGTAATCTACAAGACAGGTTAAATGAAGAAAAAGCAAGGCTCACAGCACCACCGTTTGATTAAAAAAAAAAAGATACACATATTTGCTTGCATACAAATTGAATAGCCCTAGAAGGATACATAAGAAAGTGATGAATAATGGTTGCCTGTGGGGAGGAGAACTGGGTAACTGGAGGGGTTAGAGAGGAGGGAGACTTTTACCCTCTTCTATTCCTTTTAAATTTTGTGCTGTATGTATATTATTAAAAAGAAAAATTAAGTTCCTGAGCTTCACATAGCTAAGAAATTAAGATTTATTACTGCTGACTCATTGTAACATCCCCTTTACGCTTTGCTGTAAAGACAAATAGTACTCGCAGCTATCTCTCTATATCTCTATCTGTATGTGTATACCCAATCTAGCTATATCTTCCAGACTTTGGGATGTTGGGGCTGTAAGCAGGAGAGAAATTATGCTCCTTCTCCTTCAGTGCTCCAAACCAACTCAGATATACCCAGGAGTGAGACAAAAGGAGCAAACCCAGGAATGCTGGCTTTGGCAACTGGGTTTAATACCCCTTTGCTCAGAAAGTTAAACATGCCCACCCAAAGACAGCTGGACAAATGCAGCCCTCTCCTCAGAGGGAAGTCGCTCACCATTTAGAAGAGGATGAGGAGATGAAGACGGAAAACTGGTCAGGTCTAGGGAATTTGGCCAGGGAAGAGAAAGGGCAAGAGGAGCTGAGCAGGGCAGCTCAATTCCTTTGCCAGTCTCACCAGTTACTCACACATGGGGAGGAGTGGAGAGCAAAGAGGAGGGAGGAACCTAATTTTCCCAGCATACGCTCCTGGAGGGTTTTTAGTGTCTATTCTGTGGGCTCAGGCAGGATCGCTGGGAAAAGGAAAGGCTGGTTTCTCCCATCAGCACCCAACATTGTTGCTGCTCCAAGGCCCTGTTTGCAGCTAATAGCCTGTACCCACTGATCTCTGCTAACACCCCTGCAATATCTGGTCATACTGGTTTGATTACCATCCCTTGTGTGCCTTGCACAGCTTCCTGCCTTTTGCACACCGTTTTCCTGGTTCGTTCTTTCCCTCAGCTGGTGCCCATTTTTCTTTTCAGGTCTAGATGCAGCTCTGCCTTGGCAGCCCCCTTGCTCGTCAGAGCCCTTTCAGCCCTTGTTTCCTGATCCCTCCGGTGGCCCCCAGCATGTGGTTCCTGTCTTGTTACGCTTCTCCTTACGGCTCTAGGCTCTACTACCTTAGCTTTTCAATCCTAAAGTGATTAATTAAGGAAAGCTTACCTTAAAAAAAAAAAGGAGAGAATTGGAGAGACCCTATTATGGGCTGCAGTTATATAATTTATACATGGGAAACTAAGATTGATAACTTTTGACTCATTTTAACATCCCAGATACAACAGAAGACAATGTGTGGTAGAGGAACTGAGACATCCCTTCCCAGGCTGTGGAACCTAGTGTACCATGAGGGAAATTTAATCTGTCTCCCCGTTCCTAGCTCTTGTTTCCCAGGATACTTTGGCAATTGTTTGTTCATAGATGCCCCATAAGCTCTTGGAGGCGGCTGAGAATTAAGTTGCTTATTAATTCATTTAGTCTTGACCTACATATGGTTGAATAATCACAGGGCCATCTGTCCTCCTTAATTAACATGCAGAGATGAGATTTCTCTCTACCTTCTGTGGATCATGTGTGAATCTTGTCAAGTGGGCCCCCAAACGACTTGCTGCCAGAGTCCTGGCAATTGCTTATAAGTGAAACCAACAACTAATAGGGAGGGCTTTTGTTGTGCTTGCTTGTTTTGTCTTTCAAAAAGGCCTCCTGTTGTGACTAGAGCCCTTGCAATTTCACCAGCCAAAGGCAATCTCATAAATGAATAAGCAATAATATATTTCCTTTTAGTTTAGGAGATAGAATGGGAGATTATCCCAGGTGCCTATGAGTTCTGTCTCCCACAGGCTTCCACATTTCTCACAGGGTCCTCACACTTGCCTGTATGAAATAGATGAACTGAAGCAGTCTTACTGAGCACTACTTCCTCTTGGTTGTTGACCTGAGATGTGATGGGTTAAAAGCTGTCAACTAAAACTAGACAAACCCTGAGGCACTCGGCTGGCTCTTGATTTCAGGGTTGTGAGTTTGAGCCCCATGGTGGGTATTTAAAAATAAAATCTCTTAAAAAATAATAAAAATAAAACTAGACAAACCCTTATTGATAATCATGGAGTTGAAACTTTGGAGTATCTGTGAACTTTTATGACAAGAAAATTCTATTTAATAGTTATCAAGGAGCTGACCAAATGAAGACCTTCATGGCTCTGGCGAGATGAATGACCAGTCATGTGAATGATAATAGCTTCCATGTTAGAGTGCTTAGCTGTATAGTGCCATATGCTTTATATCTCTTGAGCCTCAGTATATCCCTGTGAGTTACACTGGGCAGGGGTATAATCATCATTTTATAGATCAATGAAAATAATTAAAGAGCCCTAGAAAAGTGAGATACTTGTTCACAATCATTGCTTTGAAGTACGGAGTTGGAACTAAAACCCTGATTCTTGTCTCTTTATGAACTGCCCTTTCCAATAGAGTAGCTGATGGAGTTTCCATACATCCGTTAACTGCAGGACTCTGTGCCATGACCATTTATTTATACTTGTGACCACAGCTGCATGATATCTCTCTGAGTGCAAAGTGAACCAGTCTGACTAAAAAGACATTGACTGGGACCTTGCCAGAGATGAAGAACTATGAGATAGGATGAGTTTTCAGTTTTCTGCTTTTTTTCTTGAATGCATCCACCACATATTCAAGCTCACTTGCATAAAAATGATGGACTGTCAAAACAACCTTGAAAAAGAAGCACAAATTAGGAAGACTCACACTTACCAATTTCAAAAAGTACTACAAAGCTACCATGATCAAAATGGTGTGGTGCTGGCCCACAGACATAGACCAATGAAATAGGGTGGAGAGCCTAGAAATACATAGTCAATTAGTTTCAGCAGGGGTGCCAAGACCATTCAATGGGGAAAGGATCATCTTTTCAACAAATGATGCTGGCAAAGCTGGATATTCACATATGAAAGA
This sequence comes from Eumetopias jubatus, assembly GCF_037043125.1. Classification (NCBI taxonomy): domain Eukaryota; kingdom Metazoa; phylum Chordata; class Mammalia; order Carnivora; family Otariidae; genus Eumetopias; species Eumetopias jubatus. Next base: position 96,347,952 of record NW_028274808.1, on the reverse strand, counting down.
ATGAAGTTGGGCCTTTATATCATATACCGAAAAAAATCACCTCAGTGGATCAAAGACCTAAATTTAAGAACTAAAAGTATAATACTCTTAGAAGAAGATATAGGGGGAAACTTTCATGGCTTTGAATTAGAAGACAATGGTTTCTTGAGTATTACACCAAAAGCATAAGCAACAAAAGAAAAAAAAGTTAAATTGGACTTCATAAAAATTAAGAACTTGTGTGCATCAGATAATACTATAGAGTGGAAAGATAACCTACAGAATGGGAGAAAATATTTGTAGATCATGTATCTGATGAAGGAGTGATACCCAGAACATATAAAGAACTCCTACAACTCAGCAACAAAAGGACAACCAATTCAAAAATAGGCAAAAGACTTGAATAGACATTTCACCAAAGACAATATATAACCAACCAGTAAACACATGAAGAGATGATCAACATCATTAGTCATTAGAGAAATGCAAATCAAAACCAAAATAAGCCACCACTTCATACACACGAGGATGACTATGACAAAAACAAAAACCAAAATAACAAGTATTGGTGAGGTTGTGGAAAAATTAAAACTCTTGTGCGTTGCTGGTGGAAATGGTGCAATCTCTGTGGAAGACAGTTTGGCAGTTCCTTAAAATATTAAACAGAATTTCCATTGATCCACCTCTTCTACTTCTGGGTATATGCCTAAAAGAATGAAAAATGGGCTCAAAGAAATACTTGTATACCAATGTTCATAGCTGCGTTATTCACAGTAGCCAAAAGGTGTAAATAACCAAAATGTCCGTTGACAGATGAATGGATGAACAAAATGTGGTTTATCCATACATTGGAATAGTACTCAGCCATAAAAAGGAATCGAATTCTGAAACACACTGTAGCACGGATGACCCTTGAAAACATTTTGCTAAGTGGAAGATGCCAGATACAAAAGGACAGATATTGTATTATTTCACCTATATGAGGTACCTACACTAGGCAAATTCGTAGAAACATACTAAAATAGAGGTCTCTAGGAACTGGGGCGGTTATTGCTGAATGGGAATAGAGTCTCTGGGTTGATGAAAAAATTTTGGAAACAGTGGCACAATATTATGAATATACTTAATACCACTGAATTGTACACTTAAAAATGGTTGAAATGATAAATTTTTATGGTATTTACATTTTACCACTATAAAAAAGATTTGACTGTAAAACAAAGTATGGACTAGGTACTTTATAGAGATAGAGAAGCAGCAGCTTACAATCACTCAGAAAATGGTATCTAGTTGGAAAGGGGAACAGGTCTTGAGTGGCCGAAACCAAGAGGAGTGAGTTGGAGACAGCTTTATGGAGAAGGTTGTGGAATAAGAAAAGGGGAAAGGGCAAAAGAGTATTGAGTGCTTCTTGTTTATCAGACTCCATGAGAAAGCTTTTATATACTTTTTTCATTTCATTCTTAAGAGCAATCCTGTGTGGTAGGTACTGTTATTAACTTAATGTTTGTGTGAGGAAACTGAATCTTAGGTTAATAACTTGCTCAAGGACTTACCTAATGAGTGGCAGAGCCAGAACTTAAAACCCATTCTGTCATCTCCAGAACTCATACTCTGATTTTGTTATTTTGTTGATGTCAACTTTTTAGGTTAAGAACTGGAAAAACATTTCTTGATTGGATTATTTGTTCTTGGGTGTTGAGTTTGATAAGTTCTTTATAAATTTTGGATACTAGCCCTTTATCTGATCTGTCCTTTGCAAATATCTTCTCCCATTCTGTGGGTTGTCTTTTGGTTTTGTTGACTGTTTCCTTTGCTGTGCGAAAGCTTTTTATCTTGTTGAGGTCCCAATAGTTCATTTTTGCCCTTGCTTCCCTTGCCTTTGACAATGTTTCTAGGAAGAAGTTGCTGTGGCTGAGGTCGAAGAGGTTGCTGTCTGCATTCTCCTCTAGGATTTTGATGGACCCCTGTCTCACATTTAGGTCTTTCATCCATTTTGAGCCTATTTTTGTGTGTGGTGTAAGGAAATGGTCCAGTTTCATCTTCTGCATGTGGCTGTCCAATTTTCCCAACACCATTTGTTGAAGAGACTGCCTTTTTTCCATTGGACATTCTTTCCTGCTCTGTCGAAGATTAGTTGACCATAGAGTTGAGGGGCCATTTCTGGGCTCTCTATTCTGTTCCATTGATTTATGTGTCTGTTTTTGTGCTAGTACCATACTGTCTTGATGATGACAGCTTTGTAATAGAGCTGGAAGTCTGGAATTGTGATGCCACCAGCTTTGCTTCTTTTTCAACATTCCTCTGACTATTCAGGGTCTTTTCTGGTTCCATACAAATTTTAGGATTATTTGTTCCATTTCTTTGAAAAAAACTTGATGGTATTTTGATAGGGATTGCATTAAATGTGTAGATTACTCTAAGTAGCATAGATATTTTCACAATATTTGTTCTTCCAATCCACGAGCATGGAACATCTTTCCATTTCTTTGTGTCTTCCTCAATTTCTTTCATGAGTGTTCTATAGTTTTCTGAATACAGATTCTTTGCCTCTTTGGTTAGATTTATTCCTATGTATCTTATGGTTTTGGGTACAATTGTAAATGGGATCGATTCCTTAATTTCTCTCTCTTCTGTCTTGTTGTTGGTGTATAGGAATGACACTGATTTCTGTGTATTGTTTATATCCTGCCACTTTACTTAATTCCTGTATGAGTTCTAGCAGTTTTGGGTGGAGTCTTTTGGGTTTTCCACATAAAGTATCATAACATCTGCAAAGAGTGAGAGTTTGACTTCTTCTTTGCTGATTCGGATGCCTTTGATTTCTTTTTGTTTTCTGGTTGCTGAGGCTAAGACTTCTAGTACTATGTTGAATAGCAGTGGTGATAGTGGACATCCCTGCCATGTTCCTGACCTTAGAGGGAAAGCTTTCAATTTCTCCTCATTGAAAATGATATTCGCTGTGGGTTTTTCATAGATGGCTTTTATGATATTGAGGTATGGACCCTCTACTCCTACACTGTGAAGAGTTTTAATCAAGAAAGGATGCTGTACTTTGTCAAATGCTTTTTCTGCATTTATTGAGAAGATCATATGGCTCTTGTTCTTTCTTTTATTAATATATTGTATCACATTGATTGATTTGCAGAGGTTGAACCAACCTTGCAGCCCAGGAATAAATCCCACTTGGTCGTGGTGAATAATCCTTTTAATGTACTGTTGGATCCTATTGGCTAGTATTTTGGTGAGAATTTTTGCATCCATGTTCATCAGGGGTATTGGTCTGTAATTCTCCTTTTTGATGGGGTCTTTGTCTGTCTTGGGGATCAAGGTAATGCTGGCCTCATAAAATGAGTTTGGAAGTTTTCTGCTATATACTTCCCTCTTATGACTGCCTTTGCTACATCCCAAAGGTTTTGGACTGTCATGTTTTCATTTTTGTTTGTTCCCATGTATTTTTTTATTTCTCCTTTAATATCCTGGTTAACCCATTCATTCTTCAGTAGGATGCTCTTTAACCTCCATGTGTTTGTGGTCTTTCCAAATTTTTTCTTGTGGTCGACTTCAAGTTTCATAGCATTGTGGTTGGAAAATATGTATGGTATGATCTCAACCTTTTTGTATTTTTTGAGGCCTGGTTTGTGACACAGTATGTGATCTGTCCTGAAGAATGTTCCATGTGCACTCATAAAGAACGTGTATTCTGCTTCTTTAGGATGAAATGTTCTTAACATCTATTAAGTCCATCTGGTCTAGTGTGTCATTCAAAGCCATTGTTTCCTTGTGGATTTTCTGCTGAGATGATCTACCCATTGCTATGAGTGGGGTGTTGAAATCCCCTACTATTATTGTATTGTTATCAATGAGTTCCTTTAAGTTTGTTATTAATTGTTTTATATATTTGGCTGCTCCCCAGTTGGAGGCATAAATGTTTACAATTATTAGATCTTCTTGTCAGATAGACTTCTTTATTATGATATAGTGTGCTTCTTCAACTCTTGTTACAGCCCTTGGCTTAAAATCTAGTTTGTCTGATATAAGTATGGCTACTCTGGCTTTCTTTTGATGTCCATTAGCATGACAAATGATTCTCCATCCCCCCACTTTCAGTCTGCAGGTGTCATTAGGTCTAAAATGAGTCTCTTGTCAGCGGCATATAGATGGGTCTTGTTTTTTTTTATCCATTCGGATACCCTATGTCTTTTGATTGGAGCATTTAGTGCATTTACATTTAGAATGATTATTGATAGATATGAATTTAGTGCCATTGTATTACCTGTTAAGCTGTTGTTTCTGGAGATGTACTCTGTTCTTTCTAATCATTGTCACTTTTGATCTTTCTTTCCCACTCAAAGAACCCTCTTTAATATTTCTTGCAGGGATGGTTTAGTGTTCATGAACTCCTTTAGTTTTTGTCTGGGAAACTCTTTATCTCTCCTTCTATTCTGAATGACAGCCTTGCTGGGTAATGTATCTTGGCTGCATGTTTTCACCATTCAACACATTAAACATATCATGGCACTTTCTTCTGGCCTGCCAGGTTTCTGTGGACAGGTCTGCTGCGACTTATTTGTCTTCCCTTGTAAGTTAGGGATTTCTTTTCCCTTGCTGCTTTCAGGATTCTTTCCTTATCTCTGTATTTTGCAAATTTACTGTGATATGTCTTGGCATTGGCATGCTTTTGTTCATTTTGTTGGGAGTTCTCTGTGCCTCCTGGATTTGGATGTCTGTTTCCTTTCCCAGATTAGGGAAGTTTTCAGCTCTAATTTCTTCAAATAAAACTCTGCCCCCTTTTCCCTCTCTTCTTCCTCTGGAACTCCTATAATATGAATGTTATTATGCTTATGGAGTTCCCTAAGTCTATATTCATGATTCAATATTTTTCTTTACCTCTTTTTAGCTTCATTACTTCCATAATTTTATCTTCTGTATTACTGATTCGTTCCTTTGCTTCATCCATCCTTGTGGTCATTACATCTGGTCAGTTTCACATCTTGGTTATAGAATTTTTTATTTTGGCTTGACTAGTTTTCAGGTCTTTTATCTCTGTGGTAGGGTACTTCTTGGTGTCTTCTATGTTTTTCTCAAGCCCAGCTTGTATCCTTATGATTGTTGTTTAAAATTCAGATCAGGTGTATTACTTATATCTGTTTCGATTAGATCCCTGGCCATAATTTTTTCTTGTTCTTTCTTTTGGGATGAATTCGTCCATCTTGGCATTTTGTCTGTCTTTCTCTTCTTCTCTGTGGTAAGAGAGCCTATTATGTTTCTTACCCCTGAGAGTAATGACTTTATAAAGAAGAGGTCATCTATTGTCCTGGACCTGTTTTCTTCAGGAAATGTTTCTTGTGTATGCTGTGTGCATTCTGCTGCTGTGTTCTGGCTGTTCTTTCCCTCAGGTGAGTCCTCTGCAGAGTTTCTCTTTGCCTGCTGTAGGGAGTATTTGAACCTTGTCCAGAGTGGTGAGTTTTAACCAGGTGAGCTCTGGTCTTTTTGTTAAGAGAACTCTGATTCTATTCCCACTAAAGCTAAAGCTTTACAGCACTCTGTGGTCAGTAGACTTGGCGTGTGCAAGGGGTTTGTGTTCATCTTCTGGGCGAGGTGCCTGCTGCTCTGGTCCTTTACTTGCCTAGTAGAGAAGCACCTGCAGAGCTCTGGAAGCAGGGATTGGTGTAAGTGGCTCAGGCCTCCACTGTTGGCACTGTGCTTCTCGCTGGAGTCAGTCTGTGCTGATGGGAGGGCCAGAAAAATAGCACCAGCCCCCTCCCTCATCCCTAAAGAGGGGAGTTGAGTTCTGCGCTATCCAGGAAGCCCTCGTGGAAGAGTGAACAATCTTTCCTCATGTGTCCCAGGAGTCAGTCAGATCCATGCCTTCACCCTCTCTGTGTTTGGGCCACCTGTCCACTGGCAGCATACCGCACTTGTATTTTATCTCAGGTCTGCTGGCTGAGTTTCAAAACTCCAACCTTTAGTGACCTGGCATGGCACTGACCCACACTGGTCCTCTGGGGGAGGATCTTTCCACACTGGGTCTAGTGCTGGTTTGTCCCAGAAGGGCAGTCGCACCAATGTGCAGGAGCTTGGAGTTTAGTGTAAAGTGCTGTAAAAAGCCTGAGTCCAGGTTAGCCACCCTCAGCGGGTATCTCTGCCCCTATGCTTAAGGGGCCCGGGATCTCAATGGTGTCTGCTGGCTCTTTTGTCCCCCTGAGAGGCAATGCCACCTCTCCAAGATGCGCTCCAAGAAGGGGGAGCTGTCTCTCCCAGTGCATCCCAGGGGATCCTCAGATTGTGCCATTGATCCCGGGCCTCTGCCCTCCTTCTTCAAAGGAGCACTGCGGTGCCCACAAGGCTCAGCACCAGACACCACACAGACTTCTAAAACTCCAGTCTGGGGGTGTCTGGGTGGCTCAGTCGGTTGAGCATCTGTCTTTGGTTCAGGTCATGATCCCGGGATCCTGGGATAGAATCCTGCATCAGGCTCTCTTCTCAGCGGGAAGCCTGCTTCTCCCTCTCCCTCTGCCTTTTTCTCCCCCTGCTTGTGCTCTCTCTCTCTGTCAAATAAATAAATAAAAGCCTTAAAAAAAAAAAAAAAACTCCAGTCTGAACTCTGCTGGTTATAAAAACTCAAAATAATCAGATCCTCTTGTTTTCCCAGTCAGTGGTTTTGGGGAAATGTTTGTGTGATCCCCTGTGCACTCCTCTCTCTCTCTCCTCCTCTGTCTCTGTTGCTCTTTCTCTCTCCCCTCTGCAGCACCTGTGATCCATTTCCCCCAAATCATGTCTCTGCACCTCCTACCTCCCCTGATGTGGCCTCTTCTCTCCCTCTAGTTGTGCAGTTTGTTCTGTCAGTCTTCAGATTTCTTGGGTGTTCAGAATGATTTGATATTTATCTAGCTGTGTTTGAGGGACCAGGCAAGCATAGGGTCTTCCTACTACTCTGCCATCTTAACTCTCTTGATAAGATTTTTAAAGTATGTTGTACTGAATGTTTTTTGAGTGAAGGTGCTGCTTGAACAGAATTTTGAGATGAAAATACGGCAGAAAAATGGACAAGGATTTCTATAACAACTACATTTAAAGAATAGGCAGGTTCCCCGTTTGAGTTGAGGGCCAGGGCTGGCGTATTGTATTAAGGGAGGAAAGAGTATTTAGGCAGGGAAAACAACTAGTGAGGTTTTGATCTGAGAAGCCTTTGGAGGGGCACCTGGGTGGCTCACTTGGTTAAGCAACTGCCTTCGGCTCAGGTCATGATCCTGGAGTCCCGGGATCGAGTCCCACATCGGGCTCCCTGCTCAGCAGGGAGTCTGCTTCTCTCTCTGACCCTCTCCCCTCTCATGCTCTCTCTCTATCTCATTCTCTCTCTCAAATAAATAAATAAAAATCTTAAAAAAAAAAAAGAAGCCTTTGGAACCCATTGTGGGATACTGGGAAGGAGATGGATTTTTGGAGAAGATGGCTGACATCACAGTGTAAAGAATCCTTTAGATGGGAAAAAATGAAAATCGGTAGCAAGATAAGCACTCTGAATAGAGCAATATCATTAGAAAAGAAGACAAAATTTAGAGGAGTAGATAGGATGGGCATAAAACATCATCTCTGTGTGGATTACTCCAAAAGCTTCCTGAATCCCCACTATACCAAATGGTATCACCCTCAATGCCCTCACCATCGTCAACATTATTATCATCATTAACCACAGCAACAACCACCACAGTAGCAACGGTTATGTTATCAGAGCTTACCATGTGCGAGCTACTAGCCAGGGCTACAAATAAAAGTTTAAGACTGCTTTCAAAGCGTCTAGCAGAGCCATTAGTCCCTCCTATCCTTCTCTATCCTGTTCTCCGATAGACTCTCCTTTTGTAAATGGCACTTTAGTCATGTCACACAGTGTTGTTGAAAAAGAATTCCCTATCATTTATGCCTTCCAAATTATATTTTGGGATCTTAATATATTTTTTAAAAATTGTAAAGATTTTATTTATTTTATTTGTGAGAGAGAGAGCACGTGCATATGAGTGGGAGGAGGGGCAGAGGGAGAGGTAGAGAGAGAATCTCAAGCAGACTCTATGCTGAGCATGGAGCCCACCTCGGGGCTTGATCTCTTGACCTTGAGATCATGACCTGAGCCAAAACCAAGAGTTGGATGCTTAACCAACTGAGCCACCCAGGTGCCCCTCTTAATATATTTTCAAAATAATTTTATTTCTTTTTAGAATAAGCATCACCTTCACATGGCTCAAAATTTATATCAGTTATGTGGAGAAAAGTCTTCTTTCCCACGTTTCTCCCGTGTCCCCCATTTATTTCTTGTGTACCCTTCCAGACGGTTTCCCAAAGCATTTCTAAAGATGCTTTTAAAAAAATAAAAAGGTTTTATTTTTTTCTAGAGCAGTTGTAGGTTTACAATAAAATGAAAGGAAAGTACAGATATTTCCCATATGCCCCCTGTCCCCACACATGCATAGCCTCCTCCATCATCAACATCACTAACCAGAATGGTATATTTTTTACCAAGGATGAACCTACATTGACACATCATATTCACCCAAAGTCCATAGTATACCTCAGTGTTCACTCTTGGTGTCGTATGTTCTTTGGGTTTGGACAAATGTATAATGACATGAATACATCATTATAGTATCATATAGAGTGTTTTCACTGCCTGAAAATTCTCTGTGCTCTGTCTATTCATCCCCCACCCCCATCCCTGACAACCACTGATCTTTTTATGGTCTCCATAGTTTTGCCTTTTCCAGAATGTCATATGGTTGAATCATACAGTATGTAGCCTTTACAGATTGGCTTTTTTCACTTAGTAATATACATTTAAGTTTCCTTTGTGGCTTGATAGCTCATTTATTTTTACCACTGATGAATATTCCATTGCCTGAATGTACCACAGTTTATTTATCCACTCACCTACTGAAGGAGATCATGGTTACTTCCAAGTTCTGGCAAGTGTGAATAAAGCTGCTATAAATGTCCGTGTGCAGGTTTTTGGGTGGACACAAGATTTCAACTCTAAGTACCAAAGATTGTGATTGTTGGATTGTATGGTAAGAGTATGTTTAGTTTTCTATGAAACTTCCAAACTCTCTTCCAATGTGGCTGTACCATTTTGCATTCCCATCAGCAATGAATGAGAGATCCTGTTGTTTCACATCCTCGAAAGCATCTGGTGTTGACAGTGTTCTGCATTTTGGTAGTGTGTAGTGTGTCTCGTTCTACTGGGTGTTGTATGCCTCACTATTGTGTCAGTTTGCTAACTTTTTACTGTTCCCCCACACCACGAGCACCATTTTCCCAGTGGATCATCCCGAGTCTCCAAATATGCCTTTGTTGATCTTCTTCCAGCCAATAATGCCCCCTCCCCCTACTCTACACCTATTAAGTCAGGAAATATCATGGATTTCTCAAAGAAGCATACATTTTTGTGATTTGGGCACTAATAAACAGAAAAGGGGAAGGAGGAAAGGAACTAGCATCTATATCTTAAGCCCAGAAGTCAGGGGGAGACACTGAAATGTTTTTGCTACCTCTTTTTCACTCTTATTTAAAAACAAAACAAAGTACTAAAAGCCCAACACTTTTTTAAAAAGACTCTATACAATATAAAGACTTTAAGATCACACTCTTAACACCATTAAGTGTCTGCTCAGGAGTAATTTCAGTTTGATTTATCTGACCATATTTGATGAATCCCATTTCCCTTGGGAGAAGCAGGTATCAAAATTATCTGATTCATAGTAAGATTAAGAATATTCTGGCAGGATTACTATGTGCAAAAGAGCTGTCCAGTGAAAGTAGGAGAGGGTCATGGTCCCTGTCTTCCTTCCTGGCTGCCCCTCAGGTTACCCCCCCATTGGTTAACAGAAGTTGCAAGAAACGCTTGATATTAAGATGTCTGTCACCCAACTGATGACCTCTAGAGAGCCTGAGACTGGTTAGATTAGCCACTTTTGTGGATAATACTCTTGTCCTGAAAACTGAAAAGTGCTAAATGGAGTGAAATTATCTGTCAGATGTAACTCACTAGCGTGGAAGACCATACATATGCATTTATATGAAGATTATATTCTAGTTCAAGGACTCCCCAAAACTTCAATATATATATTTTTAAATTTTTATTTCTCTTCATTCCATAAAGGAATTGAGGTAATTAAAAGAATTTTAACCTTATGCTAAATGGAAATTAAAAAAAAAAAACAAAAGTTTTAAAGCTAGGATAGCATGCAGACTAATAGATCATAAAGAAGTATATAGTTATTAAACTTGGACTACAAATGTTTTTGTGCTGCTTAATAGCCAAGGTAAAAAGAGAAACTTTTTGATAGTTTAAAACTTCACATTCCATTAAAACAAGATTCAATTTCTGTTATTCTGTAATTCTGTTATTTAGGTCTATAAGACATTTGGGTAGGATTTCATGTATGGGCATTAAATGATACATGCACATCCTTAACAACATTCCCCAATAAATACAATAGTAGGTTCTGTCTGTAGTTTCTTCCACCATTTTTCTATGTTAAACAAAGGTGTAACAGTACACATAATTCAAAAAGATGATCTGAAGGAAGATAATAGATTCCATATGCAACTCTGTGATGATCCAGGGAATAAAAATGAGATAGCTAAAGAAGTGGAGTAACTATTTGTTCTTTAAGATGTATTTCTTAGGGCGCCTGGGTGGCTCAGTTGGTTAAGCGTTTGCCTTAGGCTCAGGTCATGATCTCCAGGTCCTGGGATCGAGTCCTGCATCAGTCTCCCTGCTCAGTGCGGAGCCTGCTTTTCCCTTTCCCTCTGCCTCTCCCCTCCACTTGTGCTCTCTCTCTCTCTCTCTCAAATGGATAATGAATAAATAAGATCTTTTTTAAAAAAAGATGTACTTCTTGCATATTCCTTCGATTGGACTTTTGATAAAAGTTGACCAGGACCCTGATGAATGTGTTCATTAACTGGATGGGGGACTCCTTCACAATGTAAATATATATCAAATCACCCTGATGAACATTTTAAATATCTTACAGTTTTACATGTCAGTTATACCTCAATAAAGCTGAAATTTTTTTAAAAAGTTGAGCAGGCCAGAACTTAATACAGAAAATTTTGCATGGCCTGACATTCAGATATTCTCTGTAGTATAAGAGAAGATCTAAAGACTTTCAAAATCAATCAAGAAATGAAAGGGGGTGGCAACCTTTAGAAAAACTGAGGGCCCAGTACCATGAACATACTTTTAAAAAAATTATTAAAGTACAGTTGACACACAATGTTATATTAGTATCAGGTATACAACATAGTGATTCAACTTCTCTATTGCTTATGCTGTGCTCATCATAAGTGTAGCTACCATCTGTCACCATACAACACTATTACAATACTTCATGAGCATATTTTTTATTACAATTTCCAGAAAACCCACACCAAAATACCTTAAAGACCTAGAGAATTTATTTTAATATTTCTTATTTCCTAAAAATTCATTTAAAGCCATATTTCATTCTAAGGACTGCACAGGTGCATTTCATAGACTTGGGCATATATTTCATTATCACTTGAAACCCTTTTATTTAGTAATATTTTTTAGTTTCTAAATATATGAAAATTTCAAAAGCTATCCTTTGGTTGTTAACTTCTAAGTTTATTGTATTATGGTAAGATAATTTAGTCTGCATAGCAATCCCTCAGAATTATTTAGATTTCCCTTTGACCTAATATATGAAATGTTTTTGTACATTTTTCAGGTCTTAAAAAGAAAGTGTATTCTCTGTTGGATGTAGAGTTTTATACAATAGCTTGATCATATTGAATGCATTGTTCAGGTTTTAGATATAGGAGCTGCGTAGAACTTTAGATGCCACCTCAGGGAGAAAGCTGTGGATGAGGAAATTCTGAATTGTTTGAATTTAAACCAAACTTACTTTCTTGGAATTGACCAAGATTATGGTTTCAACCACCCGGGGTGTACCAGTTATCTATTGCTGCATCATAAATCATCCCAAAAGCTAATGGCTCAAAAACAACATTGTTCCTTTGCTCAGTTTCTATGGGTTGGCAATGGGCAGGGCTTACCTGGAGTGGTTCTTCTGCCATTCTTTTTTTTTTTTTCCTTTTTAAGATTTTACTTACTTATTTGACAGAGAGAGACACAGCGAGAGAGGGAATACAAACAGGGAGAGGGGAGAGAGAGAGAAGCAGGCTCCCCGGTGAGCAGGGAGCCCCATGCGGGGCTCGATGCGGGGCTCGATCCCAGGACCCTGGAATCATGACCTGAGCCGAAGGCAGACGTGTAATGACTGAACCATCCAGGCACTCCTTCTTCTGCCATTCTTGCCTGGGGTTGCTCATGCAGCTGCAGTAATCTGGGGATTGCCTGGGGCTGGACCATCCAAGATGGCTTCACTCACATGTCTGGTGACTCATGGGTTGGCTGGGCCTCTCTCTCCACAAGTGTTTCATCGTGGTCTTCTTTGTATGATGGTGGAAGTTTCCCAAGAGGATAAGCACAGAAGCTGTGACGCCCCTCGAGTCCAGGCTCAGAAGTCTCACGCACTTCTACCACATTCTATTGGCCAAAGCAAGTCACAGGGCCAGTCCAGATCCATGGGTGGGGAAATAAATTTCACTCCTTGATGTGAGCTGCAAAGAATTGGGGATTATTTTATATCCATCACAAAGGGAAATGCAAGTTCAAAATAGAGATTTGAGTGGGTTATAAGAAAGGGAAATTCTGTATATTCTTGAGCACATGCTTTGAATATATACCTGTTCCATATGGTTGCAAAGGGGTTATGAACAAAGTTTTCATGTCCTTGTGATGGATGTTCCAGAAGGACTGAGAGCTTCCAGAGAGGATGTCTGCCTGACTCTTTCCAGTGAGTTATTTCTTGGCCACTGCAATATGCTGGTGGATGCCAGGTAAGAAACTCATTTTTAGAGCCCCATAAACTTAAGTCCTGCCTCGATGAGGAGACATATAAAGAGTGTGACTTTTGAATAGACTAGGGCCATAATTTATCTAAGACTCGAATGGGTAAAACTTGTGTGTGAAATTATCCCTTCTTTATGTGAAGTTCTTGGTACATGACTTGTTTCTGCAAGATAAGGCCTTGGCTGAACTTCACGGCGAGGGAAGTCCTGGTGACTGCAAAGTTAATTTTCAGAAATGGAGCCAGTTTGGAGGAGAATTTTGAATTCTCTTATTTTAAATACCACAACCAGAATGAAATGGGACAGGGTGAAGTTGGAGTTATAACATTCTCCGAAAAATCCATACCTAAGTGTTTGGAGTTGACACACTTAGTTCTTGTGATCTCACCAGGAAAGTAAAATTTATGCTCCTAGGAATGAAGGCAGGGGAAGATTTCTCCATTTGAAAAACACTATTTTGGCCTTTTCTTCTTTTGGAGTTGCCTCACTTTCTCTCCTAACAAATCAGATCAGCCCTCTCCTCCCCGGGATTCTTGGGGGACTTACATCTGGTGTATGGAATGGATTTGGATCCCCTAATCTGCTGCTGGTCTCCTTTCTGCCAACTGAGTTAGACAAATGGGAGCACTGAAATGTGCAGTAGGCAAAGGAAGCAATCATTTGACAGTACACCATTCTAACTTACATCCTGCCTGTCAACTGACACCTTTGCAGTCTTATTTGTAAAAATGAAAAGTTCAGTACTCTTGCTGGGTTCACTGGAATGTTCCATTCTGTTCCTTCCTGATAGTGAAGCAATGCACCATTCATTTAGTCTTACGATGCACTTGAAAACTCACCAGGACTCAGATTCCTGCTTTGTCTTATAAGGCACAGTGTATGTTTGTCATCCTTGGAGTCCTCTGGTGAGTATGCTGACTGTGATGTTATTATTTCAGAGTGCTAAGAGTGTTTTCCACCTGACCATGGCTTGTGCTGTGTCTCCTACTGGGGCCTGGTCAGACAAGCTGTGTGTATACTTCTTGGGAACGCTGATTGTTGTGAAAACCTTTGCCACATAAACAGAAACAAGGCATTGGCTCATTTAGATACAATCGCCAGCAACTTTTCTCTTATAACCTCTGGAACATAATTGCATCAGCTCAGACATGTGACTGGGAAGAAGTATCAGCTCAAAAACCGTCTGGTTAAGAATGAGGAGTACTTTTCAGGTTGGCAGATGGCAAAGTGCCAAAATGCCCCAGGCACATCTGCCTTTGTCCCCCATTCCTAAAAGATTCACAAGCTGAGGAGTTCTGATCCAGCCTCATAAAGGTGGGTTTGCCCTGGAAGAAGCTGGAGTGATCATTTTGGGGCACCCTCAGGGGCTTTTGCATTTCTGGAGCTAACCTAACGATTAAGTGTTGCTTTAGGACAAAGCTAAATTATTTAAAAGTCATTCATTCACTTATTAATATTTATGAGCAGATATTGTCTTAGGGCTAGGGACACAAAGATAGGTAAGACTCAATTTCTGCCCCTAACAGCTCATGCAACAGCGTGAGGATCTGAGAGAGGGCAGGAAGAGAGACATAGAGATGCTGATAATACAAGAACCCCTTCCCCTACCTTTTTTTAAATGTGAAATATGCTTTGTCCTGCTATGGAAAGTAAAGGTCTAATTGATTCTTTCATTTAAATATTTGTTGAATGCCTGCTTTGTGCCAGGCCCTGTTCCAGGGGCTAGGACTGTAAGGGAGTCCATTTAAGGAACGGCCTGAGGATAATATTCGGAAAATCAGAGAAGCACCCTCCCTAGTCTGTCTTCACCCTTTCCAAAGGCCCTCTCAACTCCTCCTCTGGGGATGGATGCCAACATCCTGAGATGAGGCCCCAACAACTTCTAATTCTTCCTGGGTCCAAAGGAGGACATCCCCTCAAAAAGGAGCTTCAAAAGTAATCAGATCTACAACGTAAACCTCACCTTCAACCATGCCAATCATTTGTTTCCCCTGCCCTTTCTAAATACACATGCAAGTTTACTCACGGTAGTGAGACAGCGCTGGAAGAAGAAGAGAGAAACAGGACAGCCAGAGCACAGTAATTTTGCCAGTGACCGATTGCTTGCGTCTCTGTTGGGTCACCCTCTTTAGGTTCAAAAATGGAGGCTACCAAGGGTGGTGATAGGTATGGCCCAGGTGATGGCAGCGTCTTATCTCCTTCCCCATCTGATACTCAGGGATGATATCTGTACAAATAGTCCCTTCCTAACTTGGTTCAAATAATGCTTTTGACCAAGCAGGGTTGTACCCCCTGATAGTTTCGTTTACTGAATCATGTAGAAAAAGTGATAAACTTTGCATAAACATAGATATTTTTCTAGGTACTAAGGAGCTGTTTAAAATCATTATATGGAAAATGAGACTTGAAGTAGTTGAAAAAAAGAGGCAGATTTTTATCTCTAATATGAAAATATTTCCAAAATATGTAAATGGGTTAGACAAACAAGTTTGCAAAATAACATATGGTAGGATGGCTATCATTTATGTTAAAAAGAAAAAGAGGGGAGAGGACAATGATAATGTTTTATATATTTTATATATGCTTGCTATGTGCCAGACACTGTTCTAAGTGCTTTACTAGATGAACTCATTTGATCCTCCAAATGACCCCAGGAATTAGGTATTGTTATTATTTCCATAATAGAGGTTTGAAAACGGGAGCACATGGAGAGGTTGAGTGTCTTGCCTAAAGTCACACAGCTAGGATTTAAACTGAGACAGTTAGTCTACAGGTTCTGGAACTTAAGCTTTGTAATATTTCTACAGGCACAGCCATACAAAAATAAATGCTTCAAAAAAAGATCAGAAAGATGCACACTAAATGGAAAATCATAGTTGTCTTTGGAGAGGAACCAAGAATGGGAGGTGGGGCAGGGTCATTCTAAACATTCTCTTAGCTGAAATGTTCGAAGGTACCCCCCCCCGCCAAAAAAAAGAGAATGATTTCATGTTACTTCTGTTAAATTTATTTCTAAATAAATTGTTTAAATATTTAAAAAAAATCATTCTTAGGGTCAATGTAAGTG
The DNA here is from genome assembly GCF_037043125.1 of Eumetopias jubatus. Lineage (NCBI taxonomy): Eukaryota > Metazoa > Chordata > Mammalia > Carnivora > Otariidae > Eumetopias > Eumetopias jubatus. The sequence continues at coordinate 96,331,976 of NW_028274808.1, read as the reverse complement.
ATTCTGACTAAAATTACTAGATTAAACTCTTTTCCTAAATTTCACATTGATATTGGTATTGTCGAGAGCAGAAGAATTAATTGTGTTCATCTTTCCTCTTGGTCTGTCTTATGACTTCTTCTTTTTTTTTAAGATTTTATTTATTTGAGAGAGAGAGAGAGAGCACAGGCAGGGGGAGTTTCAGGCAGAGGGGGAGGGAGAAGCAGACTCCCCGCTGAGCAGGGAGCCTGATGCAGGACCCGATCCCAGGACCTGAGATCATGACCTGAGCTGAAGGCAGATGCTTAGCCAACTGAGCCACCCAGGCGCCTGTCTCATGACTTCTGATGAAATCTTATTTCAGAGATGAAAAATTATTTCAGACTTTATTTGGAACAATTGGAGGCATATTGGTAATTTCATGACTAGAATGTTTTTCAAGTTCAGAAACTGAAGCCCAGATGACCATCTCAGATCAAGTATTAGATATTGAACCAAGTTAAGAAGGGATTTGTCATTTAGTTACAAAAATGAAAAATTTTCAAGTTTCATGTGTATTAATAATTAGGAAATGGTAGTATATTAGTTAGGCTTCTCCAGAGAAACAAACCAATAGGAGACAGAGATAGAGATATATCTAAATTTTTGAACATATAGATATAAATATAGATATATCTAAATCTCTGGATATGTAGAAATTAAATATCTATATGGAGAGAGATTTCTCTCTCTATAGTAGATAGGTAGACAGACAATGAGAGAATAATTTATCTTAAGGAACTGCCTCAAATAATTGTTGGGGTTGGCAAGTCTGAAATCCATAGGGCTGGGGAACTGGAAATTCAGGTAAGAGTTCATGTTGCAGTCTTGAGTCCATTAGCTACAGGGCAGGTAAACATGCCGAAAACTCTGGCAGGGTGTCTCTATTGCAGTCTGGAGGCAGAATTTCTTCTTTTTTTTTGAAATCTCAGTCTTTGCTGTTAAGGACTTCAACTGATTGGATGAGAGCCACCCACATTGTGAGGGTAATCTGTTTTTCCTTAAAGTTGAATGATTGTAAAGATTTTATTTATTTATTTATTTATTTGAGAGAGAGAGAGAGAGAGAGCACACAAGCAAGCAGAGCGGCAGGCAAAGGGAGAGGGAGAAGAAGGCTCCCCACTGAGCGGAGAGCCTGACGTGGGGCTTGATCCCAGGACTCTGGGATCATGACCTGAGCCAAAGGCAGTTGCTTAACCAACTGAGCCACCCAGGGGCACTCCCCTACCCCATTTTTTTTTTTTTTAAGATTTTATTTATTTATTGATAGTCAACTGATTGTAGATGTCAATCACATAAATACCTTCACAGCAACATCTAGACTAGTGTTTGACAAGACAACCAGGCACCATAGACCAGCGAAGTTGACACATAGTTAACCATTATGAGTAAATTCCAATTTGAACTGAATTCTGACTGCTCAAGAATATCTATGTTAGAGATAATGTGAGTCTAGTGATTTTTTTCATTTAGGATGACTGAAGTTTGAATTTACTTTAAGAGACTCAGTCATTTGAGGAAAATCTTTGAACAGTACATTTGCAATATATTAAAGCCATTCTAATCACTAGTTTTGCTTAACACAAGTTGAATCGTGAGATGATTCTGAATTATTTCACGGCAGTTGAGATAAGGTTATTAAAAAATGCACACAAATCTGTGAAGCTAAACAGCAAATACACTGGTAACCTCATTGTAATCTAGCATTTGTAATTTTGCTCCTAAAGAAAGTTAACTTATGCATTATGTGCTCACTGTTCTTTAGTGAAGGTGGTCAGTAATGAGGTGTTTTACATATATTATATATTATTATATATTTATATATATTAAATAGTCACTTAGTTCTTTTTTTCTTTCTTAAATATTTTATTTATTTGACAGAGAGAGAGACAGCGAGAGCAGGAACACAAGCAGGGGGAATGGGAGAGGGAGAAGCAGGCTTCCCGCGGTGCAGGGAGCCCGATGTGGGGCTCGATCCCAGGACCCTGGGATCACGACCTGAGGTGAAGGCAGACACTTAACGACTGAGCCATTCAGGCGCCCCTAATCACTTAGTTCTGTCTCTGACACCTCATCTACAGGTTAATAAAGTTAAACAAATGATTTCAGGATAAACTCCACCCTACAAGTTTAAATTCTAAATAAATTATGAATTGGGCATGTGAGAATATTAATAAAGGTGGATCTATGCCTCTTGGCATTATTGTTGAACTTTTAATATTTCACTGATGCTCTGTTACTAAATGTAATACTTTGTTACTGGTAGATAAATTGTGGGAAGGCTAGTAAACATTTTTCAGATTTAGAACTATAGATTTAATTAACAAAAGGTTATTCAGATGTTCACTTTAAGGAAAAGAAAATTATATACCACCTAAAAAGCTACTTCAAATGTCTTTCTACCACTGCAAAGCCCAGGAAGAAGGGATAACGTGTAGTACATGTCATGGCCTCGGTGGTGGCCTTTATCTTATTTCTCACCTTCGAGGCAGGTATTGGTTCCTTTCACAAACAAGGAAAATTAGGCTCAGACAAGTTCAGAAACTTGCTCAAGGTCACCAGAAAGCAGCAGACCTCCTTCAAGGCCTAAACTCATTCCACTAGACGGGCTGAAAGGCAGCAGGAAAGAAAATGCTTGCTCCTGCATTTCTTGCCTAAGAAAGGTGATTCATTCCTAGGTTATCTTGCTTTGGTCTCCTTTTTCACTGTTAGCACAGGTTTTAAGGGCAAAGGTCTTGCTCTACAAATAAGGCATTTCTTCCTAGGCAAGTGCAGCAGCTTGGACTGTTTTCATTATATTTTTATTACATCGCAGTTTATTTTGGGCAAGAGCAATTCAACTTGTCTCTTCCGAAATTACCCCTGGAATAGACTAGCAACTGTGATGGGCACCTCTGTAATGGAAGTAGTGGGGATAGAGGGGGAGCGGGTGGTGGGGTCCACAGTGGAGGGAGCAAAGGACTCCCTGGGTGGGATTTCAAAACACTGAATGTTTTTAGCCATAAGGGGAAGAAAGAAATGGAAGTCCTCTCCTTTTCTCCGTTTCTCCCCCCCGCCCCTTTGGTCACCCCTTTGATGCAGCCTATACACCGTAGCTGCTGCCAAACAATTTTGATTAGATAGGCAGTCGGGTCGGGGTTGCACTGTGGTGCTCGTGCCTTTATCTGCTTGTGCCGTGAAGATAAATCTGTATTTTGCAGTCGTAGAGTAAGTATTGCTAGGTATTTTTGATTGCAGAGTTCTGCCCTTGAATTGTATCCATAAACAGAAAGGGTACTAGAGATCATCTCGTCCACTGGTTTCCCCACATTTTCCTCTGTAGCACAGACTTCAAAGTCCTACTTGCTAGCCTAGGAAGCAAAGCCAAGCAGAGGCGCTGCTCTCATGCAGCTCCTAGGCTCTCTTCTGAGTCTTTAAAATGTTTCCTTGGAGCCCCCGTTTTAAAACTATTGGAATGCCTACCCTGACTTTATAAATTTAACAAAAAACATTTTGAACAAATACTGTGTGTCCAGCACTGTACCAAGTTTGGGAAAAATGGGGCCTAAAATAGGAGTACATCTGGTCCCTGTTTGATCAGAGGAGACAGATGATTACAACACATGAGTAAATCATTGATACAAATGCACCTGGGATATTACGGAGGCATGGAATGGGGGTTCCCCAATTCATTCTGGGGGCACTGAGTTGAGTCTGGGCCCGAGTCTCTAAAACTGAACAAATGATCTAGGAAGGCAGTTAATTTGGGAAGGTGTGGAGGACAGTATAATTCAGACTGAAGAATGGAGTGGGTAAGTTGCTAGGGGCATATTCTGGAAGATACAAGTTGTTTTATGTAACAGGTAGTGCTGTGGGAATTGATGAAGAGGGCATTAGCCTTGTCTCGATTCTTTAGAAAATAGCCACTGAAGGCCTTAAGGAAATGAGCTCAAATTTACATTTTAGATTGCCAACAGGGACTATGAATCTGATGGGAACAAGGGAGGTTGGAAGGTAAGTCAGGAGACTATAGCAGTGGTTCTCTGACAGAGAACATGAGTAGGAGCAAATTTAAGGGGAAAATGATGCATTTGTTTTGAGGTTCCAGGTAGAGATGTCCAGCATGACTGGATGGCTGCCTCTTGTCTGAAGCCTTGAAGAACACACTGTGATCCTGTACATAGAAAGGGACTGGAGAGATGTAGGAAAAGGTTAGGTTTGCTTAACTGTTGGTTATTTTCTTAATCCTTTTCTATACGCTGAGCATATATTACTTTTAAAATCAAGGAAAAGCATAGTTTAGTTTTTAAATCGGTTTGGCTTCCAAACTTTGCTATTTTCTTTAACCAGTTTGGCACCATGCCATATATGGAATATCCTGCATTTTCACAGAAAATTCTATTTGGAAATGATACTATGTAGTCATTAAAATCATGCTTTTAAAATAAATACACAAATATTTACCAGTCTTCTTACACCAAATTTTATTATTTGGTTTATTTAGTTGGGTCCTATGCAGATACAGTGATAGAAAAATCTCGAGAACAAACCGGAGTGTTTACAGCATGTCAAGTGCTCTCTTGAATGGAGTAATCACAGGCAAACGTTCTCTCAGTCACTAGTGATGGTATAATAAATGTGAAGCTGAAATCTAGCTCTGGTCTCCTCAAAGTCTTGACTTCCAGGAGTGTGGTAAGGAGATACAGCCTTTTCTGACAGTGCCTGGGAATGATGATTCTTGTCTAAAAACAGTAAGTTGGGTGGTCTTTATTTGAACTTTCTTGCCACAACAAATAGATCAGAATGTTATTAGAATCTACCAAACTGAGAGCTGATCTTAGTGGGACACATACTCAAAAGCTATCTTTGAGCATTTGGTACTTAAAAAAAAAAAAAAGATGTATTTATTTGAGAGAGCACACACCGGCACGCGTGAGGCGGGGGGTGGGGGGGTGGGGGGGAGGGGCTGGAGGGAGAGAGAGAAGCGGATGACCTGTTAAGTGTGGAGCCCAACGGGGGTCTTGATCCCATAACCCTAATATCATGACCTGAGCCGAAATCGAGTTGGATGCTTAACTGACTGGGCCATCCAGGTGCCCCAAGCATTTGTTTTTAACTCATTAGAGGAAAAGAACCATCACTATATTTGATGACTCGTTTCCATTATGCTCAAAGCAACTTGTAAACTTTCTATTTATATATTTATTACCAGCTTATTCTGATCCATAAAAACTCTGTAAGGTTATACACTGTGTTAACATGCCAGTGGCATACATTTCTGGCAACTTGCTGCACTTCTCAGTTACTAAGAGAAGTAAATGGAATAATCAGATAAGGAGTCTGATTCATCAAGTTTTCTAGACAATTTTCTGCAGTCCTAGCTTTCCAGATTATAGGTAGAGGTAGGTATATTGTTGGATTCTACAGATTTCAAAAAAAGGCAGGTAGAATTACTGTCAGGAGAATATTAAGAAGCCTTCACATGATGGTCAAGGTTGTATCTTAATCTGTATCTGAATGGGTCCATTTCCTAACGGAGAGGAACTGACTAGTACACACAGTACAGATTTGAGAAACATGCCAACTTTAAAATGCTATCAAAAGATAAAAATCTGAATAAAAAATTCTTTAAAAAAATCACATTAGATTTTTTAGGTGGAATCTCCTGATGCTTTAACTCTGAGGAAGTTTGGGGGATGATATGAAACCAAATATAGGAAATTAGACCAAAATTATCCAAGAGTAAGTTCCATTTCAAGTGGATGACAAAGATGGACAATATACTTGAAAAGATTACAGTGGTTTCTCAAATGTGCCTGACAACAAGAATTACCATGGCACTTCTCACAAATAAAGAGTCTGAAAACCATTCTCTTTCAGTTTTTGCTCAGTGTGTGGTAGGTTTGGACTGGGGACCAAGTATTTATATTTAAAGCACTTCCAGTGGTTCTAATCATCAGGAAAGTTAGGGAAATTGAGGCTAAGGGGAAATCAGCAGCAAAAAATACCACCACAGCTCCCATCTCCTTACTCCAATACTACCCAGCAAACTACCTGAGAATGAGAAACACTCAACTAAAATTGAGGAATTGTCTGTAGAACACGGTTTATTTCAAGTCCAAAACACAAAATTACTCAATTTTCTTAACAGACTGCATAATTTTTACTGCATGGATATTTAGGGTTTCTCTATTCACAAGTGTAGATTTATTTCTGAACTTTAGGCTCAAATGATTCATATATATATATATTTATATGTTTACTACAGAGGACTGTACTTTAACAAATTTGTTTAGAAAATATTTTACATAAAAACACACAAAGCATTTACCAATACTCCTCAGTTTTTACAACCAGTCTTCAGCAAAGATCTGGCTGATGTTCATCATTTTCTACAAAACATTCCAAGAGCAAATATAATAGAACGTAGTATTTTACATACTTTAGCTTATTATTGCAGTTTACATTTCCCCTTTCTTTGATGGCTTCTGCATATATTATACTCATAAAGCAGAATAAATCTTTTCTTTAACTGGTGACTTGTTTATAAAATTATCTTTTTTGGTGTAACTTGTCTCCAACCAAGAACCTAGTAGTCCTGATGAAATCAAGTAACCGACATATAGGGCTTTTACAAACGAATAATAGAAGGATTCAGTACCTATCAGTAGAATATCCTTTATTATTCTGTGTTCAGTAACTACCACCTGGTGCTATTACTTCTAGTATAATCAGTTGGCATCAAAATATAAAGTAAAAATATGTACATTTTTATATATCAATTCTTACCTGAATAATCTCAGATCTCTTGAGAATGTTCCACAAAGTGGAATTTCTTCCTAAAGTTACAGTGAATGTGGTACAATGTGTACAACTTGTTTAACCAGTGCCTGCTTTTCATTTCCAAGATTTTTCCTTATCTTGAATCAAATGCACAATCCTGACTACCATATCATAATGCACTGGCTTACAGTTTGTATATAAAGTCCAACTCAAGCTTATTTTGGTTTATTGTACATGCTTTATTAAAACGGTACTGGTATTTACAGTATCTGCAGAGTCCCTTCCAAGGCGCTCTCACACACATTCAGACACACCCATACAACATCCATACTACGGCCCCATGCACCCACACCAATGAGATGTGAGGGTCAGACTCCTAAAATTAGGCAGCTGTTGGGGGACAGAGTTGATCTGTTTTTCAATTTTTTTTAAAAGAGAAAAAGCATGAGGGAATGCATTTGGCCATTACAATGCTAATTAAGATTGTGTATATTAACATATGTGGCAGTAACACTGAATATTCCTTTTACATTCTATATACACAGAATGACTTCAAGGTTTTGCAGTCAACAGAATATCCCAACTTCGGTCTCAATGCTGCTTGTAGTGACTTCTGAATTCACATAGGGGCTTTCCCTAAAATAATTCAAGTCTATGTAAGTGAAATAAGGCACAATTAATATTGATTTGATCTAGGGGAAGGGAAGGGATAAAAACTAGTTTCAAATGATCTTACTATTGGGGAATTAGCTTTGACTTAAATCCACTTGAAATCCCTTCTCTTAATTTCTTAGCAATAAAGGTATTTTTCTTTTCCCTGACAAAACCCAAAAAATTTGGGAACTCACATTTTAATGTTTCAGTAACCTAAACTACTCAAATTGATGTGCACCCCCAACCTCTCCTGCCCAAGTCTCTTCCCTCAAAGCTAAAACAAGAACACAGCACATGAATCCCTTGCTGTTTGTGAGATTTGTAGACTTAAGTAGCAAATACATATCTGGTTGTTTTTTGATTTAAAAAAAAAAAAAGGAGGAAGGAAGGGAGGGAAGGAGGGTAGGAGGGAGAGAGGAAGGAAGGAAGGAAAAAGTAACCTTGTGACTTTCTTACTCTTTAAAAAAGTCCCTGTTTCCTCCTTTTCAGGATGACGAAGCCCCACCAGACATTACAAACAACTGCAATAAATGAGTTTGGCAGCATAAATAATGTCTAGTATTCAAATCTTCATAGTGAGACTCATTTAGCTTGTATACAATCTGTTGAATGTTTTTTGCAGCAGGTGAACCAAACCCAAAGATGCTGGACATTCTGTGAAAGGGAGTAACAAGAATTGCAGTTCTGAAGGCCCCTGACTTTGGTTGTTTACAAAGTTCAATCCTGTTTATTGTGATCCTTGGTATCTTCTTCATCTGTATATTCTGATGGTTCTTCCCCTGGTTTTAGGAGTCTGCCTACATAATCATATTTTTCTGAAAAATACATCAAAAGAAAATCAGTAGTGATCAAATTCGTTTCACTATCCCATTACACAGTGGGGAAGGTGTTTCCTTCTTTTAGAATTATATAGAATAGGCTTTGTTCCTATTGCTCACCTTGGCTGGTCTTTGTACTCATGTAAGGCTTGAACAAAAGAAAATGGGATTAAGGAACTTACAAAACTTGGGGGCTGTGCTTTGCAGGAGAGTGTTCCATATATACCAGCTCTTAACCAAAGACATTTCATCAGAATCACTTAGAGCTCATGATAAGGAGATCCAACCAGAAAATATTCTTGGGGAGAAAATGTGACATAGGCTACTACTCTCCAGGAAAATAAACCAAATGAAAAGCAAAGTCATTTGTTATTATTATCCTGTATTCTTTGAGATCTCAGTGTGTGGCTCCAGTCATACCATTATTCTTTCTCCTATCAAACTCTCTTCTTACATCTCTGTTATTACTGCTTGTTTTATGTTACCAGGTATTAATTTAGAACACTGTGGTGTCCAAGGTGATCCATATTTAGTTATTTCTTGGTCAGGAATCTGAACCTAGGTTAAGTGAATTAACTGACAAACCAGGAGGATAAGATAGGAGGACTGCTTCCTACAGTAGAACAGGTTCAAGTGCCAAGAAGCCAGAAGAACCACAAGAAGTGTTTCCAAGGGATGCAGAGGTCACATAAATAGCTATCTGGATTGTCACATAGGAGGTAATAACGGATGCCACGAGGGTATAATAAAGGGGAAAGATATTTTTTCTTTATGGTTTGAGAGTAAGATCAATAAAATCATTTTGGAGTAAATTATAGTATCAATATCCAAAATAAATTTAGTTTTAAATAGAAGCCTATATTTGAAAATACTCTATCTTAATTAAAAAGCCTTATAAGACTAAAGGTGTCACAGTTTTTGTTAAGACTTATAGGTTGTAACAAGTCAACTTTTAAGTATGAATTTTGAAATAATAATATGTAACAATCATTTTCATATTTAGCTTTTTTATCATCAAATAATGATGGTGATGAAAACAGATATCCTTAGGCTCTTAAGGAATGTGAAATAGTATACACTTTCTTTAATATTTCCAAAGAACCCGACAAAATGAAGGTACCTTTAAACTGCATTTCCCATTCTCGAACACTCTCCATTTGTACAGCATTCAAGTCTGAGAGATCATCATATTCATCTTTAAGTGCATCTTTATCTAGGCAAAATGTCGCCAGTCCTCTGGAGGCATCCCTACCAGCAAATATTCCATATGGACCGGCTGGGGGGGGAAAAGAAGAAATTATTGACATTACCTTAACATTATTTTAGAATGCCTCAAAGGAAAAAGTCAAATGAAAGAAACCTCATAATGACTCATATTTGGTACACAGCCTTAATTTTTAAAACATGACAGATACTAAATGGGATAATGAGAAGAAACTTCTTGGAAATCTGCCTGTAGAACAAAGTAATTTTTCTCTGAAATTTAAATACCTCAAAACTTGTATTCAAAGTTGAAGACTGTAACATATTAGGGAGAAGAGGAAACTTAAGCAGTTAGCTTTGGAAGCTGGTTTGTTTGAGGGGAGATAATGCTTCACTGATTGCTGTTAATTAATTGTGGCATCTAAAAATAATCAACAGAACATCCACTAGATAAGCATTTGTTAAAGACTCAAGTCAACTCTGGATCTAAAATATTTTTCTTTCTCTTTTTCAAAGTAGGTCGTATGAAAGCAGAGACTGTATCATCTTTGTACCCCCAGTGACTAGTTCAATGCACAGCACATGCAGATCCTCAACAGGTCTTTGCTGAATGATTGGTTTTATCAGAAATATGACCCATTTTCAAAATAAGTATCACCTGACTACCAGAATATACTCACAATTACCTATATAAACTATGAAGTCATTAAACAATGGTTTTCATTTGTCACAGCTCTTGTGCAACAGGAGATGTGGCTATAAGGAACAGTTTTTATTATTTTTATTTTTGGGGGGGGTAGAGTGTGAGGAGTGGTGGGGGAGGGGGCAGAGGGTGAGAGACAGAGAATCCTAAGCAGGTTCTAAGCTCAGTGCTGAGCCTGATGTGGGGCTTGATCTCACGACCTGAGCCAAAATCAAGAATTGGACGCTTAGCCAACTGAGCCACCCAAGCACCCCAACAGTTCTGAGTGACACAAAATGATTAGCATTTTGTCCAAGGAGTTAGGAACCACCCTCCCTAGGGAGGAATGGCATGATTTTTGTGCTGACAGAAATGAGCCATTCCCAAAGTCTGCGCTTGAGAGCAGCAGTTGTCTTGCTCAGGTCAGTACTCAATGCCTCGCACATGCCTGGCATAAAAGAGAAACATAGTAAATTTCTTCCAAAATATTAGCTGCAATTTCAAATAAGGAGTAACTCTCGATTTTGATCCTTTAAACAGATTCACTTACGGTAAGCAAAATCTCCACCCAAATACATGATAAAAAAGACACTTCAGTTCTTTAAAACATATAATAAACAAAACTGAAACAACCTAATTTTCCCTATCAAGAAACTGGTTAAATTACAGTACATTAATTTAATGGAATAATAGTACATAACTATCAACAAGAATGAAGTATCTCCATATGTATACACAGACAGAAGTTCATAATGGAGTAACTGAAAAGAGCAATTCAGAAGAGTATGTATATATAGCGTGTGATTTGCTTTGAATTAAAAAAATACACATACATGTGTTTGTGTATGTGTGAAAAACATCAGGAAGAATACAGACCAAACACTGAACAGTGGCAATCTTTTCTGGGGAATGGAAGAAAAAATTTTACTTCATATAACTGGTAAAGTCTGGCTATTCAGAAAATTATTATTGTTACTACTACTACTTTTCTTTATTATTATTAATTGAAGTATAGTTGACACATAATGTTGTATATTAGTTTCAGGTGTACAACATAGGGATTTGACAACTCTATACATTATGCTATGCTCACAGCAAGCGTAGCTACCATCTGTTACCATACAGCACTGTTACAATACCATTGACTATATTCCCTATGCTGTACCTTTCACCCATACGATTAATTCATTCCATGACTGGAAGCCTGTATCTCCCACTGCCCTTCACACATTTTGGCAATCCCCTCAACCATCTCCCCTCTGGCAACCATCGGGTTGTTCTCTGTATTTATGGGTCTGTTTCTGATTTTGGTTGTATATTTGTTAAAAAATTATTTTTATAATAAAAATCTTTTGAGAGTTACTTCTGTCTTCATGTTAGGCCGCAGAGCAGATCATAAAGCTTTTCTGTTTAAAATGTTGGTTTAGAAATTAAGTGGTGTCTGGCTGGCTCAGTCAGAAGAGCATGCGACTCTTGATCTCAGGGTCAAGAGTTCGAGCCCCATGTTGGGTGCAGAGATTACTTAAAAAAAGATTTCCAAAATACTAATTTTACAAAATAAAAATTTTTTTTTCCTGAGGCCACAGTTTTCTGTATATGACAAAGGTAATTTAGAGAAAATAATTTTAAAACCAGCATTACTATTATGAGCAACGGAGTGGTAAGAGAGCTTTTAGTCCAGTTAACAAAATAAAATACTTTCTAAGGAGAAGTAAACAAGAAAAAAACCTAGAAATTCCTTAATTTTTAAATGAGTAATGATTATACCCATATTCATATTTGAAAACATTTAGGAAACTGAAGGTTATATGTCCGAAAAGTATCTGTACATTTAAGAGAATTCAAAATCTACTTAAATGGACAATAATCTAAACATTTATGAACATTAATTTGAGTTACAGAAAGCAGTGCAACATAAAGTTCATCAGGTCTAAGAAAGCCATTGTCCGCGAAGTTTAAGGCATGGAACCAGAAGTGTCATTTGCGATAAATTTAAAAAGTAGCATTATTAGGTATTGTACATTAACATGAAAATAAAGGTAATTCTTCCCAGTAAAGTACTTTTTTATCCCTAAGTATTTTCCATATTGCTCCTTAATATTAGGTGACATTCACAATTACCATTTAATGGGTTATATATTTTCTTACTGAATGAATATACCTAAAATTTAATCATTTTCCTATTAGTATACACTTAGGCTACCATTTTAAACTTTTAAATTTGTCTTCTATATAAGAAACTGGGACACTATTTACAAATGGCCAACATTTATAACCTTCAAACTATTGCCCATTCTATCAATTCACCTTGCAAAGGGTATTAACCATTTAAGAGAAAAAATTCAATATTGTTCCTTAAATTGGAATTAATTATTTTAGAGAAGTATTAACTTTGAAAATTAAGCAAGAACAGTCTCTAGGGAAAAGAAAAGTAGTTGTGTTTTTTTTTCTTTTGCATAACTCCACATGCTTTGTGCCAATAGTTGTTTTTCCCCAGATGGAGGCCATAGATAGATAGATAAACAGATAGATAAATTAGAGAGATAGATAGAACTACTATGATTTTTTTTTTTCAAAACAAAGTAATGCTGACAAAACAGTGATGAGTCATACACACAAAAGATAAAATTGATCAGGGCTATAAAAACCTACCAATGTAAAACGATAGTTTTCAACCTTTTAAAGAACTTTCTAGCATGTGACTTTACTCTCTCACAGTCTTGCAAAGGGGAAGGAACAATTTTTGTCCACCTGGTAGGTGAACAGGAGCAGAAACAATTCAGTATCTTGCCTAAAATACCACCAGACTTGGGAAGTACTATCTCTGCTTTTCTACCCCAAACACAAACACAATACACTTGAGAAAACACACAGAGGATCCACAAACGCAAAGATGGAATGACAACCCTGAAAATTGGAGCATTTCATTAATTACAAAATTTCAGGGGAATAGACACTTTGGAATACCTGTTAAATCAAAATGAAAGAGAATTAACAAAAAAGCTGTATACACCGACAGCTTTTCTTATCATTTTGTTATAATATTTACCTCCCTGGCCTGCAAAAGTCAATCTACTTCAGTGTACTTCAGAGTATAAATCATTAAAAACATCTAAACGGTAAAAAGGAGAGAAGAAAAGATGATCATTATAAAAAACAGCAACCAGAAAATCCTCCATATTTGAGTATATTAATTATGTACCAATGCATTCTCTAATAAAATTCTCTGCCAATTTCTCTAAGGAGACCTCAACACTGAATAAATGTAAAAACGAAACTTCATAAAACATGTCCTTTTTTTGGTTTTAGATGGTCGATTTAGTAAGCGTGAACTTGAGTCAACAACCATCCCAATTCTAGGCAAAATGATATTTTATTAACTCTTGAATAGAAAATAATGATTCAGTGATTAATGTACTGCCCCACCCTCTAAATTATATTAAGCTGTTTTCTCCACATTTTAGTATTTCCCTCAGGAAGCATTTAACTTCTGAAAAGGTCTTTTTGGAACAGTTTTCTTTACTTTTTCCCATTAGACCATAAAGAACATTAACAACTAGAATCGGAACTGGACAGATGTGCTCAGAGAAAGGAGGATCTGAGGTCTACATAAAGTACGTTTCTCTGCATTCATAATTCAACCAGAAGCATTATCTGAGAAGCCAGTAATACCTCCCCATTCCACTACCCCCTTATACAACAAACATAAATGTTATGGATTCCAGTATTTTGATAACCATACTTGCCTATCCATAATACTAAAATAACAATTACCCAAGGAAAGCAAATTTTAAGTGGTACTAAGTCTTTTGGTAAGGCCAGCTTATATAAACTGTTATTTTGACTATTAAGGCTCATTTAGACATTAACATTTCAGTAATAGCTAAGGGAATTACATTCTGTTGCTTTATCGAAGACTATAATATAATGCTGATATAAAAGTGGATTTACAATTTCAATAAAATTCTTGCTACAAAAAATGAATAGCAATTATTCAACCAAAGCAGTTTCTCTTAAATATACTTACGTAACAAATGTTCTAAGACATCATTTTAACAAATCTTTTTTTTAAAAGAAGATTTTATTTATTTATTTGAGGGAGCGCATGAGTGGGGGTGGTGGGGAAGGAGGGCAGAGGGACAAGGAGAGGCGGACTCCCTGCTGAGCAGGGAGCCCAATGCAGGCTTAATCAGGTCCCTGGGATCATGACTTAGGCGGAAGGCAGATGCTTAACGACTGAGCCACCAAGGCACCCCAAAGTAAATCTTTCAAAAATATTAAATATATCAAAATGACATTATACTAGAATTCAGATTTCATTAATACTCTTTAAGAGTTAACACAACCTGCGGCACAGATTTTTTTTTTTTTTTAAAGATTTTATTTATTTGACAGAAAGAGAGAGACAGCGAGAGAGGGAACACAAGCCAGGGGGAGTGGGAGAGGGAGAAGCAGGCTTCCCGCCGAGCAGGGAGCCCGATGCGGGGCTCGATCCCAGGACCCAGTGATCATGACCTGAGCCGAAGGCAGACGCTTAACGACTGAGCCACCCAGGCGCCCCACGGCACAGATTTTTAAAATTCAAAATTCAATAAATCTACTAGTTAGTGTATCCTGAAACTGCTTACTTTAATAAAATCAGGTAGAATGAGGTAACATATTTTTTTTTAAAGATTTTATTTATTTATTTGACAGAGAGAGACACAGCGAGAGAGAGAACACAAGCAAGGAGAACAGGAGAGGGAGAGGCAGGTTTCCCGCGGAGCAGGGAGCCCGATGCGGGGCTCGATCCCAGCACCCTGGGATCATGACCTGAGCTGAAGGCAGACACTTAACGACTGAGCCACCCAGCCACCCCTGGGGTAACATATTTTTGAAAAGGCAAAACATATGGTCACTGTAAGAAAATATTTTAAAGAGTAATTTAATGAACAGAAAATTCCAGGAGGAAATAAAATATGTAAAATATGTTCACAGATAATTCTGCGATTATTAGGATGACTGTGTAGCTACATTAGTATTTATGAAGAGGAGAAAATTCCAGAATGAAAAGTTCAGTTATTTCCATGGTCAAAAAACCATAGCTCTCAGGGACAAACTATAATCCATTAAAGTTTATAAACAGCCTAGTTTTCTGGCCTGTTTTGACAATAGTCTTTTGTGATTATTAAAACAACTTAAAAAAAAAACTAACTATACTTGGTATTGGAGTAATTTATTCCAATAAGATCACAGTGGGTCTTGGAATAAATGAAGCAATAATGTAAAAGTGATTAAAAGAAATCCAAGTAATAAATATTATTTTTTTTATATTTAGATTTAGGAAGTCCCAAGACTTTTAGAGAGAAGGTAGTGTGGTCAAAATGAAAGAATACTCCTCAAGAAGCCAAGATACCTGGGTTCTAGAGGCTTCAACCAACATTTAACAATGGGCAAATCTTAGAGGCGTTGGTATAAAATGGGGAAAGTATCTATCTAGTTTGGCCCTAACTTTAGGCAAGTAAAATACTTGCCCCAACTCACTCTTGTTTCTGAAATTCAAAGTAGAAAGCTGTCAGCAATACTGTGGTTTCAGCTCAGTGGCCTTGGCCCCAGGGCTTATGGCTACGGTGGGGACCAGGAAGACTGAAAAATTAAAATCCCAGGCCTGTGCCAGATGTGGGAGTGGGGACTGAGTTTACAAGCCACCAGAGAATGAGAATTCTAAGGTGAAGAAATAGCATGGACTTGCTCTTTTCCTCCCCAGCTGCTTGAAGCTTGGCTACCATCATGAACAACACAGTAACTATCTAGACCAGGAAGTTCATGACCAACCGACTACTTTGGTGGAAACAGATGGTCATTGATGTCCTTCACCCCAGAAAGGCAAAAGTATTTGGGAAAAAATAGCCAAAATGTACAAGACCACACCACATGTCATAATTGTATTTGGATTCGGAACACATCTTAGTGGTGGCAAGACAACGGCTTTGGCATGATTTATGATTCCCTGGATTATGCAACAACAAAAAAATGAACCCCAAACACAGACTGGCAAGACATGGCTGGTATGAGAAGAAAAAGACATCAAGAAAACAGTGAAAGGAACACAAGAACAGAATGAAGAAAGTCAGGGGGACTGCAAAAGCCAATGTTGGTGCTGGCAAAAAGTGAGCAGGAGATTGGACAACAGAAGGAGTAAAGATGCTGCAGTGGCTTTATCTGTGGTGATTGTGCAGATTTTTGATGAGAGGATTAATAAACTAAGAATGTTAATGTGATAGAAAAAGAAATATCATGGACTTAAATATCTATTGGAATTTAGAGAATAAAGGTAATACTGCAAGTGTTGGGGGAAAAATTATTCTATAAATAGTTGGAGTAATTAAATAATTTCTGTAAAAATCCTTATTTCACATCTTAAATTCCAAAAGGAACTAAAAAACCCAAACCATAAAAGTATTCTAAAAAAACTACATATTTTTTTAAAGATTTTATTTGACAGAGAGAGAGAGAGACAGTGAGAGGGGGAACACAAGCAGGGGGAGTGGGAGAGGGAGAAGCAGGCCTCCCGCGGAGCAGGGAGCCTGATGTGGGGCTCAATCCCAGGACCCTGGGATCATGACCTGAGCCGAAGGTAGACGCTTAACGACTGAGCCACCCAGGTGCTCCAAAAACTATGTATTTAAAAAAAATAATCTTTTTAGTGCAAAAAGCCTTTAAGTAACTTATGATAGAAAATTCAGCAGCCATAAAAAGAAGAAATTTGAATACATAAAACCAAAAATTTCTGTGTGGTTTACAAAAACACCATAAATAAAGTAAAAAGACAAATAAACTAGGAAAAATATTTGAAGCTAAGGTTGATTCACTTTTTGAAGAACACCTAAAATCTCTAAGACCAATACCATGATTGAAAAACTGTGGCAAAGAATGTATGAATGGGGTGCCTGGGTGGCTCAGTCGTTAAGCATCTGCCTTCGGCTCAGGTCATGATCCCAGGGTGCTGGGATCGAGCCCCGCATCGGGCTCCCGGCTCGGCGGGAAGCCTGCTTCTCCCTCTCCCACTCCCCCTGCTTGTGTTCCTGTTCTCGCTATCTCTCTCTCTGTCAAATAAATAAATAAAATCTTAAAAAAAAAATGTATGAACAGATAATTTATAGGAAAGGAAACATAAATGACTCAAAATTCAGAAGGTGTCCAACCTCACTAAAAAGAGAAATATTTGTAAATTAAAACAATATTGCGATACCATTTTAAATTCTCAGACTGACAAAGACCAAGAAGTTTAATACCACATTTTTGGCAAAGGGGTGAAAAATAGGCATTTTCATGAAGTGTAAATTGGTCCAATTTCTCTGGAGGGCAATTCAAAAATAAGTACTCAAATTAAAAAATGTCCCATACCCTAAGAATCCGTGATTTTACTTCTGGGAATTTATAAGTTTATTCACATGTGTAAAATATTCATGTACATGAATATTTACAGCAGCACTAAGTATTAATAAGAGATTGGAAACAAATGTTTGTTAATAGTGGACTGTTAAATTATGATATATTTATGTAATAGAATATGCATATATTCAAAAGAATAAGATGACTCTTTTTATGCTGAGATAAAAGGCTCTCCAGATATTAAAGGCTTGTACAATATGCAACAATATGTGTGTTTGTGTGTGTGTGTGTGTGTGTGTGTGTGTGTCTGTGGAGGGAGTACATAGGGAGTACATATCCACATGCTTATACTTACAGGTAATAGCTCTGGAACAATACCCAGATTGGTTCCTCACTTCTAGGAAGCGGGACATCATAACTGGGTAACTTTTCACAATATATGCTTTAAAATATTCTATTCTGAATATGTATTATCTAATAAAAATATAGTTTTTTTTTTTTTAAACTTCCATGAGCCCCTATTTAGAAATAAATCTAAGCTACTCTACAGGAAGACTTCTAAAACCCACGGTTTAAGGAACAGCATAGAAAAAAAAATCCCCAAGAAACAAAAAGACTGTAATTGCTGAAGATATGTTTTTGTAGTAAAAATTATAAACTACATGAAGAAACAAACCACCATGAAGTGAGTACATATAACATATGAGAACTGGCATCCTCAGAATAACACAAGCAGATTAAAGAACTATAGTATGTTTGCTTAAAATTTTTAAGTAATTAAGAGATGGAACATTAAGGAAAGACTAAGAGACATGAAGGATAGAATGAAAAGCTAATGTGTATCTATTAGAAGACAATGGGGGAGGCAATAATTGAAGAGGTAATGGGTTCAAATTTTCTAAAATAAATGGATGACACACATCCTCAAAATTTAGTAGAGTCTGGCACAGGTTAAAAAAAATCAAATCCCCACCTTTGATGGGGATTTGATCCTCAAATCAAATCCTAGTAAAAGAGCAAAACTCCAGACAAAGGGAAAAACAGATTAATCGAAGGAATGAAAATAAACCAAAAGCAGACTTGAAGAGAAGTAGAAGACAGTGGCATAATACTATTGAAGATCTAAAGGTAAAACAATCAGCCTACAATTTTATATCCAAAACCTATACTATTATTCCTGCATAAGGGCATATAGAGACAGAATTTTTTTGTGTCACTGAAAAAACTACAGGACATACCTTACTAAAATAAGAGCTGAACCCTGAGCAAAGGAATGAGATGCAAGAAATGACAGTGAATAAAGAAAATGGTTAACTATGTTGGTAAATTTAAATGAGGCTGACAATAAAAAAAGGTAATACTTTAATCAATTTGGGGGAGGAATTTGAAAAAATACAGTAGAACTACAAGTCTAATAGTAATACCATAGAAAATAAGGGTGAAGGAAGGATTAAAGGCTTTCTAAACCAGGGCCACAACATATGGCTGTATACTACACAACCCAAGGGACACCATCCACATTTGTGTACATGGTAGTTTTGTATATTTATTAAGAAATAGTCTCTCAAATGACAGTAAAGAGTCTTAAAGAAGAGTTTTTCTAATTCACACAGATAGGTTTGGCTAACATTCCTATATTCTTCAGAAGAATAGTGTCTTCTATAGCAAAAACTTAAAGGATATCACTAAAAGAATGTTAATAGAATATATCCAAATAAGTATATCCAAATAGAATATATCCAAATAAGTAGGGAGAAAAAATGGAAGAATTAAAAAAAAATTAATCTGAGAAGGAAAAAGGTAGGAAAAAGAAGCAAAGAAAAGTATGACAAAGATAAATTACTAAATAAGAAGGTAGAAATATATCTAAATATATTAGTAACGTGAAAACATATAAACTGATTAAGCTGTTAAAAGACAGTGTTGAGGGGCACCTGGGTGGCTCAGTCAGTTAACGCCTGCCTTTGCCTTCCACTTGGGTCATGATCCCAGGGCCCTGGGATGGAGCCCCAAGTCTGAGTCCAGCTCCCTGCTCAGTGGGGAGTATGCTTCTCCCTCTCTGCCCCACCACCCCTCCCCTTCATGCTCTCTCTCAAATAAATAAATAAAATCTTAAAAAGAAAAGTGTTGATACTAGATTCAATTAAAAAAATCTAGCTATATTATAAAGGAA
Organism: Eumetopias jubatus; assembly: GCF_037043125.1. Lineage (NCBI taxonomy): Eukaryota > Metazoa > Chordata > Mammalia > Carnivora > Otariidae > Eumetopias > Eumetopias jubatus. The sequence goes on along the minus strand of NW_028274808.1, from coordinate 96,312,292 downwards.
TAATAAAACATACCACAGATCAGTGGAAAACAGAGTGGAAAAAGAATCACTGAGGTAATACTAACCAAACAAAGGCTGAAGTCAAATCTCAGAATCAGTAAAGGTTAAGGATGTTTCTTTCTCTGCTGATTAACACAATATGATCAGTTCTAGATCTAGTGCTAGATGGCATCAGAACATTCTCACACCCAATCTTTGTATGGCTGACTCCTTCAGGTTTTTGCTTAAATATCAACCCCCTTTTCTTGATAAACTAACATAAATAAAGTATCTTTCTTAACCATCTATTCTAAAGTCCTTTGTTACCCTCTATTACATATCCTATTTATTTCTTTCACTGAATATTTAATTACAAATTATAATTATATGCTGAATGCTTACTTATTATCTGTTTTCCCAAATATACTATAAACTCTACACAGGTAGGAACCCATCTGTTTTGAAAACTCAGTTAACTCATTTTTCACAACATCTTATTTAAGCAACAGTGTAATGAAATCCAGGGAACTCCTTCTCAGTATTTAAAATGGAGATGAAGTCCTATATTAGTGATCTTGAGACAGGATGCAGGTTCTAAGGGTACAGCAGTTATTTAGTCATGTCTAACATGGGTACAGAGGGGAGGAGAGATCTTGGTCACAGATTCTTAAAAGAATTTGAATAGCTAACTCCAGATGTTACTAAATCTATTTTCTTCCAGCATGCATAACATAGTCTGGTTTCATATATACTTTCAGCTATCCTTTAATACTTAGCATTAGCATTTAACACAAATACAATTCCCTCAAAGATTAAAAACAATTGAATGAGCTGAATTCAGAGTATTATAGAAATAACTAGTATAAATTTGAGCAGAGTATCAAAACTCATCAGAAAACGCAGCTGATCCTTTTATTTTACTGAAAGGTAATGGGTGTGTATGGCCATCAGCCCAAACAGACCCAGTTGGCCTCGAAGCAAGTAGCTGAGTAGTGTCAATAGGATATCCATAAAGGAAGAGGTCAGGTTGGGCCTAGTCTATATGTTGCAACTCTTGCTTCAACTGCAATTTTGCAAACTATACATAAAAGTTAACATCGCGAAGATAAAGTTATAAAAAGGAGGAAAAACACTTGAAAGGTATATGTGCTCCGTTCCTCATCCTCCTAGATATTAGGCATCTCATGGGGTACCTCTTTTATATATGACTTTTTCTTTTCCAGTAGAATTCAAAAGGTAAGTTGGAGAAAACACCGCTTCGGTCTGTGTCAAAGAATATGCTACATGGAATAAAGGGGAAGCAACAGATTTAAATTTCAGAAACACAGGATAAACTATTAGAAAGGTCAACTGTATAATTTCTTGCCATTCTAAAGAATAAATAAAAACACTATTTTGGTAGAATTTCATTGTAGTAATATTAAATTAAGTTACTTAAAATTCTACTATCTGTTCCAGTCTTCCTACTCTGTTATGACTCTAGAAACATACGAAATTATATTTTGTAGTGCTACAATGGGAAGGGATGGCCTGTAAAGCCAGTTAGACTGTGTTTGATTTCTAGTTTTGCCACTGAGTATGTGATTTTGAGCAAAACCTGAGTTTCAGTTTCCACATTTGTAAAATGGGAACATTACTTACCTCCAAGGGCTGTTTGAAAATGAAATGAGATAATAAGCTAATAAATGGAGTTTGCTCCTCCTCCTACCTTGACCTATAGAATCAATGCTGTTGAACAGAACTCTTTGGGAAGATGGAAATACTCTATAAAGTGCACTAACATGGTAGCCATGTAGCTACTGAGCAGTGGAAATGTGGCTAGTGTGATGGAGGGACTCAATTTTAACTATATTTAATTGTAACTAACTTAAAATTAAAAAGCCACATGCGGCTTATGGCTACCATACTAGACAGCACAACATACAGCCATGAAAGCATGTCTGAGGCTTTAAATCCTTATGGGAACCAGAAGAGGGTATAAAAACAACAGTAAGATTCTCCAGAAGTTTATCCCAGAACATAGTTTACCTGAAGTATAGATAGGCTTTGTGGTTAAATATATCTGGATTTGAACACCATGTCTGTATGACCCAAGGCAATTTACCCAAAATACCTACACTTCAGACTTCCCATCTGAGGGCAGAAATACTTACTAACCTCACTGAGGCATTGTGGCGATGACAAATTAATGGATCTGATGTAGTAGGTGCTTAACAAATCTTATTTCCTTTCTCCTCCCATACTCATTGTTTCTTATATGACCACTTTCCTCACATGCTGGCCAAGTGCCTGAAGTGTTACTAAATTTAATGATGACAAATGTAGTTAATGCCAACTGTTTGCCAACATGTGTTTACTCCACTAAATAGTCAATATTTAATATTTTAAGAACCTGAACTTTAAAAGTGACTAAGAAAACAGTATCTTCAACATAGGAAAAAAACCTCACAAAAAAATTTTTAATTGCAAGACCAATACTGGGAAATGGGAGTAGATATTGGCTAGGCATAGAAACGAGGTTTTCTGGCTTCTTACCTCATTCTTTCAAGCTACTAAGATTGTCAGGCTAAGATCATTGCTTCTGAATTATTCTGTTACAAAGTGCTCAACTGACTTGAGGATGAAGATAAAAATTAAAACCCAAACTGAACTTGTATCTGTTTCATAGTCAGAAATTTGGCTTCAAGACTTCTGGAAAAACTGTTACATCTCCTATGAATGTGAAATATCAACATATTCCAAGCCCACAGATGATCTGGCCACTTTCAAGTTCCTTTCCATAATATAACATTCCAAACATCTGTACTAGGTTGATCAATAAATACTTAGAAAATAACTAATTACCCCTAGGCTGTTCATCAGGACCTGGGAATTGGTGGAAGCCAACCTAAAACTGACTTCTCCCAAAAAAAAGAAAAATAAATAAAACTGACTTCTCCCTTGTTATCTGAGAAGCCTCCTCAATGCCCAAGCCACATGAAGGCTATCTACATCACATCTATGACTCTCATCTTAATTTTTAATTTCTGTTGCAGAACATTTGCCACTGGAGGCTGCTAAACTGTGTCTACAACAGCCTTTCCTGGCTATTCCCAGATAGTGGCAAGGCATAATGTGTGAGGACTAATATGCTTCTTTGCACTAATACTTTTGTTTGTTTCATTGTCGGTTTAGATAGGGGCTACAAAAGCAGATCTTTTAGTCAGGTAAGTGCTATATTAAAAATCTAAACCTGTACACAATTTTTAATTTCTGTACATACATTTTAATATCAATGAGGAAGAAACTTCAGGTACAAAATACTGTATAAATCCTTGATTTGAAAAAATTAACTATTTAATTCGGTCTGTCCATTTAATTACTGTACTTTGGCCCTACTCCCTGTTCTCCTGTCCCATATACTTTAAACAAAAAAAGTATTAACCGTTTCAGCGGAGTTAAGTAGGTAGACATCTGCTTTTCATATTTATACAACCAGAAGCACTATCTAAGACTTGCTTAAACTGAATATAGATCTACACACAAAAATACAAGCAACTAAGAAATAGTCCAACACATAAAATCTCCAATTACTTATCTCTATTCCACTTAACAGCAAACCAAAGCACTTCTAAAATATATTCCAACCACCGAGCACTGAAATCAGAGATACATATTTGCAAGTGCCAATAAATCTCATGTACTAACAGATTAAATCAAGAAGAAAACCAATTTTTCTAGACTTGCCAACCCCCTTGACTTTAAGGCTTGGATGTACTCTTTCGAACACCAGGTCACTCTAGGTCCCTAATTTTATTATTTATTTTTTATTGTAGTCACTTTTTTTAAGCTTAGAATTAATTACTACATAATCAAGATGTACGTTACTCAATTTTATTGTATACCAGCAGGTTCCATGAGTCTGAAGTTTATTAGCATAATCTGAAATGTATGCTATAACTACATTGTCAAGGAAGGGTTTCTAACCCAACTACCCTACACACACGGTTCTCTGAAAGCAAAGTTCTAAAAATCTTTAACTTGCAGAACTGGTGCACTGGGGTGTGGATTTATGGCTCTTTTAAGTTTTTTCTGCTCAGTGAAAACACAGTAAGTCATTATCAACGTGTATTTGAATACTTGCCTTCCTACTATCAAAAAAAAAAAAAGGGGAAAAGAAAGAAACCAGACAGGCCCGCCTGCTGGGTAGTTGAGCTCCACCCCCAAAACTCAGGGAGACCATCCTTGCCAGTCTTTATTAAGATCTACATTCTGGTCTGTCCTCATCCTACATACATTGTTAATCTTAGAAAGCATCTCCATACTAAAACTGGTTTAAAAAAAGAGTCTGAGGTGTTGCTCATATGCCCAGACTTCACAAGCTAAACGGTGGGGACTTGGAACTACGTGTACCTAAACGTGGCCTTATGAGGAATAGGAGAGAGAAAAGGGAGATCAGTGGCAAAATAGAGTAAAGAAGGGAAAGCTGTGAATTACCTGGCCTACAACTCTGGGTCCCTACTTTAGATATCTCCCGTCCCTCCTGCCCCCACCCATCCCAGGAATCAGAAAGCTCAGGGAAGGCTGTGGGCCAACGCGACGGGCGACAACTGAAAGGATTTTGAAAAATTCTGCACAAGAAAAAGCTTCGTGGAGGAACGGGATGGTAGAAAGATGAAAGCTGAGAGCTGGTTCCTGGGGCGACACTGAAACCCGGACTTCGGGGGTAAAAAGGTGGAGGTGCCCGCGGCTGGGGGTGTGTGTAGGGCGGGCCGTCCCAGGTGCAGCAGCCACGGCGCAGGGGTCCAGACGTCGAGAAGGCTCGGAAACTAACCCAGTGCCCAGGGGCCTCCCCATCAGAAGGGGGTCGCACCTGAGCTGCAGGAGGTCCTCCCCCGCCCCTTCCAACTCCTCCTCACCCGGGCCGTAGAACTTGCTGCCTTTGGTCACGTCGAAGACTTTCCCATTGACCGCGAGCAGGATGCGCGGGGTGCGGGACCCGTCGTACTGGCGCAGCTGCTCCAAGCTGAAGTCCCGCTTCTTCATGCGAGGCAGTGAGGCAGCGGGACTCTCCTCGCCCGCTCCGGCCCCGGCGCCCAGACCCCGCCGCCCCCAGCGCACCCACAGCCGGTAGGCCCCCAGCAGCACCAGCGCCACCAGCGCCACGTTCAGCAGCATCTCCCCGCCCCCCGTCAAAAGCGCCAACGCTGCTGCCGCCCAGCCGCCCCCTTCTGTTGCCGCTCCCGCGCCGCTGGGGCTCTCGCTGCTGCCGTCGCTGCTGCTCTCACTGCCACTCCCCAGGGTGCCTAGCTTCACGTCCCCATCACCCGCCGCCATCACTGCCCGCCAGCGCCTTCCTCCTCCTCTCCGCCCCCTGCCCTCCCCAACCCCACGGCCAACCCCGCCCATCTGGGGGCCTCCCAGCCAATAACATGAGGAGAGGGGGCGGGGTCAAGCCTGCTCTCCATTGGGTGTTGACGGGGTAACGATGTCTTGGATCTCTCCCTCCTCCTCCCTTCTTTAGCAGGCCGCGCTCGCGTGCGACGCCCCGCCCACCTCGCCCCACACTTCCCTGCTTTCGCTCCTCGCCTGCGCTTGCTGAAGTAGAAGAGGGGGGCGGGCCTGAAGAAAAGATGCAGCGCCGGCCGCGCGCGCGCAAAGGCCGGGTGAGACGACAGCGCGTGCGCGGGATCCGGAGCGCCACGCGCTCTCCTTCCCTTTGCACCCCTTCTGGGAGGCAGGCTCCGCCCGGTCCCTTGCTATGCGCGTGCGCCGCGGAATCGCTGCCCTTCCCAGGCCGGGGTTCGCGTCCACGAACTCCCGCCTCTTCGCTGTCGCTCAGCACGGGGACTTCACGTGCGCCGAGGCCGCCTCGGAGGCGGGGTCTGGTTGGGTCGCCTTTTCGAGGGCGCAGGTTGGTGGCTTGTGGGAGGCCACGACACAGTTTTAATTGTTGGCGCAAACTATTGAGGGGCGTCTCTTTTTCACCCGGGTGCCGTTGCGCTTGTCCGGAAGCCTGGAGCGTGGGCGCGCCGACAAAGCTACCGCCCCAAAGTTTTGGCAACCGGCTGGAGTCTTTCTGGCACAGGATGAGTGCACGGAGGGCTCGCCGGGGTTATTTGGCATCCGGAATCTACTTGCTGTCTGCGCTGGCATCGAGCAGCCGCTTCCCGGGTGGTTTTGGTCACGGCTGCTCTTGTAGAATTTTTTTCAGGTTTTAGACTAAAGGTGTTATTCCTTAAATCATAGTCTGTGGCGGTAGGGAAGTTGATAGAATGAAGTGGTCCTTCTGTTCTCTCATTCAGCTTTATTTACAGCTTTCTTTTATCTCCTTAGGTCTTCGTCTTTTTTAGACTCCCAGGTCCTTAAAAAATCTGGCGTTAATGTCACCCCTGAAGCCTCATTCTGGGCCCTTCACTTAAAGCACTCAACTCGTTTGACTTGCTCCTTCCTGCCCTAGTCTGTTTTCTTTGTTGTCAGTGAGTTCCCTCACACCCACCTCAAGAACAACCCTGTTGTGAACTACTGGTGTGATGAGTGAATGAAGGTATATTAAGGGAGTAACGGTTTCGTTTTAATCTTGAGGAACCGGTGCGATGGAGGAGAGACATGGGCAAGCAATGGGAGCATGTGATATGGACCAAAGTACTTATTAGGGAAACGGCAAGTGGTCCTTTTAAGCTTTAAGTAGTCAGGAGGACCAAAGTCTGGAAAACTAGGTTGGTAGTCTTTAGTCAACGGATAGGCTTGGACTTAATACTCCCCGTTTTGGAGGAGCCATTGAAGATTTTACAGCGGCAAATGACAGGATCAAAACTTTTCTAGAGAGATTATCTACCAGGGATATTAAGGATGGGAGTTAGAAAAGAATGGAAAACAAGTTAGTAGGCTACGGTATTTGTGCAAGAAATGAGGAAACTTAGAACTAAGTGGCATTAGAGCAGGGGTCTGCAAGCTTTTCTATAAAGGGCCAAACGTTAATATTTTAGGCACTGTCTTTCATAATTAGTCATCTGTCTTATAATAAGGAAGCGACCATAGAAGATACTTAAAGGAATGAGCATGATTGTATTCCAATAAAACTTATTTATGGACACTGAAATTTTAGGTATCATGAAATACTGATTTTTTTCAATCATTTAAACATGTAAAAAACCATTTTTTTTGTTTTGTTTTAATCTCCAGGGGTGTAAAAAGAGTCTACAGGCCATAGTTTGCTCACCCTTGCTTTAAAGGTACTTTCTTGAGGCAGAGTGAACAGCATTTAGTTGGGAAAAGTAAGTGACCATATAATCTAGCCTCCAATCTAGAATACTCCTAGAACTGAAAGGGGGCACTATATACTGGGAGAACAGGATTAAAATTAGATTGTCCCAGGCAAATCTGAGTGAGTAGTCATCCCGAGGTTAATGGTTAGAAGCCAAAACTGCTTTAGGACTTGGTAACAGGAAATGCCAATGATGGAAACAGGATGATTGGGAAGAAATTGGTTTTTGGGAGAAATTGGATGCTTGTAGCAGTACCAGGTGTCATACAGTTGGGATAACATCAGCAGCAGGAAGAAACCACCCCAGAGGTTTCATAGCAGGCCACTCCTTATATGTTACTGACCAGTGAGTCACTATTCCCTGAAACAGTAACTGACAAGGAGCTTGGGACTACCATGATTGGTAAGAGTTTATCTAGCTTTTGGCAGTTTTTGTGCAAGATTGTGGCATGCATTTTAGCATCTCTGGTCTCTTCCCACTAAATGTCAGTAGCACACCTCTGGCATTGGGGCACCAAAAAAACCAACCCTCTTCCCATCCCACACACTCCCTAGAAAGATGATGCTAGTTGAGTGGTTAAACCAATTGGCTTAAACCCATCAGGATTTACCTTGGAGTTCAATTATATATGTGTAGATTTCTTTTCCTTGGTTGGTTCGGAGGGAAGAGAGGAATTGAGCAGTATTGTCAAGAAAGTAGGGTGGGGAATGTTGGGTAGGTAACCAACCTCGTGTTGGAAGTAAAAAGTTAAACATTTTCTTTTATATCCTTTTTCTTTTTTTTAAAGATTTATTTATTTATCTGAAAGAGAGAGAGGGCACAAGTAGGCAGAGTGGCAGGCAGAGGGAGAAGCAGGCTCTCGCTGAGCAGGGAGCCCGACACGGGGCTCGATCCCAGGACCCTGGGATCATGACCTGAGCTGAAGGCAGCTGCTTAACCAACTGAGCCACCCAGGCACCCCTCTTTTATATCCTTGATAAATATCTCATCTCCTCCACACTTGAAATCCCCCCCTTTTCTTTTCAGTTCTCTTAGCAACTTATTCTAAGCCTCCTGAACTGGCCTAGAAGGGAGTTCTCCCCGTGCCCCGCCAGGTAACTCTCCCAGTAGGATACTCCTGCTTTGAATACTGTAATTTTCTGACTGATGGCTTGCTCTCTCTTTCCCTTCTTCATTCCACATGAAGGGACTAGTCCTGTATACTGATTTCCTTTACTCAGGCACCCTATCTCCAGTGGTGCTCAGCTATTTAAAATAAAATAACTCAGAAATCTCAGCTGGCAGTCAAAGGTCTCCATAAATCCACAAATGGCTTTCCCTGCAGCAAACGTAATCTACTTTACACATAACTTGTATTACATTGATGTGTTTCCCTTTATAATACCTAGTCCCTGTTCTCCCAATTGCTAAATTTATTCCCCACTTCAAGACTTTATTTCCTCACTGAGAGTGCCCTTCTTTCTCCTTTCCAACCATCCAAATTCTATTATCTTTCATTTCCTTCTATAATTCTAACTCTGTTCTGGGCCTGTGACTGTATCAGCTCACATTGATCTCTTTGAATTTTTACAAATTCCTTGCTTATACCATCCATTTTATTTTATGTTCTTGACTGTTCTGTTTTTGAAACTCTTCTTTGGATCCCTAGATGTCTCCTTTTGCCTTTGGAGATGTTTCTTTTCTGAGTCTTCTACCTTCCTTTTCTTCCTTATATCCATCCCTACCTTACCTAGAGGTCATCTACAAGCATCTGTCGTTATCTATGTTCTTTTCTTCTCTTGTTACTCTTTATTTCTTGACATTTTATCTACTTAGTGATTTACTTGTCTTCTCTATGGGGAGAGATCAGTAAGCCATCAGGTCTCTAGCCCTGACCTTTCTCTGGGAGATGATAGTACTAGCCACCAAATATTTCCATTTCTTTTCCACACACATAGTAGAATTGCAGTTCTCTAGCCTTTTGAACTCAGTGTGGCCAGTGAAATGTGATTGGAAGTGGTCTGTGTCACTTCCTACTAAAAGCTTTAAGAATGCACAGTTTCTCATGCCCTTTTTCCCTTTCGCACAGTGAGGGAATGTTTTATCTATTGCTGCATAGCAAACCACCCCAATCTTAATGACTTAAAACAGTAATTGTTTTTACTATTGCTAATGGTTTTGTGAATTGAATGGGCTCATGGACAGTTGTCTAATCTTTCTTGGGATCTCATGTGGTTCCAACCAGGTATTTTCTGGGGCTGGAGAGGCTAGAATGGCCAAGCCTTTCTTCTTCCCATTGTTATCCCAGGGCCTCGCTTCACATGGCTTCTCCAGCAGAGTAGCCTGATTTCTGACATGGTGGCTCAAGACTCTCAGAAGTGCAAAAGCTTCTAGGTCTTGTAAATCTTAGGCCTAGAAATAACACATTCTGTTGGTTAAAGCATTCACAGGGCCAGCTCAGTTGCAAAGGGTGGAGAAATAAACTCTACCTCTTGATGGAGATTGAGGAGAAGAGTGACAAAGAATTTGTGGCCTTCTTTAATTTGTCACCCCAACAATGTTTCAAATGGTGGCTGTTTCTGTCAGTGAGGGTCCTAAAGTCAGGACAAAGTGGAAAAGAGCCCTCAGCTAACATACACAGTTGTATGAATGAGAAACACGTCTCTGCTGTTCTAAACCACTGAGATATTTGGGGTTGTTTGCTAGCAAACAAAGCCTAATCTACACTAATACAAAAATTGGTACCGGCAGTAGGGCACTGCTGCAGCAAAAACCTACAATATGTGACATATCCATATATGTTACAAATTTCAGTGGTTGGTCGTTAAGCAGCATCTAGCTCTGATTCACTTATGAATCTCCCAGCAAATCTAGCTCAGAAATTTGCACTCAACAAATATTTCTTAAATAAGAGAGCCTATTTCTTATAATTCTTTTCTATTTCTTTATTTTAGGGGAAAACACTTCTTTCCCACATCAGATGTTTCTTGAAGTATGGAGTGGGTGCCACTATCATAACTCTCAATACTCTATTCCAGTGCTGCTAGCAAGTTTCCTGGTGTGTAAGTTTGGTGTGTGCAGCCCACCTTCTTCCTCTCCCCTTTCCCATAGAAGTCAGGCCTCCCACAGACGGTGTGCCTTCTGCTCTGCTACTTCATACCGTAAGTTTCACAGGGTTCTGCCCATGCCAGGGGATGTTTGGGCTAAGCTTAGCAAGATAGGCCCTTTGGGGGAAGGGGAGCTTCAGTTTTGGGAGCTAAGTTCATTGCCAGGGAGTGACAAAACCTGTTTGAACTTTAATTCACAAGATCATGAAAGTTCAGTGTTGGACATTAATAATTTCAGATTTAATAGGAAGTTAGTACTGATTACTTTGGGCTATAACTTAGAAGAACAAGATAATTTAATATCTGCATATTGGGGAGGGTCATAATCAAATTGAGCACATCTTTTTGGCTTTTAATTTTTAGAGTATTTTTATGTTATTGTTTGATCTTCTTTTAGAACCTCTATTAATGTTGAAAAAGGTAGGGGGACATAATTTGAGGTGGAATAGAATAGGTTGTCAATTATACCCTTGGGTACAGAACAGCATTGGTGCTGATTTAGTGATATGTTGTTCTGACCCATTCAAGGCATTCGGGGAAGAAAATCTACACTTTACCAGTGACTCCAGGAGATCCCACAAAAGAGGTGAACATTGTATTGGAGAAGTGACCTTATGAAGGTGGGAGCAGGACCGCCCTGACTGCTGACTTCTTATCCAAGGAGGATAATCATATCCCAAGTTGATCTCAGTGGGTAAGCTGAAGCGGTTAAGGCAATGGTCTTCATACATTTTGCTGACATACCCCCCAAATAATTTTTAAGTTGACATGTAACATTTTTTTATCTTAAGTTTAGTTGCAAAAGATGTAATTTCTGGTTAAAGTAAATACAAATATTTTAAAATAAAAAAGTTTAAAATACATTTAATGAAATTAAATTCCATAGAAATTGAATACTCATCATCTATTTTTACAGAAATTTACATTAGTTTTTCTCTTTGAGTTTGTATTTTCATTCTACTTCCCCACAAAAGGTTTAAAAATATATTTTATGTTCAAATATATTTTATTGCTTACCTTATCATTCTTTTCTGCAATAAAAATTTGTTTATAATTTAAACAATTTTCTATTACTGAGAGGTTCTGAGTGTCAAAAACTTCTTTTGAAGTATTATTACAATTATTATTAGTACATAATTGATCATAACTACATTATAAATTTTTATACATCATTACTAAAGAGTAATTTTATTGGAAATATGTCTCTCAATGAAATGTTTGGAGCCCCACCCCCATCATTAGTTCATGAATGTAATTTTTGTTAGGAGACAGAATAGGAAAGACAGAAACAGATAGGACTGTTAGGTATAGGGCTTACCAAAAATGATTAAATAACAGTAGAAAACTATACATCCAAATCTACATAAAAGATGGGGATGAACAATGAGGTGAGATGGTTAACAAGTGACAATGAACAGTCATGGGAGTAAATTAATATAGATTTACTGTATTCAATAATGGTTAGGTGAAAATTAATGAAATTAATGAAATATTAATGAAAATATTTTCTCCTATGAGTCTGTATAATTGCTCAAGAATACAAAACATTGACTTACCTCTGATATATGTTTCTTTTTTGGGGGGGCTTACTATTTTTTCTTTAAATTTTTTATTGTTATGTTAATCACCATACATTACATCATTAGTTTTTGATGTAGTGTTCCATGACTCATTGTTTGTGCATAACACCCAGTGCTCCAAGCAGAACGTGCCCTCTTTAATACCCATCACCAGACTAACCCACCCCCCTACCCCCCTCCCCTCTGGAACCCTCAGTTTGTTTTTCAGAGTCCATCGTCTCTCATGGTTCGTCTCCCCCTCCGATTTCCCCTCCTTCATTCTTCCCCTCCTGCTATCTTCTTCTTTTTTTTTTTTCTTACCATATATTGCATTATTTGTTTCAGAGGTACAGATCTGTGATTTAATAGTCTTGCACAATTCACAGCGCTCACCGTAGCATATACCCTCCCCAATGTCTATCACCCAGCCAGCCCATCCCTCCCACCCCACCACCCCCACTCCAGCAACCCTCAGTTTGTTTCCTGAGATTAACAATTCCTCATATCAGTGAGGTCATATGATACATGTCTTTCTCTGATTGACTTATTTCACTCAGCATAACACCCTCCAGTTCCATCCATGTTGTTGCAAAAGGCAAGATCTCATTCCTTTTGATGGCTGCATAATATTCCATTGTATATATATACCACATCTTTATCCATTCATCTTTCGATGGACATCTTGGCTCTTTCCACTGTTTGGCTATTGTGGACATTGCTGCTATAAACATTGGGGTGCACGTACCCCTTCGGATCCCTACATTTGTATCTTTGGGGTAAATACCCAGTAGTGCAATTGCTGGATCGTATGGTAGCTCTATTTTCAACTTTTTGAGGAACCTCCATACTCTTTTCCAGAGTGGCTGCACCAGCTTGCATTCCCACCAACAGTGTAGGAGGGTTCCCCTTTCTCCGCATCCCCACCAACATCTGTGGTTTCCTGACTTGTTAATTTTAGCCATTCTGACTGGTGTGAGGTGATATCTCATTGAGGTTTTGATTTGGATTTCCCTGATGCCGAGCGATGTAGGGCACTATTTCATGTGTCTGTTGGCCATTTGGATGTCTTCTTTGGAAAAATGTCTGTTCATGTCTTCTGCCCATTTCTTGATTGGATTATTTGTTCCTTGGGTGTTGAGTTTGATAAGTTCTTTATAGATTTTGGATACTAACCCTTTATCTGATATGTCATTTGCAAATATCTTCTCCCATTCTATTGGTTGTTTTTGGTTTTGTTGACTGTTTCTTTTGCTGTGCAAAAGCTTTTTATCTTGATGAAATCCCAATAGTTCATTTTTGCCCTTGCTTCCCTTGCCTTTGGCGATGTTTCTAGGAAGAAGTTGCTGCAGCTGAGGTTGAAGAGGTTGCTGCCTGTGTTCTCCTTTAGGATTTTGATGGATTCCTGTCTCACACTGAGCTCTTTCAACCATTTTGAATCTATTTTTGTGTGTGGTGTAGGGAAATGCTCCAGTTTCATTCTTCCGCATGTGGCTGTCCATTTTCCCAACACCATTTGTTGAAGAGACTGTCTTTTTGCCATTGGACATTCTTTCCTGCTTTGTCCAAGATGAGTTGACCATAGAGTTGAGGGTCCATTTCTGGGCTCTCGATTCTGTTCCATTGATCTATGTGTCTGTTTTTGTGCCAGTACCATACTGTCTTGATGATGACAGCTTTGTAATGGAGCTGGAAGTCTGGAATTGTGATGCCGCCAGCTTTGCTTTTCTTTTTCAACATTCCTCTGGCTATTTGGGGTCTTTTCTGGTTCCATACAAATTTTAGGATTATTTGTCCCATTTCTTTGAAAAAAGTGGATGGTATTTTGATGGGGATTGCATTGAATGTGTAGATTGCTCTAGGTAGCATTGACATCTTCACAATATTTGTTCTTTCAATCCATGAGCATGGAACGTTTTTCCATTTCTTTGTGTCTTCCTCAGTTTCTTTCATGAGTATTTTATAGTTTTCTGAGTACAGATCCTTTGCCTTTTTGGTTAGATTTATTCCTAGGTATCTTATGGTTTTGGGTGCAGTTGTAAATGGGATCGACTCCTTAATTTCTCTCTCCTCTGTCTTGTTGGTGTATAGGAATGCCACTGATTTCTGTGCATTGATTTTATATCCTGCTACTTTACTGAATTCCTGTATGAGTTCTAGCAGTTTTGGGGTGGAGTCTTTTGGGTTTTCCACATAGAGTATCATATCATCTGCAAAGAGTGAGAGTTTGACTTCCTCTTTGCCGATTTGGATGCCTTTGATTTCTTTTTGTTGTCTGATTGCTGTGGCTAGGACTTCTAATACTATGTTGAATAGCAGTGGTGATAGTGGACACCCCTGCCGTGTTCCTGACTTTAGGGGGAGAGCTCTCAGTTTTTCCCTATTGAGAATGATATTCTCTGTGGGTTTTTCATAGATGGCTTTTATGATATTGAGGTATGTACCCTCTATCCCTGTACTCTGAAGAGTTTTGATCAAGAAAGGATGCTGTACGTTGTCAAATGCTTTTTCTGCATCTATTGAGAGGATCATATGATTCTTGTTCTTTCTTTTGTTAATGTATTGTATCACGTTGATTGTTTGCAGTTGTTGAACCAACCTTGCCGCCCAGGGATAAATCCCACTTGGTCATGGTGAATAATCCTTTTAATGTACTGTTGAATCCTATTGGCTAGTATTTTGGTGAGAATTTTTGCATCCATGTTCATCAAGGATATTGGTCTGTAATTCTCCTTTTTGATGGGGTCTTTGTCTGGTTTTGGGATCAAGGTAATGGTGGCCTCATAAAACGAGTTTGGAAGTTTTCCTTCCATTTCTATTTTTTGGAACAGTTTCAAAAGAATAGGTATTAATTCTTCTTTAAATGTTTGGTAGAATTCCCCTGGGAAGCCATCTGGCCCTGGGCTTTTGTTTGTTGGAAGATTTTTGATGACTGCTTAAATTTCTTTAGTGGTTATAGGTCTGTTGAGGTTTTCTATTTCTTCCTGGTTCAGTTTTGGTAGTTGATACATCTCTAGGAATGCATCCATTTCTTCCAGGTTATCTAATTTGCTGGCATATAGTTGCTCATAATATGTTCTTATAATTGTTTGTATTTCTTTGGTATTGGTTGTGATTCATTCATTCTCTTTCATTCATGATTTTGTTGAATGGGTCATTTCTCTTTTCTTTTTGTTAAGTCTGGCCAGGGGTTTATCAATCTTGTTAATTCTTTCAAAGAACCAGCTCCTAGCTTCGTTGATCTGTTCTACTGTTCTTTTGGTTTGTATTTCATTGATTTCTGCTCTGATCTTTATTATTTCTCTTCTCCTGCTGGGTTTAGGCTTTATTTACTGTTTTTTTCTCTAGCTCCTTTAGGTGTAGGGTTAGGTTGTGTATTTGAGACCTTTCTTGTTTCTTGAGAAAGGCTTGTATTGCTATATACTTTCTTCTTAGGACTGCCTTTGCTGTATCCCAAAGATTTTGAACAGTTGTTTTCATTTTCATTTGTTTCCATGAATTATTTTAATTCTTCTTTAATTTCCTGGTTGACCCATTCATTCTTTAGTAGGATGCTCTTTAGCCTCCATGTATTTGAGTTCTTTCCGACTTTCCTCTTGTGATTGAGTTCTAGTTTCAAAGCATTGTGGGTCCGAAAATATGGGAATGATCCCAATCTTTTGGTACTGGTTGAGACCTGATTTGTGACCTAGGATGTGATCAATTCTGGAGAATGTTCCATGGGCACTAGAGAAGAATGTGTATTCCGTTGCTTTGGGATGGAATGTTCTGAATATGTCTGTGAAGTCTGTTTGGTCCAGTGTGTCATTTAACGCCTTTATTTCCTTGTTGATCTTTTGCTTAGATGATCTGTCCATTTCAGTCAGGGTGGTGTTAAAGTCCCCCACTATTATTGTATTGTTGTCAATGTGTTTCTTTGCTTTTGTTATTAATTGCCTTATATAATTGGCTGCTCCCACGTTAGGGGCATAGATATTTAAATTGTTAGATCTTCTTGTTGGATAGACCCTTTAAGTAGGATATAGTGTCCTTCTTCATCTCTTATTACAGTCTTTGGTTTGAAATCTAATTTGTCTGATATAAGGTTTGCCACCCAAGCTTTCTTTTGGTGTCCATTAGCATGGTTCATGGTTTTCCATCCCCTCACTTTCAATCTGGGGGTGTCTTTGGGTCTAAAATGAGTCTCTTGCAGACAACATATCGATGGGTCTTGTTTTATAATCCAGTTTGATGCCCTGTGTCTTTTGATTGAGTCATTTAGCCCATTTACATTCAGGGTAACTATTGAAAGGTATGAATTTAGTGGCATTGTATTGCCTGTAAGGTGACTTGTTACTGCATATTGTCTGTGTTCCTTTCTGGTCTATGCTGCTTTCAGGCTCTCTCTGCTTAGAGGACCTCTTTCAATATATCTTGTAGGGCTGGTTTCGTGTTTGCAAATTCCTTTAGTTTTTATTTGTCCTGGAAGCTTTTTATCTCTCCTTCTATTTTCAATGACAGCCTAGCTGGATATAGTATTCTTGGCTGCATATTTTTCTCGTTTAGTGCTCTGAAGATATCATGCCAGTCCTTTCTGGCCTGCCAGGTCTCTGTGGATAGGTCTGTTGCCAATCTAATGTTTCCACCATTGTAGGTTACATATCTCTTCTCCCGAGCTGCTTTCAGGATTTTCTCTTTGTCTCTGAGACTCGGAAATTTTACTATTAGATGTCGGGGTGTCGACCTATTTTTATTGATTTTGAGAGGGGTTCTCTGTGCCTCCTGGATTTTGATGCCTGTTTCCTTCCCCACATTAGGGAAGTTCTCTGCTATAATTTGCTCCAATATACCTTCTGCCCCTCTGTCTCTTCTTCTTCTTCTGGGATCCCAATTATTCTAATGTTGTTTTGTCTTATGGTATCGCTTATCGCTCGAATTCTGCCCTCGTGATCCAGTAGTTGTTTATCTCTTTTTCTCAGCTTCTTTATTTTCCATCATTTGGTCTTCTATATCACTGATTCTCTCTTCTGCCTCTTTTATCCTAGCAGTTAGTGCCCCCATTTTTGATTGCACCTCATTAATGGTCTTTTTGATTTCGACTTGGTTAGATTTTAGTTCTTTTATTTCTCCAGAAAGGGTTTCTCTAATAACTTCCATGCTTTTTTTCAGCCCAGCTAGTATCTTTAACATCATGATTCTGAACTCCAGGTCTGACATCATACTAATGTCTGTATTGAGTAGGTCTCTGGCAGTCAGTACTACCTCTTTTTCTTTTTGTTGAGGTGATTTTTTCCGTCTTGTCATTTTGTCCAGAGGACAATAGATGAATGAGAGAACAAAATGCTAACAGGGTAACAACATCCCCAGAAAATATACTCTAAACAAATCAGAAAAGACCTGAAACCAGGGGAAAAGAAAGGGAAAGAAAGAAAAAAGAAAAAGAAAAAGATAAAAACAAACAAAACAAAACAAAAAACAGATTATGATCAAATATGATCAGGCTGGTGCATAGATCATTGGCACACACTAGATTTTGGGCATATTTTGGTCTGTTAGAAGAAAGTGCCTCCCAAAATTTTAAAGAAAGAAAAACTTATATATGTACAAAAATAGGGTTGATACGATGAAGGGATGGGATATGACTCTAAAGGTGAAAATTATAAAAAATTTTATAAAAGGAATTGATAAGTTGTTTGAAAAAAAAAGAAGAGGATTAAGGAAAAGAAAAGAAAAGGGGAGAGAATGTGATCAGGCAGGAGACTAGAACAAAGCCATACACTAAAGATTTAGGGTATATTTTGATCTGTTAGATGAAACTGTATCTCAAAATTTTAAAGAGAGAACAACTTATATATATATGCCAAAAATAAGGGTAACTACTATGAAGGGATAGAATATGACTCTAAAAGTGAAAAATAAAAAATTTTTAATAAAGGGATTGATAAGATGTTGGTTGATAAAGGGAAAAAGAAAAATTCAAAAAAAATTAACTTTGAAAGACTAAAGAATTATGGTAAAAAAGCATGAATTCTATGTGCAGTATTCCCCTAGCTCTGGAGTTCTATGGTTCTCATTGATCGGTAAACTTGGTCTTGGCTGGCTGTTCGTGCTGATCTTTTGGGGGAGGGGCTTGTTGCGATGGTTCTCAAGTGTCTTTGCCGGAGGCGGAATTGCCCTGCCTTGCCTGGTCCAGGCTAAGTAATCTGCTCGGGTTTGCTCTCAGGAGCTTTTGGTACAGCTTTGGAGGACGAGAGGGAAAATGGCGGCCTCCCAATCTCTGCCCCAGAGGAGCCGAGAACTCGGGCCCCACTCCTCAGTGCGCCCCCAGAGAAAAGCAGTCAATCACTCCTGTCTCCCCGGTCTCTGACCGCATTCCGTGCTCACCCAGCCTGTGACCGAGCGTTTCTATCTCTGGTACCTGACTCAGTGTGGAGTCTCCAAACCCAGCGGATCCCTGCGGTGCGCTCCCACGCTGCTCCTCCCAGGGGAGGAAAGGGAGACTTCCCGGATCTGCTGCTTGTTGGGTCCCCACTGGAGGAGCAGTGGCCCGACTGTTTTGCCGATCACAGTTTATGGTAACCCCAAAGCTGAGAGCCCGTGCCTTGTCTCCTTCTTTGCAGCCGGGTTTCCCCACTCTGATACCTGGGAGCTCTGCCGCACTCAGGTACCCCTGGTCTTTCTGTGACCCTGAGGGTCCTGAGACCACACTGTCCCTCGAGGGTTCCAGGCCCCGCTTAGCCACTGGAGCGACGTCCCTCAACTGAGCCGACTTCTAAAAGTTCTGATTTTGTGCTCCGCTGCTCTATCACTTGCCAGAAGCGGCTGACGGAGGCCCCCTCCCCCGCCGTCTATCCTCCCGTATTGCCTGGGATTCACGTCTCTGCACGTCCTACTTTCTAGAAAGTGGTCGCTTTTCTGTTCAGAGAGTTGTTGCTGCTATTCTTTTCTTCACTCTTCTGTTGAGTTCGTAGGTGTTCCAAATGGTTTGATCCCTATCCAGCTGAATTCCTGAGACCAGATGAAATCCAGGTCTCCTACCCCTCTGCCATCTTGCTCCGCCCTCTGATATATGTTTCTTTTACATGTAACATTGATCTGTTGATGGAAATTTGGAACTTTTTAACATCCTTTTCCTTGAAATCATCTGAAATATGTAACTGAGACATAGAATGAGCCTTTACATCAAGTTCTTTCTCGTTACTGAGCAGGTGTGCCTTTTAGCTGACTGGTATTTACCAGAATATTCTCCACAAATCATCCATACTTGAATTCTGAGATAGATATATGAAATCTTGCTGTGAGTTTGTTACCCAGTTGAAGTAGGGCTCAACATCCTTCAGTATTTCTCTTGGCTATCTCAACAGTGTTCTTTGGCATTATCAGGGAATGGAAGAGGAAATGGTATTGGGCAAAAATGATCATAACTCCTGCCATCCCACTCTACTATGTAGATAAAACTCAGAACACCCAAGGGGCGTCTGGGTGGCTCAGTCTGAGTGTCTCACTCTTGGTTTCAGCTCAGGTTATGATCTCAGAGTCATGACATCAAGCCCTGCATCAGGTTCAGCATGGAGTCTACTTGGGATTCTCTGCCTTTCCCTTTGCCCTTCCCCCACACATGCTCTCTGTCTCTCAAATAAATAAAGAAATAAATAAATAAAATCTTAAAAAAAAACTCAGAACACCCCAACACAGACCAAAATACCCAATTTCTAGCAACATGCTTTTCTCTTAATAGAGTATGTAGAAGATAAAATCAGGAAGTCCTCCTATAGGTTTATCATGCCTTGATTAAATTAAATATTGACATCGATATTAGAATTGTTCTTTAGTGTGGTGACTCAGAGGCTTTTTGTACATGGGAACATTTGCCATGGTAAGATCTGGGGTGAGTGAGAGGATGCTTGTTTTTTATAAGTGGGGAAAAAATGATTTTTAAAGTGAGTTGGATAAACAGAATTGTTGTGACATTTCAACCTCAGTCACATTTTAGGCAGCTCAGTTTTAGGAAAGAGTAGATAAAAGTTGAATAAATGGAATTGATTTCCTAAAAATTATCTGTGTTCTCCTTGGAAAGTACTTGTAGAATCCCATGATAGACTGACTCCAGTTTAGAGACTACTAAGGTTAAGACAACAAAATTATGTGAGCAATGTGGTGTAGTTGCAGGGGATTCTATTAAGGCTCTTAGCCTTTTGGGTCTCTTAGTGTCTTTCCCACTAGCAAGATGCTGGATGGTGAGAAACTAGGTGAGAAAGCTCAGCCGCTTGCCAGCCTCACTCTCGTGAGGCTGCCATCAGGAATCATGCCTTCTGGTCTGTTTCTTTATACTGCAGATTTTACAGGGACAAGTCTGTGAAATGGGTGGAGGGGAGAGTTTCTATAGTCCTGCTCTGCTAGTCTGTGACTCAGTGGTATGTATGCCTGGTCCCAGGGTTCAATGTTGGGAGGCCCATTAGTGCTGCCTTGTTCCCAGCATCAGCTTTATCAGTAAGAGTGGTAGTTCTCAGCTGTCTACTCTTTTGCCTGTTTTTCAGTTAGTTCACAACTTTGTAGGAAGAGGGGTATGGTTTATTGTGTTCCCTAGATACTTAACAGTGCTCTGATTATTATTATTTTTAAAGATTTTATTTATTTATTTGACAGAGAGAGACACAGCGAGAGAGGGAGCACAAGCAGGGGGAGTGGGAGAGGGAGAAGCAGGCCCTCTGCGGAGCAGGGAGCCCAATGTGGGACTTGACCCCAGGACCCTGGGACCATGACCTGAGCCGAAGGCAGATGCTTAACGACTGAGCCACCCAGGTGCCCAGTGCTCTGATTATTAACACAATAAATATATACTGTGAATTTTCGTAAGTTCTTTTAGCCACAAAGTTATATTCAATCCGGCTTGCATTTTTTCCAATAATATTTTGTATATATCTCATAGGTTTGTGCATAGTAATAAGTGTAGTTTGTTTTCAAAATGTTATTTTCTTTTTTAAGATTTTATTTATTTATTTGACAGAGAGACAGCAAGAGAGGGAACACAAACAGGGGGAGCGGGAGAGGGAGAAGCAGGCTTCTTGCTGAGCAGAGAGCCCGATGCGGGGCTTGATCCAGGACCCTGGGATCATGACCTGAGCCGAAGGCAGATGCTTAACAACTGAGCCAGCCAGGCGCCCCTCAAAATGTTATTTTCTATGAGACTATCACCGGGCAATATATAAAACATCAAAGGAGTTAAGTTCAGGAGAAAAAGAATCGCTCTATAGCCTTAAACAGTTCTTTAAGACATAGTATCTCCCAAGTTTCACAGAAGGTGAATGAATACATTAGGGGGTTGACTAAGGAAATCAGGCTTGCCATTCTGTTTCTTTTTGTGCTATAATTTACCGGGTCTCCTAAGCCTTGGTTTTAACATTCATAAAACAATGATATAAAGAATAGCCATGATATGAGAAAATAGGATTATGAAGCAAAATAAGGAAGTGATAACTAATAGAAGCTCTGGGCATAAAGATCTGTAATATTTCAAGGAAATGACACTTTGTGAAGGGACACAAGCCTATGTTCTATAAGCACTTGGGTCTTTAGAAAATGAGCTATGTTCTAGATTGCAAAAAAAAAAAATAGCAGGTTAAAAGCTTTAGTTTGACACAAAATAAATTTCTTGAATTCTCTACAATAAATTGATGTGGGTAATTCAAATATTGTCATACGCTAGGAGAAATTTTTGTTGTGGTTATTGAAAGGAAGTTCTCCAGCAGAACACTAATTTTTAAGAGCAAACAGGTGCAGGAATTTCTTTTTAAAGATTATTTATTTATTTATTTTTGAGAGAGAGCGCAGGAGCATGCAAGCAGGAGTCGGGGGGAGGGGCAGAGGGAGAAGCAGACTCCCGCTGAGCAGGGAGCCCTATGCAGGACTTGATCCCAGGACCCTGGGATTATGACCTTGGCTGAAGGCAGAAGCTTAACCGGCTGAGCCACCCGGGTGCCCTGGGTACAGGAATTTCTGACAAGAAGAACCAAAAGATCACAATTTTGATTCTTCTTTTCCTCTTGCCTCCAACATCTAATTTTATATCAAATCCTATTGACTCTGTCTCCAACATATTCCCAAACCTGACCAACCACCTCGCACCAGGTCTACTGCTACTATCCTAGTACAAGCTATCAGTTGCTCTGATTTGGACCACGACAACAGCCTTTTGTTGTCTACTCTTGCCTTCTTAGAGTTCATTCTATGTCATTAGCCATTTAACGATATAAATCAGATTCTATTACTTCCCTACTTATACTTTACTAATGTCTTTCTTTTGCATTAGAATAAAATCCAAACTCCCTATCATGGCCTGTATGATCTATTCTATACCTACCCTCTGGTTCCTCTTATATACCTTTCTTGCTCATTATGCCCCAACCATACTGATTTTCTATCTTTGTTTGAATATTCCAAGCTCATTCCTATCTTAGAGATTTTGGATTTGTTCTTCTGTAGGCCTAGAATCTTCTGCCTCCAGATTTTCTAGCGCCTGACTGAGAATATTCTCATCACTTAGGACTCAGCTCAAATATTCACCCCTCAGAGAAGCCTTACTTTGATCATATGTCTAAGGAGCTCTCACTCCCTCTCCCTCAACTTTAATCATTTCTTATCCTGCTTAATTTTCTTTACAGCATTTAGCACTACCTGAAATTATCTTATTTTTACATGTTTATTATCTGTCCCTCTGCTAACCCCCAGTAGAATGTGCTTCTGTGATGGTAGATCTTGTCTATCCTATTTCCTGCTGTATTGTCATAGCTTAGAATGAAGGTTGCCATTTGGTGGGAGTTATTATATTTGCTGAATGAGTGAATGAATCAAGGTCCAGATGTAACCAGGAAAGTCCTTCCAAAAGGCCTTTTCTATAATAATTTGCCATAGTTTAGACTTGTGGCCCTTCATTTTGAATGCTCAGACATCTGCTTTTGCCAGTATATAGAGGTTTTTTCCTCTAGGGCAGAACTTAAATTAACCAAGATACAGGATTGACATATAAAATCCCTATGCCAATTTGTTAGTTTTCAGTGAGCAATATGACTGTCACATGGACCAGTCTTGCACTGATATGACCTGTTGAGGATTCTCTGCCTATGGGCTAACATATATAAGACAGGGAATTAAAGCAGAAACTTTTTGGGAAAACGTGGAATATAAGAAAGGGGATTAGATGGTTTGTATAGTTAAAGATATCCATTTGTTTGTTTATATTTTTTATTTATAGATATCTGACTGTGTTTTGTGTTCTGTGCTAGGTACTGAGGAATGAGTATGGAATAATATCAAGTACCACCCCTTAATGGATTTCCAGTCTAGTTGGCAAGGCAGGCAATAAATGGACAGTTACGAATAAATGTCAAAAGTACTTTTTTTAGATTAGTTTCAGGGTGATATGAGAGGACCTAGAAGAGAAAGTGAGCCTTGGGAGACTGAGGTGAGTTTCCCAGGAAATGGAGTGTTTTAGCTGAGCTCTGAGGAGTTAGCCAGGCAGAACAAGAATGGCATGGGGGAAGGGCACTGCTGGCAGAAGCTGCAGCCTAAGCAAAGGTCTTAGAACCTGGGGAAAGCAGAGCTTTCTAAAAACTCCAAGTAGTTCACTGTGGCTGGAGTAGAGTTTGCGGTTGGAGTAGGGTAGAGTGGGAAGGCTGGTGATAAGACCCATGGACTTAGGTTTGGACTTTATCCTGATATGGAGTAAAAGGGAGCCACAGAAAAGTTTGTGTTTCCTACTATCTATGGACTCTGAGAAACAAACTGAGGGTTCTAGAGGGGAGGGGGGTGAGGGGGATGGGTTAGCCTGGTGATGGGTATTAAGGAGGGCACATATTGAATGGAGCACTGGGTGTTATACACAAGCAATGAATCATGGAACACTACATCAAAAACTAATGATGTAATGTATGGTGATTAACATAGCATAATAAAATAAAATTTAAAAAAAAGTTTGTGTTTTGGTGGAGAGGTGTTCATCTTTCACATTGCCAGGGTACAGCCAATACTTTGCATTTCTTTTGTTCTATAGAATTTTCCATGAACATCTGGGTAAAGTCCACACCCCTTTCCCTTGAACACACGACCCTTCCTTTGGTCACCCTCGGCCTTATACCTGTGGCTCTCCATTGTGCATTCTGTGCTCCAACCTGCCAAACTTCTCAGTTTCCAGATTCACTCCCCAGTCTTTAATTATGCTTTTGTGTCCTCCATTCCTGCTAGCACCCTCCCCCACCCCACTTCCAAAAAGCAATACATGTTTGCAACAAGCCAAATGACACAGAAATGTGCAAAGAAAAAGTTAAAATATTCTTTCCTCTTTACCACCAAACACACATACATATACAGTGTGCTTAAAATATTTTTATGCTCTAAATGCTCAACTATATTTAATAAATGCTCTAAAATATTTTTAAAGATTTATTTAAGAGTGAGAGAGAGAGAGAGAGTGTGCGCATGAGTGGGAGGAGGGGCAGAGCGAGAGAATCTTTAAGCAGACTTCCAGCTGAGTGCAGAGGCAGATGTGGGACTCTGTCCCATTACCCATGTGATCATGACCTGAGCCGAAACCAAGAGTTGGATTCTCAACTGACTGAGTCACCCAGGTGCCCCAGTGCTCTAAAATATTTTTAACTAAAATAGACCTATGCTATGAAATGTGTACAGTTCTCACCCCCACCCCCCAGAAAGTATGGACATTATTCCAGTATGTGCTAGATGCCAGGTCTATGCTTTATCTCATTTACTCCACAACTACCATATGAGATAGGTAGTTATCCCCAGTGGGTAGATGAGGAACTGAGATGTGATTAATTTGTCCCCAGTTGCACAGCTAGTGATTGTGGGAGCAGCAGTTTGAACTTGGGCAATGTGGCTCTTGAGTCCACATTGACTAGTAGTAAAAGTAGTAAAAGGCTAGCCACTGCCTTTTACTACCTCTCAAATAATGCTATTTTTATTCTTTTTAATAACCACACAATGTTTATATGGATATTCACATTTATTCAGTCATCCCCCTACTGGTGAATGTTGAGTGTTTTTTTTCTCCCCACTACTTAAAATGCCTCAATATGTAATTCTCCAAAGTGGGATTTGAGGTTAGAAGGCTCATTTATTCATTCATTCATTTTGAAACAAAATCCAAACAAAACATCAGGATAACTGTGAGTGCCTTTAAATCATGACTTTTTTATTATATAAAGATTTTAAATAAGCAGCATTTCATTGTTATGTCATCAAGACTTTAAATCTTGACAAGCTGAGCTACCTGTAAAATATAGCTTAGCTAATCATTTATATTTCCATCCAGAAATGCATATCACTGTACCCCAATTATCAAAGTGAATATGCTAGTTATTTGCTAGCTTACTTTGTTTTGGAAACAAATGTGTCTAATCTTATTCAATAACTATATAACACATTTCAACACTTCAAAGAACAATGACTGGGACTAGTATTCAGCATCACGATTTATTCAGAGGTTGTTCCTTATATGGATTTTTTCTCCTGACTATACTTTCAGTTTACATCTTAGTTTGTCATCTCACATAACACAAAGTACTTCCTAAATGAGTTGATAAGTAAGTTATTATTATTGTTTTAAATACATTTATTTTTCTTGCATTATTGAATGTTCTTCCCCTATAGAGAGCAACCTATTTTATGAAGATTTTATTTTCATTTAGCTTTATGTATGTCTTCAAATAAAATTAAATCCTATTGTTTTCATAAATGGCAGTCATCAATTCTGAATTATTTTCTTGTTGTTTAAAGAATAACCCAGATAGAAGTGCTAAAGGGCATAGCCATGGCTTACCTTAATATTTTAGAAAATATTGGCCATCTACTAATACTGCAACCCGGCAGATATCTTTCTGCCCATCTCAGACAAGAAGTTTGAAATGGCACAAATAAAAAATATACATCATCATTTGTTCCAAAACTTTGAACATCCTCACCATGAATGACATTATGTGCTACATTTTTTTAAACCTACACGCTACCATGTAAAAACAACTATCAGAAGGTTTTGTTGTCTAGATTCATTTTAATATTGAATATTTTTTACATTATCTGAACTTGTGCACCAAAGATACAAGACAGGGCTGGAATTAAGGCAGTGAGGCACTAATTTCATGCTCAGAATTTAAGAGGGTGCTAAATAACTCCATAATCAAGGTATATCATATTTTAGTACAATAGTTTTTAAATAAAAATTAAGCCAAAAATGTCAAAAATTTAAGTAAACATCAAAAGAGATCTACAAGAATTTAAGTAAAGATCAAAAGAGATCAAAAGATTCTGGCATGTTGGGGAACTGTTCTCTCTTTGACTACAGGGTGAAAAAATAAGTGGGGAAAGAATCTTGCTGTTTTCTTCTTTGGTTTAAAGACAAAATGGGTCTAAACTTAATACCCCCAGCTCATAGCATCATTAGATAAGCATTATTTTAGTCAACATGATAACTTTAATGAATTGAAACCATTAGCTCCTATCATCTATATTTACTATATGAAACTTAAGTGTCATTATCTTACCTATGAATTTGTTTAAAGTATTATACCACTTGGAAAGCTGAATGGAAGTTTACAAAGAAATCCAGTTGACCCTTGAACAGCACAGGTTTGAACTGCCTGGGTCCACTTACTCACGGATTTGGGGCCATACTTATTTTTATTATACACAGCCAAATTATGATTCAAGGATTATATATATAGCATTCTTAATACCCCCCAAGAAATGTGGGATAGTATCTGTTTCCCTATGCCCTTACTAGTCCTGATGTACTGATATTTTTAGTTTTTTAGGTTTTTTTTCCCCCCAGCACTGTGGTTGATAAGTGTTCCTTTATTTTGGTTTGTTTCCTGACTGCAGGTGAGGTTGAGACTTTTTCTGTATGTTTTTGAGATATTTGCATTTCCTGTTCCATGATCTGTCTATTCATTTCCTCTCCTGTGCATTTTTTGTTGTTGTTGGGTTGCTTGTTCTTGATCATTTTTTTTGGTGGAGGGATATTTATGGTAGTGGTAATATTAACCCTTTTTCTAATATGTGTTCAAATAGGTTCTCCTCTTTTATGTTCACTAGTCTTGATTTTTTTTTAAGGCATCCTTTACCTTATAAAACTTTAATTTTTTATGTGGTTAAATCTGTTGGTCTTTCCCTTCATGGCTTTTGGGCTTCCTGAAATTGACTGGTTTTAGGCATCTCTTTTCATTAAAGGCCAAGAGTCTTTAGAGTGTGCTTAATGGGCTTTGATAACTTTTGTCTCAGGCTCTTTTACTTGTGTTTCTACCTCCCTATCTCCTTCAGAGGGATCTGTTCTTTTTAAAGATTTGTTATTACATTCAAGCAAAGCCTTTCTGGCCTAGGAGTCATTTGTCACTTATAAAAGTGTGTTTGCATATCTTTGCTGTGATTCACTATGTGCTGATTCTCTGTTTCTTTCATTTTTTTTTTTTTTTAGGATTTTATTTATTTATTTGACAGAGAGAGAGACAGTGAGAGAGGAAACACAAGCAGGGGGAGTGGGAGAGGGAGAGGCAGGCTTCCCGCCCAGCGGGAGCCCGATGTGGGGCTTGATCCCAGAACACCGGGATCATGATCTGAGCTGAAGGCAGACGTTTAACAACTGGGCCACCCAGGCACCCTAAATTTCTCTCATTGTTTTCAGAAGCAATCAGCATGTGGTCTTGTATTTTATGCTTTACATTTTGGGCCATATTCAGCCTCTATGAGTTCTTAAGCCTTTTAGAGGCAGTGTAGAGGGAAGATGTGCCCTTGGTATAAGACCTGTGGTTAGTGAAGATAAATTGGTAATGGGGAAGTCGTGGGCTTGAGAGTAAGTTTGACTCTGTCTTTGATGATAGCTGTATAATCCTGGGGGGTTGGTATAAGCCTCAGAGCCCTTTTCCATAAAATGGAAGTGATAATAATAATGCTCTGAGGCTATTTTTTGACAGTGCAAGAAAGGCCTCTAACAGTTATTTTAGATGTTTCTTTCTTTTTTGTCATATTTCAAGACTATTTTAATGAGGTCAGGTCTTCACAAATTACTTTGGTATCCCTTTTGGCAAAACGAACTCTTTCATTTGCTGTCAGCCCATAAAAGAAGTATAAAATTTCTTGGCCTTAAAGACTGGAATCCTTTACAGAGCATCTGGAACGAACTGCCTATATTTCATTATTGAAAAGAGAAACTTTTAAACTCTTAGTGGAAATTAAATTTGAGACCATTTTACACAAACCATGGCTTAGGACCAAAGATCCAAGATAGAGCATGTGTAGGTAGGGGGTGGACACTAGGGAGAAGAGTCTGGCCTGCGTTTTGATGGATTTCAAAATGTGCACAGAATTTGTTACAAGTCTTCATTAATGGGCTCATAGAAAATAAAGTTATAGGGACGCTTGGGTGGCTCAGTGGGTTAAACGTCTGACTCTTGATTTCAGCTCAGGTCATGATTTCCGGGTTGTGAGATAGAGCCCTGCATTGGGCTCTGTGCTGGGTATGGAGCCTGCTTAAGATTCCCCTCCCCCACTCCTCCCCGTCCCCAAAAGAGAAAAGAAAGTTACAAGGGACCTAGAGTCATCACCCACGCCTGTCCCCTACCCTCAAGCTGGTGATCACAAAACCAATTTGTGAAGGCAATTTGTTGAATTACTCAACTGATAGTATTCCTGGATGGTAGCTCATTTTAGAGGATTTGGGACTAAGTACAGGAGCTGAGAAGCTAAATAGCAGAAGTGGGTCTCAGGAGAACTTAATGCCTGACCCAGTGTAGTGTTCTGCTTTGTCCTTTGCTCCCGCATCCACATTTGAGGCAGCATATACCTGATCTGAGGTCTGGATCCAATAAACGAGGGGAAAGAGGACTGCCTAAACCAGCTCCTAGCTTAAAAGTCTTACTGTCCTTCAAGCTCAGGCCTTGAAGTGTTCTGTTTAATGCAGGAAGTGAAAACAACTAACATATATGAATGCTATCTTAAGACACTGTGGGAAGGTGAGTGTGTATGTATGAGAGAGACAGAAAGAGAAGGGATAAGGGAGAGGGAGAAGTGGATGTAGAAGTAAGGCAGGGTTTTTGCCCTCAGGTAGCAGAGGTTGCTAACTCGAATGCCTAGGAGGCCAGGCACATTAAGTTAGTTAAGTGGTTTTGCACGTGTAAGGAAACAACAGAGAAAGCATGATGAATGACAACAGATACTTGTGTCACTGACAATAGGAGGTGGTGGGGGCTATGGCAAACTGGAGTGTGCATCCCTGTTCACCAGGAGCAGCCCATGCAATGATCTATCTAGCACAGTAATTCTCAAAGTAGGATCCCTGGACCGGCAGCATCAGAATTGCCAGGAAACTTGTTAGAAATGCAGGTTTTCAGGGTATCCCAGACTAATAGAATCAGAAATTCTGAGGGTGGGGTCCTGTATTCCATGTTTTTTTTCTTTAAAGATTTTTTCTAAATTAGCATATAATGTATTATTTTTTTCAGGGGTACAGGTCTGTGATTCATCAGTTTTACATAACACTCAGTGCTCACCACAACACATACCCTCCCCACTGTCCGTCACCCATCCCCCACATCCCCCACCCCCCTCCCCTCCACTCTTGCAACCCTCAGTTTGTTTCCTAAGATTAAGAGTCTCTTATAGTTTGTCTCCCTCTCTGGTTTCGTCTTGTTTCATTTTTTTCCTCTCTTCCCCTATGATCCTCTACCTTGTTTTAACAATCTCTCTGTCATTCTGATCCTCCCTAAAATTTGAGTGTTGCCTTGTGGGAATGTGGACCCAGTGTTGCTAGATTTATTAATTTTTCAAGAGATTCTAGAAAACTAAATTTTTGGGGCGCGTGGGTGGCTCAGTCGTTAAGCGTCTGCCTTCAGCTCAGGTCATGATCCCAGGGTCCTGGGATCGAGCCCCGCATTGGGCTCCCTGCTCTGCGGGAAGCCTGCTTCTCCCTCTCCCACTCCCCCTGCTTGTGTTCCCTCTCTCACTGTGTCTCTCTCTGTCAAATAAATAAAATCTTTAAAAAAATAGAAAACTAAATTTTTATGGAACTCTACAGATTTTTAAATATTAAGAACTGTAGTGGGTATGTGTAATTTGGGGAGGAGGAGCAGAGAGGTACCCTGTGTAGGCCACACTGTAGCCAGAGAAAGTACATCTGTGGGCCTTGTGGTCTCCAGGCCTCCAGTTTCAACTTACAACATAAATCAAATATCATGTTGACAATGAGTAACTGAAAATACTGTTAGACTGGAGGAATAATGCTCACTGTGCGTTCGTGGGGTTGTGGGGAGAGAGACAGCGGGGCATTGGAGTCTGGCAAGAGGAAGCTTTTAAAAGCTCATAGGTTCTGATACTTTCCCAGCCCAGATACTTCTGTATTTCCCTCCATGGTAAAAGCTGAAGCACTGAGAACCATTGTTCTCTTATAAGTCCAGAGTGTCCCTCAGGTGTGCAACAAAAGGGAAAGAAGCCCGTGTCACAGGTCTAGAACACTGTGTGTGTGTTTTTCAGAACTTTGTGGTTTTTAAACTGCTTTCACACCTATCCTTTCATCACATCTATCCGTTAAACCTGTGCAACAGGTGTGACAGGTATTATCTCCTTTAGAGCTGTCCAAATAGGCTGAGTGAGGTTAAGTGATTTGCTTAAAGCTCCCAGTTTGTAAGGAGTAAACATGACACTAGATACCTAATCTTACAATTTCTAGAATTTTTCTCTCAAATATAGTTTTATGTATTTACATGTATTTTTCTATCCCTACCGCCAGTAATTCTTAAAAAGATCTGATTTGGCTCACTTTATTATGGTTGGTTACTGGTTTTGCCATGTCCTATGACCAAGCCCCAGATTATCTCCCTGGCTTGGTGTGCTGCCTGGGGCCCTAGATCTTCTTTTTGCCTCCTGTGAAAGCCAAATACCAGTCATCCCTCTTGGGACCCTTCACCATCACCAGCTCTACTCCTGGGCTCTGTCTATTTGGAGTTCCTGCTTTCCCTCTTCTGGCCTGTCTTGCTACTCACTGAGCCTCATGGGGATACTCTGAGTCCAGATGTCCCTGGTACAGGTGATAGGTGACATGGACATTGGTTGTCTGGAACTTGAATGAGCAGCCTGACTCATTTTGTGTAGGCTGTTGAATAGCTGCCATAGCAGTGGCTTTCCGACACATGGCAAATTTGGATGATAAATGATGTACATTACTAGGGGAGCTAGAAGTTAAAATTCTTCAAGCATTCTCCCTAGTTTAGCTTAAAGTGGAACAGTCATGCATCTGAATATCACTACCAGCAGAATTGTAGTAGTTTGTAATTTCTAAGATACATTAAATACTACTTTGAGGAATTCTGGAATATACAGGGTTTGTGTGGACATTGTGACTATCTTCCACACAGTCTTTTGAAGGAGGTGGGGGTTAGAGAAAGAGAGACACACACAGAGAAATCTAGAGACAGAGGCAGAGAGACACATACAGACACAGTGAGAGACAGACAAAGGGAGAGAGAGAGAGAGACAGAGAGTGAGAGGTAACTACTTAGCAACTAGGAAAGCCCTGCTGTGGGTATTTGTAAGAGGAAATGGAGAAGGTTCCTTTTGATAGCACCTCACTTTTGCCAGGATTGGCTTTGTTACAGTTTTTTAATCAGGGATAGCAGATCCCCAGTGGGAAGGGTATATTTTAGCCTTATCTTGGATGCTTTCTTACTTTACTTGACTTAATTCAAAACTACACACAGCTTAGTGTGTAGCTTGTACCATTTCCTTTGCATATAATGAAAGTTTTATTTAAAGTCTCCATAATGATTTTTGCTGTTTTTCTACAGAAAATAATCAAATGAGAATTGTAAACACTTTTTGAGCCATTTTTTACTTGACAAAATAGTTCTTCTGAGCCAGCCCTCTCTCTTTCTCTCTCTCAAACTTAGGGGCAGGAGAACCAGACTTTTAGAGGAAGACTAATTCTTGTGCATTGTCACATATTGCTCAAGGCCTTTTTAAAATAGATTTTTTACTTTTCCTATTTTTGTTAGATGTAATGGTAAAACCCAATTATTATCCTCAAAATAAGGAGAACATCAAACTTCAAACCAAAATATAAGAAATTTCTTATTGATTCCAACTTAAATCTTTTTAGTGAAAATATTAAGCAGAAAAGTCATCATGTAGGAAAGTCAAGTAAAAAAAGCCATCTTTGATTTCAGTACAGATTTCAAACATCATATTTTTAAACTGTGGGAGAAATGTGTAAGTTCTGTTTTTCCCATTGGCCTGGACTCAGCACCTGTCTTTCTTTTGCGCAGCTACACCTCCATTAACAAATGATCTGGAAGCAAAGATCCTTTAGTCAGCTGTGGTCAAACAAGAGAGTCCTCATGAGGTATGCCAGACAGGAAAGCATGAGCTCAGCCAAGCCTGCCTGAGAATAGTGTCATCAAGGACCCTCAGGCAGCAGCATCTGTCTGCACTCAACTACAGAGCAGCAAGGCTACAAGTTCTCACAGTTTCTCTTTGGGGTCTCTGTCTTTTTCTTTCTCTGCTATTCCCCTCTTTTGGCCATGATTCTCCCCACCATCACAACTGATATCAGTTGTTTTCACTCATTGTCGGGCCCCCAGACTCTCCTTTCTGGAGCCTGGGATCCTCTTTGTGATGATTCTTCCTGCCCCACCTTTAGGCACTCTCTCCTCCTCCATCTAGATCAAAACATAAAAGGATCATGAGGCCCACATGGGATGGTTCCAGCTGTATACTTCTGCTGGCGAGCCCTGTTGTTTTGGGGAGGAGGTACGTAGGACTAAGCACGGTGTACTTTCTGGAGGCCCGGGTGCCTCATCCTCAGGCAGTGAAGACAGCGGCAAAATCACAGGTCACCTGTATGCAGTGAATTCTCACGCAGCAGGTGTTGCCCACTCTTCTTTCTTGTGTCCTCACCTCCTTTGACTTTAGCCTCCCCCTTCCCTCTGCCTTAGAGACTTCTGTTGCATATTTTATGTTTTCAGAATGTTTGGTGCTATTTTAGTAAACATTTAATTCTGTTTTCATACTGTATAAAATAGTTTTTCAGAAGTTGGGATAAGACTCTCAATGCCTTGGGGTGCCTGGGTGGCTCAGTCGGTTAAGTGTCCGACTCTTTTTTTTTAAGATTTCATTTATTTATTTATTGGAGAGAGAGAGAGAGAGAGCACCCATGCGTCCATGCAGGCAGGGGGAGGGGCAGAGGGGGAGGGATAGAGAATCTCAAGCAGACTCTGTGCTGAGTGCTGAGCCAGACACAGGGCTCAATCTTGCAACCCTGAGATCGTGACCTGAGTTGAAACCAAGAGTGGGACACTTAACCGACTGAGCCACCCAGGAGCCCCTAAGCATCACTCTCGACTTTGGCTCAAGTCATGATCTCAGGGTCATGGGATTGAGCCTCACAGTGGATTCCATGCTGAGCATGGAGCCTGCTTAAGATTCTCTCTCTCCATCTCCCTCTGCTCCTACCCTCCCGCACTTGCTCATACTCTCTCTCTTAAAAAAAAAAAAAAAAAGAAGTAAGACTCTCAATGCCTCTTATAGTATTTCCATGTCAAAAATGAAGTTTATTACAAAGAAATATATTGATGGGCTATAATATCTTCATTAATAGAAACAATTTTAGTAAGCTGACTCAGTTTTCATTAAGGAATATTTTAATTTGCTCTTTGACAAAATAGTGATGGGTAAATAGCAAGTAATACATTAACAGTAGTTAATTCCTTATTAATTGCATTCATATTAAAATAAAAATAAAGGAAAATAATATAGAAAACTTCACTTATAATCCTACCAATCTACATTATTGCTGTTTTTATCTTCCCCTGTTCTCTTCGAGGCCCTCACCGTGTATCTGTGAACCTGCTCGTTGGGATTCCTAATGTACTTCTGTGATGTAGGAATTCTTGTGAAAAGTTGTATTCTGTTTGAGGATTATGTTAAAAATAGCCCTCAGTAGTATCCACATTTTAACTAGCTGCGTAACTAGCTTTAGTCTATTATCTCAGAATTCTGGCTGTACCATTATAGTATTGAGATGCATTTATTTATTCATTTATTTATTTATTTTTTGTTAGTGGGTCTATGACTTTACCACCAGCACATGGAAGAATAGCTGTGTGACACTAAGATTTTCATTGTATGTTTCACTACATGTAGTGAGTTTGTGGGTATTAATCAGCTTTTATACATAAGAGTTAAAATCCCTCTTTATCTTGGATACCTGTGGACATCATGGAAATATTCTCTTCAAGGTGGGCAGTGGACTGGGCCTGAAGTAATAATCTACCTTGTCATATTCCCAATGCATATTCCCAAGCTCAGGGGAGAAACACCACTGGCCTCTCCCTCTTCATGGTTTTCTTTCTGAAATTGCAGATTTCAAAACTACAAAACTTGTGCTTATAAAACTTGCTTGATTTCAAAGATCATCTGGAGTACCAGTGAAAATTTCCTGGGCCCTTTTCAGATCTTTTGAATCAGAATTCTGAGGGATGGCTTGTTTTAAATAGGCACCCAGTAATTTTTACAAGCCAGGCAGATCTAGAAAGCAGTCATTTATTTGAAGCTAGCTCATAGCTGCTGGCTCACACATTTGCTCAGCCCACATTTAAAGAGAGGAGGCCAGCAATTCCATCCCCGGGAGACCAACAGCTGTGCAGGTCCTCTCCTTATTCCACTCCATATTTGGCTGTGGTCATGGCTATATGAAATGTAGCATAGGAGAGCAGGCCAGTGTGGGAAGATAATCCCTTCCCCCCATAAACACCCAGTGTCGTCCTATAGGACTACTATAGTCTTCAGTTTGCCTTAGTGAAGAGGGGGAAATATATGGATGGGGTTATTTTCTCTGCATCATTTACAACTTTAGAATTCTGTTCCTCACTGAAATTATAGTTATGTACATGATGGGATGTGTACATGTGTGTGGATTTAGAATTTTTCCTTATGCTTTTTTCATGTGATTATTGGGTTATTTTAAATTCAGTTTATGTACTGAAAAATTGCTCCTCTATTAATCTCAGTGCTATTAATTTGAAAGTTAATCAGAGTTTATGCAATCTGGTCATTGCCCAGATCTGGAGTAGTATTCCCTGAAGTTAGCTGGTCCCAAAGTTGGGAAATAATAGGATTTTTTGAGTTTGCACTCATTTCCTGGGTCCTTCTTCTTGCCCTGGGGGATCAAGGCCCTCCTGTTGTTCTCAAGCTGCCCATTCTATCTACTCCCCCCTCCTCAGCTCCCTTCCCTGGTAGTGCCCCATGCTCCAAAACTCTCTTTCCCTCCTTTTTAAGTTCTTCTGGGTCAAAAGATAAAAATAGAATAATAACAATAAAGCATAACCCAATAACTCTCTTCCCCTAGATTTGGTGATCTTAACCAGCTGGTAGAAAGAAAGGAATGGATGAAATGAATTCATGGCATAGTGAGAATGTTGATTGGATGACTTACTACATTAACAAAGTATCCTAAGGACATTTACATTTTAAGGCAATGCTTTTTTTTTTTTTTTTTTTTTTTGAGAGACAGAGCGAGCATGAGCAGGGTGGGGGAGGGTCAGAGGGAGAAGGAGAGAATCCCAAGCAGGCCCCATGCTCAGCATGGAGCCTGACACAGGGCTTGATCCCACAACTCAGAGATCATGACCTGAGCCAAAATCAAGAGTCAGACACTTAACTGACTGAACCACCCAGGCACCCCTAAGACAATGCTTATTAAGCTAAAGGAATACGTTTCAAATATAGGCTATCAGCCACTTTTAAGGAGAAGGGTAATTTGGGGGCAGAGGAATCTTTAAATCACACCATAAGGGCCATAGTTCACTCTGCTACCTAAGTTCATCTGTTGCTCTTGGAAACATGTTGATATGGTATTCAGCCAGGAGGGGCAGGGAAACATGCTTGGATTGGGTTAAAGGGCAAGTCCAGGCCTTTATCACTACCCTCGTGGTGTCTCTCATCTCCAGCAGGGCACTCCATGGGTGCACTCTGTGCAGGGTGGATTGTCATGAGAACAAACGGATCACATGCTAGTGCAGGGTCCACCCCAGCAGAAGGAGCCAGGAGCTGCACAAATCTGCAGTCAGTGTCCTCATATTTTCATTATTTAAGGCTGTTGACTTGTGGACTAACTGGGTGTAAGTTATAGCCCTTTCACGTAGACAGGATCACGAACCTTTGGTACAGGTTGTTATCACTGTGTATAAAGGTTAAAAATTGATTGGAAGAAAATGGTACTTTATTCTCCCTCGTGTCAGTTGAAAGTTTAGTTTCTGTGTCGTTTTGTGTCACTGAAATAGTAAACAACTAGCAGGCTTTTTTCTTCATTAAAGAATTCTGCATTAGGAAATGGAAATCTTTTACAGAGTAAATGCAGAATGAGTAATACAGCAAGCACACTGTACCCCTGCCCATAAGCCTAGATACAAAGCTAGCCATTTATCAGGCTATGTGTTAGGACAGATTATGCTTCCTGCTGTCCTTGGGTCCTTAGGTATCATGACTGCTTGGTGATTTTCACTCAGATAGGATAGACCCAGGGAAACAAGGCTGGACGTGGCTCTCTTGAATTTTAGTTTTCCCTTCTCCCCCACCCATTTAATATTTCCCATATTAAGTAAAAATCTGAAATGTTGGCAACAGAACTTTGATAGGCCTGATTTCCATCTGCAAGGTGTACCATTTGAATGATACTGAAGAAAACTTTTAGGCTCAAGAGCAATGACTTTTTTTAGCGCCTTTGTGTTTAATGTGCCACTTTGAGTGACTTCTTTTGAGTTAGGGTGTTTAAATTACTTACTTAAGCAAGTGTAGATATTTTATTATGAAATAGTGAACAGTTTATCAGTAATAACTGATACTCCTGGGTGCCAGGCTCTGTTCTATGTGTGTCATATCTAGTTCTCACAACAACCTCGTGAATGGTTGCTGTTTTTATTTTTTTATTTTTATTTTTTTAAAGATTTTATTTATTTATTTAATTGACAGAGAGAGAGAGAGAGAGCAAGAGAGGGAACACAGCGGGGGGAGTGGGAGAGGGAGAGGGAGAAGCCGGCTTCCCGCTGAGCAGGGAGCCCGATGTGGGGCTTAATCCCAGGACCCTGGGATCATGACCTGAACCAAAGGCAGTTGCTTAACCAACTGAGCCAGCCAGGCTCCCCTTTGTTGCTGTTTTTGGATAGGGAAACTGAAGCATGGGGAGTTTGGGTGACTTCAGCAAGGTTCTACACTGGCTAATGGTGCTACTGGGCAGTAGACCTGGGCAGCATTACTCCACAGTGTTCATACTTAGCTACAGAACCATACTGCCTCTTTAGCCATAACAACAAAACAAAGCCTATAAGA
Organism: Eumetopias jubatus; assembly: GCF_037043125.1. NCBI lineage: Eukaryota > Metazoa > Chordata > Mammalia > Carnivora > Otariidae > Eumetopias > Eumetopias jubatus. The sequence continues at coordinate 96,275,065 of NW_028274808.1, read as the reverse complement.
ATACACTACAACCTGGCAGGATGGCCCCCTCTAGGATTATGAGAAGGGGGCTGGAGGGAACATTTGCTTTATCTATATCATTTGAATTTCTATTTATAATGATAATATATTTATGTATTACTTAATATAATTGAAACTTCTTAGGTTAAAATTGTTAAAGTCCTAAGTCAGGTTATTAATTTCCATAAATTCATTGCTACTTAAAAAAAAACTGTCCATTAGACTCTCTGGTAGGGAATTTAGGAACTGTGTTAAAGAGCTCATTTAACACAGTCTCCTTGCTTTTCAGATGAGGAACCTGAAGTTATATGACTTTTAAGCTCACAGAATTAGTTCGTGGCCGAGCAGGTCTGCTGGCACCTAATTTTGTGTGCTTTCTACTGCATTTTTTGGGACATATCTTATGTGGAATGAAACATACAGTTCTTAAGTGAACAGTTTGAGTTTCAGCAAATGCATGTACCCACGTAACTGATTTCAAACTGAGATATGCATCATTTCCATTACCCTAAACTTTCCATGGTGCTAGCAATCTCTTTGAAAACTTTACTCTTGTTCATTTGTATTAGTAAGAATTCAAGTGCTTACGTTCTGTATATATCCACACATTTTATAGTTCTCAGCTTAGATATATCTTAGTTTGTTTGTGTTGTATACTTCCTTGATAGGTTTCCACGAAGTCCCATGCTTCTCTTATACTTTACAAACCAGTTCCTAATTGCTGAAATTGCTAATTGGTGTTCCTTGTTTACAGTCATTCATTCAAGTTGGCCTTTAGCCTGACATAATTATCATTACATACACAATTATTCTTCTTTTGGTGCTCAAACTCTCTCAACACATTTATAGTCAAAGTATATATCCTTTTTGTTATTGTTTTTTAACTAAACAGTTCCTATATTAGTATCTTGGGAGTTCTGTAAGAATAAGATATTTACCAAAACCCATGCATTTGAACATAAACAAGTTTGGTCTTCAGTGCTTTGTGTTAACCAGAAAAGCTTATTCTCCATTTGCTTTGCTCTACAGGTTTGGTGAATGGTGTGTGTGTGTGTGTGTGTGTGTCTAAGAGCTGTTATCTGTCAATGGTACCATGTGCTAATGAGCAATTTTCAAAACTGACTCCATGTTAGGACGTATGGAAATGTCCTCTGGCATGAGTAGATATCAATCCATATAAGTTTGAAATCTAAAACATTATAGTTTTGAGGCACCTGAGTGGCTCAGTCAGTTGGGTGTCTGCCTTCAGCTCGGGTCATGATCCCGGGGTCCTGGGATCAAGCCCTGTGTTGGGCTCCCTGTTCAGCAGGGAGTCTGCTTCTCCTTCCCTCTCTGCCCGTACTCTCTCTCTCAAATAAATAAATAAATAAAATCTTTTTACCATTACCAAACAGTATAGTTTTCTTTTTAGATCATGTTCTATAGAATTATTCTAAAACCCCTAGAAAATTTTCCCAAAGGAAATAATTTGTATAGATATTGTCATAGGAGTGATATCATAATTATGAAAACTGGAAACAACAGAGTGTTTAATAGAAGAATGATTACATAATAAAAAACTATATAGTTACTAAAAATGATAGATATGTGATCAAGTTGATACATGGAAATGTTTAAATAAGACAGTATTAAGTGAAAAAGAAGATCTTAAAGTTCTAAGTGCTATATAACATAGTAATTTACACCTATGTAAAAATATGTATACCTTAATAGAAATAGGTTATGAAACTTTATGCATGAAAATACTTTTGATTTTAATGTTTTATAGAGTCTTTAAAACTTTTTATTTTGAAATTATTTTTTGCTAATGAAAAATATTTATTTATTTTAATTCCAGTATAATTAATACAGTGTTACATTAGTTTTAGGTGTACAATATAGTGATTCAGCAATTGTGTATATTACTCAATGCTCATGGTGAGTGTACTCTTAATCCCCTTCACCTATTTCACCCTTCACCCCACCCACCTCCCCTCTGGCAACCACCAGTCGGTTCTCTATGTTTAAGAGTTTGTTTTGTTTTTCTCTTTTTTTCTTTGTTCATTTGTTTTGATTCTTAAATTCTACATATGTGTGAAATCACATGGTATTTGTCTTGTTCTGACTGATTTATTTCACTTAGCATTATATCCTCTTCATCTATCCATGCTGTTGCAAATGGCAAGAAAACAAAAGTTAAAGGAATTCATCACCACTAAACCAATCTTACAAGAAATGTTAAAGGGGATTTTTTTGAGTGGAAAGGAAAGACCATAAGCAGGAGTAAGAAAAGTGGGAAAGGGAAAAATTTCACAGGTACATATTAACATAATAAAAGTAGTAGATTAATCACTTATAAAACCAGTATGGAGGTAAAAGCACAAAAGCAGTAAAATCAAATATATTTATAAAAAACAGTCAAGAGATTCACAAAAGGATGTAAAGTATGGCACCATATACCTCAAATATTGGGGGGAGGGGAGTAAAAATTTAGTGCTTTTAGAATGGGTTCAAACTTAAGTACCATCAACTTAATATAAACTGCTGTATGCATAAGATATATAAACCTAATGGTAACCGCAAATCAAAAACTGGTAATAGATATGCAAAAAATAAAGAGAAGGAATCCAAGCATATCACCAAAGTCATCAAACCACAAGAGAAGAGAGGAAAAGAAGAAAGGACCAGAGAAGAATTACAAAAACAACTGTAAAGCAAGTAACAAAATGGCAATAAGTGTATACCTATCAATAATTACTTTGAATGTAAATGGACTAAACACTCCAATCAAAAGACAGGGTATTAAGGAGGGCACGTACTGCATGGAGCAATGGGTATTATACGAAAACAATGAATTGTGGAACACTACATCAAAAACTAATGATGTATGGTGACTAACATAACATAATAAAATAAAAAAAAGGATGACTAAATTGAAATAATTTAAAACTGCAGGAAAGGTGCAAGAATTATTCCAAGAATTCCCCCTTACCCTATATACCCTTTACTTGTAGTCATTGATTTTTAACATTTTGCTACATTTATCACTTGCTTTCTCTCTTTCCATATACATATGTACATATATATTTTTGGAATTATTTAAGAGTAGATGGCAGGCATCATGCCTGCTTACTCCTAATTCTTTAGTGCATTTTTCCTAAAAACAGGGATATTCTCTTATGTAATTATAGTAGAGTTATTAAATTCAGGAAATTTAACATGTACAGTTAAAATGTACAGTTTATATTTCAGTTTTGTCAGTTGTCTCAAGATTGTTTTTTCTAGCATTTCTCCCCTTCAGTTCAGGATCCAATCCAAGATCATGTATTGCATTTAGTCTTGTGTCTTCAGTTTCCTTCAATCAGGAAGAACTCCCCACGTTTGTCATTTATGACTGACATATTTGAAGAACATGGGCTAGTTATTTTATATTATATTCCTCAATTTGGGTTTGTGTGATGTTTCCTCATGATTAGATTCAGATTTCCTCATGACTAGATGTTTGGCTAGAACACTACATAGAAATGTGGTATCCTTCTCAGGGGGTATGGCATCATGTTAACATTGATCACTTGATTAAAGTGTTGTCTGATCTCTCCACAGTACAGTTACTATTTTCCTTCTTACAACTGAGGGGAGACGTGTTAAGAGCACATAGACATAATGCTCCTCATCTCACTCTTTTCCCTAGACTTAGCATCTATCTCAGTTCCTTTTAAAAGTCACATTTCCCTGCTAAGTGAATTAAGTCAATCAGAGAAAGACAATTATCATATGATCTCACTCATGTGGAATTTAAGAAACAAAACAGAGGATAATATGGGAAGAGAGGAAAAAATAAAACAAGATGAAATCAGGGAGGGAGACAAGCCATAAGAGACTCTTAGTCAATCATAGGAAACAAACTGAGGGTTGCTGGTGGGGAGAGGGGTTGGCAGATGGGGTAACTGGGTGATGGACATTAAGGAGGGCACATGATGTAAAGAGCACTGTGTATTATGTGAGACTGATGAGTCACTGACTTCTACCTCTGAAACCAATAATACATTATATGTTAATTAATTGAAATTTAGATTAAAAAAAGTCACATTTCCCAAGATTTATTTACATATACCCTAGGTAAACAGAAAAACTTGATTTTTTTGAGGCTGTCTCTCTGCCTATAATACTCCCATCCAAAGCTGTCTAGTTTGTACCACAATGTTAAACCTATCTCAAAATGCTATCTAATTCCCTGTCCATAACCAGATTAATGTCTTCCTCTTTGACCTCCAGGAACACTTTGTACTTTTCTTGGGGCACATATTAACTTCTGCTTTATGCTTGTAACTAAAGGTATACTTCCCTTATCCAACTTACCAGACAGCAAGTGCCTTGAGGGCATGGACTGTGTCCTCATCATTTCTGCGTCCTCTGCAGAGCCTAGAAGAAGCAGTCAATGGGAAGCACGTGATCAGTGTTTATTCATGAAATGCATATTTACTCCTACTACATACTGCTCTGATGTCCTAGTTGAATACCCAGTTGCATATGTAAAGAACGCATCTCTAGCATCTCTACACCTTCTGTTTAACGTGTTGCTATTTTGCCCTTGAAGAATGGAAAACTTCAGTGTCTGTTGTTTCTGTATTCTTAGCTCAGGCATTAAGAAGAGTGTTGTTGAGTAAATGAGTCGCTTCCTTATCATGAGGATTTGTGTTTGATGTTTTCATCTAAGTCTTTTACTAGGGCACTGGGCCAGCTTCTCATTGCTCTGATAAGAAGGCATGATGAGGTCTGCTCTTCCTCTGGGGCATTCTTCTAACACTCATTAAGGATAACTCCGTATGTGTATTGATAGGACAGCAGATCCCTACCAAAGGATTCCCTTATGTACAGTCTTTAGAAAGTGAAATATAACCTGCCAAAATCACAGGAGTTAGGAGCCTAGGTTATTAATTTGTTTTGCCAAGACATGTAAGTTTAATTAATGATTGGAAGAACCAAAATTCTAAGTAGGTCAATCAAATCTTATGGTACAACTAATTGCAATTAATTATAATGGGAAAAGTCCAGATGATGACACTGAGCTGCTTGTTACATTATATAGAAAATAAAGAAATTACATAAAATCCATCTTTTCTAAAGTGTACTTTTTATGTTAAATTTTTGAAATGGATAAAGCGACATCATTCTTTGTAGTGGGGCTTTTCTTTAGAGTATGAACTGATCTATTATTTTTTTAATAATTAAAAAATTTTATAATAGTTTTTGGTTTCCCGAAAAGTTGTAAGGGAGTACAAAGAACTCCCATATACTCCTCACCCCATTTCCCCTATTGCTAACAATCTATATCACTATGTACATTTGTCACAGGTTAAAAATAAACATTGGTACATTATTATTAACTAAACATAATGCTTTATTCAGATTTTACCAGTTTTTCCTCTAATTCCTTTGTTGTTGTTGTTCTGGGATCCCACCCAAGATATTACATCACATTTAATCATAATACCTTACTAGCCTCTCCTGGTCTATGACAGTTTCTCAAACTTTCCTTGCCTTAATGACCTTATAGTTTTAGAAATACTAGTCAGGTTTTTTGTTTTTTGTTTGTTTGTTTTTGTTTTTTTTTTCAGAATGTCTCTCAATTTTGGATTACTCCAGTGTTTTTCTCATGATTAGGCAGAGATCAGGGGTTTTTAGGAAGAAGACCACAACATGTAGTGCCATTCTCATTACATCATATAAAGGTGACTCATCATGTTGATGTTAATCTTCATCACCTGGCCAAGGTAGTCAGGTTTCTCCAGTGTTAAGTCACTTTTTCCTCCTTTTCCATACTCTTCTCTTGGAAGCCAGTCACTGTGTCCAGCCTACTGTAAAGGGGGAAGGAAGGGTGGGGAGTTAAATTCTACCTCTTGAAGGGGAGAGTATCAACATAAATTATTTGGAATTCTTTTGTAAGGGAGATTTGTCTCTTCTCCCTATTTATTTATTTCAACTATTTATTTACATCAGTATGGATCCGTGGATATTTATTTTATACTTTGGGTTATAATACAATATTTTGTTATTTATTAGTTGCTCAAATTGCTGCAGCTTTGGCATTGGGAGCTCTTTTCACCTGGTTCCTGTGTGTCTTTGATATGCCCCCATCATTTTGTTTTTTTAGTACTTCCTTACTTTCTAGTACTACAAGATGGTCTAGACTATCTTGTATATTCTCTGCTTCAGCCCTAGAATCAGCCATTTCTCCAAAGGGCCTTGGTTCATTTTATAGGAAGATTGTATTCGAGACTAAGTTCTGGCCCATATTTTGATAATATAATAATGAATTTTGGAAATGAAAGTGAGAGATGTGAAGAGGTAGGACACATAGGCTTTGATGATAGCCACTGACTTGGAATCATAACTCTGCCATGAGTAGGCTGATCAACATTCCCATTTTGCCTGTGAGTGAGAGATTTCCAGGGATGTGGGACTCTCCACGATATAACAAGGATGAGTTGGCCACCTTAGTCATGGAATTGGTTATGTCTCATGGGTGCAAGGGACAAAAACCCAAATAAAGTACCTCAGTTTAAAAAGGGAATTTAATGACTCATTTAACTGGGAAAGCTAAGGATGTATGGGTTTCAGGTGGAGCAGGATCCAGGAAGAAATTGATGTAATTAGGGCTCCCTTTGACTCCATGTTTCAGCTCCACATCCTTCTGTGTGTTGTTTTTTTTTCTTAGATTCTCTGCATGTGGTGGAAAAAGTGTGGGCTTTCTTTAATGGAGAAGAACAGCTGTCCTCATTCCCTAAGACAGGGATCAAAACTGAAATATCTAGAAGGGTGAGGCATGTAGTATAAAGAGTGGAACAGGCTGGGTGGAAGACAACAGAAAGTGATGGGACCTTTAAGGGGGAAGCTTTAGTTATTGATGCTATGTAGGAATATACATTCACTATTGCCAGATACTCCAGTTTTTCAAAATAAGCCAAAAATATGAAACTCTGATTTTTAAATGTTGCTCAGTAATTCAATTAAATAACAACAACATAAGTCATACCAAGAAAGTATACTCATGGAGCATATTGCTGTCTACCAGTTAATAACCTCCTCCTTTATGAGTCCAGGGCCATTTCCTGGCTGCCTCAGGGATACTTGGGCACATACCTGCAAAAGGTGGTTCCCTTAGTAGTTTCAGGATACATTTACTGTTTTTGAAAATAGATCCCATTTGATTAGCCTAGTGGTTAACTGCTTGAAAGTTCACTGTGTCTGAACCATTCTTCAAGGAGTATCTTTCATTAAGATATGCGGGTATATAAACTTACGTGTGGAAGCATATGGGAATAACCTTTAGTTAATTGCCTAAAACTACAATATGCATAATGGTTCCCTTCAAGTAACATCTTTTAATAAGATACAAGTGTTGGTAATCTTATATATAGAAACATACTGGGATAGCAGAGTGCTAAACTGCTTGAAACCACACAGTGTAAAAAGCATCCATTAAGTACCATCTTCTTTCATTAACATGTGGTTGTAAACTTAGGTGTAGAAGCATAAGGGAATAAATGAGTGCTTAACTGCTTGGTGGAGGGGAGAAAATAGATCCCATTTAAGTTAATAGTCATGAAATTCATCAAGTGCTTGCTATGTGCCAGGCATTGTGCTAAGCAATTCACTCATCTCTGTTAGTCCTTACAATAACCCTTTGAAGTAGTTTTGGCATTGGGAGCTCTTTCACCTGGTTCCTGTGTGTCTTATTATTAATAATATTAATATAATATTATTATAACTTTCCTGCAGATGAAGAAACTGAAGAGAGATTACCTATCTTCCTTGATGTTACACAGCAGAGGGGCCAAGGCAGGATTTAGACCTCTGCTGGGTCTGACTGTGGTGCTCAGATTGTTGCACCTTTGCTGTATTGCTTCAAATGGCTGCAGAGCAGAGACATCTTAATATCTCAGATTCAGAGACGATCAGGGATAGAAGGAACCTTAGAGATTACTCAGTATGTTGACTTACTTATTTTATAGATAGGGAAATTGAGACCAAAAGCAAGGAGTGACATTGATGAGGTCTCATAGGCTATCAGTAGCTGAGCTGGGTTAAGTCCAAAGGCCTTTTGCTGCACCATGTAGCTTCTGGGACTTGCTAACTGCAAGGATTGAAAGTCGCTGTGGGTTTTACAAAGTATTCTGAAGCCTTGACAAATTATCCCTGCCACTCCTGTTTCTGAATTGAAACATTTTTCATCTCATATACTAGGCTCTTCAGAGGAGGAAATATTTTCTTGTCTTTTTAACCAGGAAAGAAGATTACAACAATTATTTTTCTCTAAGTTGATCATTTCATCCATAAGGTCAGCCATCACTGTGATTTGAGGGAGAGGCCAAGGTGGGGTAGAGAAGATACTTCACGGCTATGATAAATATCTGTCTTTAAGACCTTTATGTCAATTCCTAGGAGATATGTCACCAAGAAACCTTGAAAGCTATGTTTTGTCTACACAGATAAATGATCCTAATGATCGGTTTCAAAAACACTAAATTCCAGTGTGTGATTTCTTAAAGATACACATATGTGAATTTAACAGATAATTACCGTTGGCCTTTTAGGTGCAAAGAATATTGCTGGGTCCTTTGAGGGTATAAAAATTAATAAGGCATCATCCCTATCTTCAGGGAGCTTATTAAATAGTAGCAAAGGCAGATATATAAGCCCTTTATTACAATAGAATAAGAGTCACAAAAATGAAAACTATTGAGGAAGTACTAGGAAAAAACCCAACAAAATCCAACTCAGAAGATCAGGAAGACTTTCCAAAAGATTTAAGCTGGGCTTTGAAGGCTGGTCAGCTTTCAGTAGCTTTGGCTGGAGGAAGAAAGTTCTACAGGCAAAAGAAAGCACATGAGCAAAGATGGAAAGGTGAGACACACAGGGTGTGTTACAAAAAAATGTAGTAACAATTTTGGTCATATGTGCAGGGCTCTAAGGGTTGGGTGCTGGGAGCTTATGATGATCCTCCTCATGGGAGAATTCATATGTAAATCAGTTTAAGAACTTATGGTCCAGGATATGTCTGTCTTCTCATCTGAGTCTCTAGAATGTCATACAGCTTCTACAGCCAAAAATAAAACCACAGTGTTTGTTTAAAAGAACAGAAGTCTTACGGCCCCTGAGGGAATAAACTCACTATGGGGTTTTTAAGTGAGGACTGCTCAAGCAGTGGCTCTTGAAACTCTGCTCCTGACTCCCTTCTTCAGCTGCCATAATCCACTGGCTGGTCCTTCTTGAGAGATGATGCCAGTTCTTCATCATTATAGTGAGATTAATGTTGACTTAAGAATCTTGTTTTCCTGGGAAGTGCAGGGTTCAGGTTAGCAGGTCTTTGGACTACAGCTCTCTGTCTTTGCCTCTGAATGGATTCTTTTACTCCAGGGATTTTAAGATCAGTTCTGATTCAGAGGTTAGGAAGACATTTCCAGAATGGCCTTCCAATTTTTCCTCATGGCTTTTCCTACTTCAAATTCACCTTTGTCTGGAAGCTGTCATAGTGTTTTGAATGTAGAAGTCAGGGAATGAGGAAATTAGCTTTAATTTTGCCAGTTAGATTTCTAAACAAGATTATTCTTTTCACGTAGGATTAGTTCAAAGAATATCTAGACATTTTTTCTAACCATCAAAGGGTTGCCCAAATCTTATTTCCCTCTTCTCCTCCCCTATCCTTCCCTCCCCTCCTTTCTTTTTCTCTCCTCTGTTTTCTCTCCCTTCTTTTGTCCTTCCTTCCCTTCCCTAATTTATCTATTGTCCATCTATCTGTCCATCAGTCTATCCTATTCTTTCTTTCTGTCTAGCCATCTGTCTGTCATGTGTCTTTGTCTACCTATATTATTTTGTTTTGATTCAAATGGGAACAAAGGGTGATAGGGAGCAGTAGTCATTGTCTGAAGTCTCAAATATCATTGGAGTTTGTTTGAAATGTGACAGCATTTGAGCAACTGACGTTTGTAGAGAAAGTTCATGCAACCATGCTGACTGGGCTTGCCTAAAGTTTTCCACCCTAAATCCCAAATAATATCCAATGCTGCCAGACAATGCTATTATACTTCCCTAGCACATCCACTCTGCCATACTCTAGGACAACCTTTCTTTTCAAACCTCTGTACTTTCATCTCATTTATACTCAATAATCTTAACCAATTAAATGCAGTTAACTAAAAAATTCCCCCATTTTGCCATCACTAAACCTACCAACCTACCTCCATCTGTACTCTCCACATATTTTACTTTTCCTTTCTGTTTCATTGGGAGTAGTGTTTCTGCTCTTAACATCCAGACTTTCCATTGGTGTCTTACATCACATCCTGCTTGTTTACTCAAGGACCCCAATACTATCCTCTGTCTACTGTCTACTGTTTTTCTCTTTCATCATTTAATTATTACCCACACAATACAAAAATGTATTATTGTGAGTCATTTTTAAAAATAAACCTCCGTTGGCCCCACATCCCCCTTTTATGTTTCATTTCTCTCCCTCTCTTCACATAATCCTCAAACTATTTGTTTATACTTTGTCTCTACTTTCTCACATTACTTTTTTCCTTTTATAAGCCCTTTCCAAGTGTACTTTTTGTTCTCACCATTTGGCTGAAATAGGTCTTATTAATAGCATCTAATCTACCAGTGATCAGTAGCATCTAAGCTAATGGTCAGTTTCTGCCCTAATCTCATTCAGCCTCTCACTAGCATCTGACACAGTTGACTTCTCTTTCTTCCTCCTCCCATTCATATTTGATGCCGTTTATTGTTTGTTTTGCAAATGAAACATGATACTGAATAATTCTGAAGTAATGATGTAAATAGATATTGAAAGCCTATTCAGAATTCATGTTGACTCTTTCATAGATGCAGCTTTTCATTTTGAAAATTTTCAGATATCTCCTGATAATTCACACTTGGAGATAGTTGAATATATGACATGTTTTGAAGGGTAAATGCTGATTCCTAATTGAGTGGATAAATATCTCCTTCCTTCTTGAAACTCTTGCTTCATTAAGCAATCACATTTTCCTCCAGATTTTCTCTGGTTTTCTTTACCCCATTGGTTGATCTTTTTGGACTTTTGCTGGTGTTTTTCTTTACTCAACTCTATGTTGGAATGCCCCAGGATTGGGAATATAGACTCTGGAGTCAAATTGCTTGGGTTTGAATTCAGATTCTGTCACTTCCTAGCTATATGACCTTGAGAAATTTATGGCATAATTTTCCTCTTGGAAAACTATAGGGGGAGGGGATCATAGTACCTGCTTCCTAGAGATGTTAGAAGGATTGAATGAGGTAATATACTAAGTGCTATATTAATGGAAGCTATTATTATTCCCCTGACATTTTTATTTGGTACTGAAGTGGAAGAGAACTTGCTTTTTCCGTTATAAAGCTGGTAAATGCTAATTAACACCTGCTGGTTGTCCTTTTCTCTGCCATGCTCATCATAAGCATAGTCACTATACAATGTTACTATGCTATTACTATGTTCCCTATGCTGTACTTTTCATCTATATGACATTTATTTTATAACTAGAAGTTTGTACCCCTTAATGCCCTTTATGTATTTCCCCCATCACCCCAACCACCTCACCTCTGGCAGCCCCTAGTTCTCTGTATTTAAGAGTCTTTTGTTGTTGTTGCTTGTTTGTTTTGATTTTTAGATTCCACATGTAAGTGAAATCATATGGTATTATCCTTCTCTGACTTCTTTAACTTAGCGTAAGACCCTCTAGGTCCATCCAGGTAGTCACAAATGGCAAGATCTCAGTCTTTTTTATGGCTGAGTAATGTTTCATTATATATATAGATATATAGATATAGATATATCTTTATCCATTCATCTGTTGACTCACTATATATATCTTTTTCCAATCATCTATTGATGGACACTTTGGTTGTTGCCATATCTTGGCTATTGGAAATAAGCTACAGTAAATATAGGGGTCCATATACCTTTTCAAATTAGTGTTTTTGTTTTCTTTGTGTAATTACCCAGTAGTGAAATTCCTGGATCAGATGGTGGTTTTATTTTTAATTTTTTGTGAAACCTCCAAACTTTTCCACAGTGGCTACACTAATTCACATTCCCACTAACAGTGCACAAGGGTTCCCTTTTCTCTACATCCTCACCAACACTCATTTCTTGTCTTTTTGATAGCCATTCTGACTGGTCTGAGATCGTTTCTTGTGGTTTTGATTTACATTTCCCTGATGATTAGTGATGTTGAGCACCTTTTCATGTATCTGTTGGCCATCTGTATGTTGTCTTTGGAAAATTGTCTATTCAGGTCCTTTGCTCATTTTTTAATCAGATTGTTGTTTTGGATTGAGTTGGTATGAGTTATTTATATATTTTAGATATTAACTATTCAATATATCATTTGCAAACGTCTTCTCCCATTCAGTAGGTTGGCTTTTTGTATTATTGATGTTTTCCTTTGATGTGCAAAAGGTTTTGAGTGTGTTCTAGTTCCGGTAGTTAATATTTGCTTTTGTTTCCCTTGACTGAGGAGACATGTCCATAAATATGTTGCTAGGGATGATGTCCAAGAGATTACTGCCTATGTTTTTGTTTAGGAATTTTATGGTTTCAGGTCTTTTTTTAAAATTTAAATTCAAGTTAGTTAACAGGTAGTATAGTATTGGCAGTATTGGTTTCAGAAGTAGAATTTAGTGATTCATCACTTACATATAATACTCAGTGCTCATCCCAGGAAAGGCCCTCCTTATTGCCCATCACCCATTTAGTGAGTGGCCTACCTTCCTCCCCTCCAGCAACCTTCATTTCTCTATAGTCAAGAGTCTCTTATGGTTAGCCTCCCTCTCTCTTTTTATCTTATTTTATTTTTCCTTCCCTTCCATTATGTTCATCTGTTTTGTTTCTTAAATTCCACATATAAGTTAAATCATATGATATTTGTCTTTCTCTGACTGACTTATTTTGCTTAGCATAATACACTCTAGTTCCATCCATGTTGATGCAAATGGCAAGATTTCATTCTTTTTGATAGCTGAATAATATTCCCTTGTGTATACACACCACATTTTCTTTATCCATTCTCTGTTGGCGTTTGGGCTCTTTCCATAATTTGGCTATTGTTGATAGTGCTGCTATAAACATTGGGATGCATGTACCCTTTCGAATCAGCATTTTTGTATCCTTTGGATAAATACCTAGTAGTGCAATTGCTGGGTTGTGGGGTAGTTCTATTTTTAACTTTTTGAGAAATCTCCATACTGTTTTCCAGAGTGGCTGCACCAGTTTGCATTCCCACCAACAATTGCAAAAGGGTTCCCCTCTCTCCACATACTGGCCAATATCTGTCGTTTCCTGACTTGTTAATTTTAGCCATTCTGACAAGTGTGAGGTGGTATCTCATTGTGGTTTTGATTTGTATTTCCTTGATGATGAGTGATGCTGAGCATTATTTCAAGTGTCTGTTAGCCATTTGTATGTCTTCTTTGGAGAAATGTCTGTTCATGTCTTCTGCTCATTTCTTTTTTTTTTTCAGATTTTATTTATTTATTCAAGAGAGAGAGAATGAGAGAGAGAGCATGAGAAGTGGGAGAGTCAGAGGGAGAAGCAGACTCCCCACTGAGCAGGGAGCCCGACACAGGACCCGATCCCGGGACTCCAGGATCATGACCCGAGCTGAAGGTAGTCGCTTAACCAACTGAGCCACCCAGGCGCCCCTTCTGCTCATTTCTTAAGTGGATTATTTATATTCTGGGTGTTGATTTTGATGAGTTCTTTATAGATTCCTATAGATTCTGGATACTAGTCCTTTATCCAATATGTCATTGCAAATATCTTCTCCCATTGTGTTGGTTGCCTTTTGTTTTGTTGATTGTTTCCTTTGCTGTGCAGAAACTTTGTATGTTGATGAGGTCCTATTAGTTCATTTTTGCTTTTATTTCCCTTGCCTCCAGAGATGTGCCTAGTAAGAAGTTGCTACAGCCAAGGTCAAAGAAGTTGCTGCCTATTTTCTTCTCTAGGATTTTGATGGTTCCCTAGGTCTTTCATCCATTTTGAATTTATTTTTGTGTATGGTGTAAGAAAATGGTCCAGTTTCATTCTTGTACATGTTGCTGTCCAGTTTTCCCAAAACCATTTGTTGAAGAGACTTTTTTCCATTGGATATTCTTTCCTGCTTTGTCAAAGATTAGTTAACCATAGAGTTGAGGGTCCATTTCTGGGTTCTCTATTATGTTCCATTGATCTATGTGTCTGTTTTTGTGCCAGTACCATACTGTCTTGATGGTTATAGCTTTGTAACATAGCTTGAAATCTGGGATTGTGATTCCTCCTCTTTGCTTTTCTTTTTCAACATTACTTTGGCTATTTAAGGTCTTGTGGTTCCATACAAATTTTAGGACTGATTGTTCTAGTTCTGTGAAAAAATGCTGGTGTTCTTTTGATCAGGATTGCATTGAATGGGTAGATTGCTTTGGGTAGTATAGACATTTTAACAGTATTTGTTTTTTCATGAGCATGGAATGTTTTTCCATTTCTTTGTGTCTTCTTCAATTTCTTTCATAAGTGTTCTATGGTTTCCAGCATACAGATCTTTAACCTCTTTGGTTAGGTTTATTCCTAGGTATTTTATAGTTTTGGTTCATTTATAAATGGGATCAATTCCTTGATTTCTCTTTCTGCTGCTTCATTACTGGTGTATAGAAATGCAACATATTGCTGTACGATGATTTTATATCCTCCAACTTTGTTGAATTCATGTATCATTTCTAGCAATTTTTTTGGTGGAGTCTTTTGGGTTTTCTACATAGAGTATCATATTGTCTGTGAGTGAAAGTTTAACTTCTTCCTTGACGATTTGAATGCCTTTTATTTCTTTGTGTTGTCTGTTTGCTGAGGCTAGGACTTCCAGTACTATGTTGAACAACAGTGGTGAGAGTGGATATCCCTGTTGTGTTCCTGACCTTAGGGGAAAAGCTCTCAATTTCTCCCCATTGAGGACGATATTAGCAGTGGGTCTTTTGTGCATGACATTTATGATGTTGAGGTATGTTCCTTCTATCCCTGCTTTCTTGAGGATTTTTATCAAGAAACGATGCTGTACTTTCTTGAATGCTTTTTCTGCATTTATTGAGAGGATCATATGGTTCTTATCCTTTCTTTTATTAATGTGGTGTATCATGTTGATTGATTTGCAGATGTTGAACCCACCCCTGCTGCCCAGGAATAAATCCCACTATTCATTGTGAATAATCCTTTAGTATACTGTTGGACTCAATTTGCTAGTGTTTTGTTGAGAATTTTGCATCCATGTTCAGAAGGGATATTGGTCTGTAATTCTTTGTAGTGGGATCTTTGGTTTTAGGATCAAGGTAATGCTAGCCACATAGAATGAGTTTGGAAGTTTTCCTTCCATTTCTAATTTTTGGAACAGCTCTAGAAGAGAAGGTATTAATTTTTCTTTAAATGTTTGGTGGAATTCCCCTTGGAAGCCATCCAGCCCTGGACTTTTGTCTGTTGGGAGATTTTGATTACTGATTCAACTTCTTTGCTGGTCTGTCCAAATTTTCTAATTCTTCCTGTTTTAGTTTTTGTAGTTTATATGTTTCTAGGAATGTATCCATTTCTTCCAGACTGTCACGTTTTCATTTTCATTTGTTTACTTGTATTTTTTTTTAATTTCTTCTTTAATTTTAACCCATTCATTCTTCAGTAGAATGCTCTTTAACCTCCATGCATTTGTGGTCTTTCCAAATTTTTTCTTGTGGTTGACTTCAAGTTTCATAGTGTTGTGGTCAGAAAATATGCATGGTATGGTCTCTATCTTTTTGTACTTGTTGAGTACAAGTACAAACCAGTGCCTGGTTTGTGACACAGAATGTGATCTGTTCTGGAGAATGTTCCATGTGCACTTGAAAAGAATGTGTATTCTGTGCTTTAGCATGAAATGTTCTCAGTATATCTGTTAAATCCATCTATTCCAGTGTGTCATTCAAAGCCATTGTTTCTTTGTTGATCTTTTGCCTAGATGATCTGTCCATTGCTGTGAGTGGGGTGTTAAAGTCCCCTATTATTATTGTATTATTATCAGTGAGTTTAAGTTTGTTTTTAATTGATTTATATATTTGGCTGCTCTCAAGCTGGGGGCATAATTATTTACAATTGTTAGATCTTCTTGTTGGACAGACCCCTTTATTATGATATAGTGTGCTTCTTCATCTCTTATTATAGTCATTGGTTTAAAATCTAGTTAGTCTGATACAAGGATTGCTACCCTAGCTTTCTTTTGATATCCATTAGCATGATTGATGGTTCTCCACCCCCTCACTTTAAATCTGGGGGGGTCTTTGGGTCTAAAATGAGTCTCTTTTAAGCAACATATAGATGGGTCTTGTTTTTTTAATCCATTCTGATATAGGGTACTAGGGTACTATGTCTTTTGATTGGAGCATTTAGTCCATTTACTTTCATAGTGATTATCAATAGATATGAATTTAGTGCCATTGTATTAGTTGTTCCTGTAGATTATCTCTGTTCCTTTCTAGTCTTTATTGCTTTTGGTCTCTCCTTCCCACTCAAAGGGTCCCCTTTAATATTTCCTGCAGAGCTGGTTTAGTGTTTATGAACTCCTTTAGTTTTTGCTTGTCTTAGAAACTCCTTATCTCTCCTTCTACTCTGAATGATAGTCTTGTTGGATATAGTTTTCTTGGCTGCATATTTTTCTCATTTAGCATGCTGAATACATCATGCCACTTTCTTCTGGCCTGCCACGTTTCTGTGGACAGGTCTACTGCTAACCTTATGTGTCTGCTCTTGTATGTTAAGGACCTTTTGTCCCTAGCTGCTTTCAGAATTCTCTCTTTATCTTTGTATTTTATAAGTTTCACTATGATATGTCTTGGTGTTTCCTTCTCCCTCTGACCCTCCACTTCTCATGCTCTCTCTCTCATTCTCTCTCTCAAATAAATAAATAAAATCTTAAAAAAAAAAAAAAGAAATGAGCAGAAGACATGAACAGACATTTCTCCGAAGAAGACATACAAATGGCTAACAGACACTTGAAATAATGCTCAGCATCACTCATCATCAAGGAAATACAAATCAAAACCACAATGAGATACCACCTCACTTGTCAGAATGGCTAAAATTAACAAGTCAGGAAATGACAGATGTTGGCCAGTATGTGGAGAGAGGGGAACCCTTTTGCAATTGTTGGTGGGAATGCGAACTGGTGCAGCCACTCTGGAAAACAGTATGGAGATTTCTCAAAAAGTTAAAAATAGAACTACCCCACAACCCAGCAATTGCACTACTAGGTATTTATCTGAAGGACAAAAAAAATGCTGATTTTATTTATTTATTTGACAGAGAGAGAGAGACAGCGAGAGAGGGAACACGAGTAGGGGGAGTGGGAGAGGGAGAAACAGGCTTCCTGTGGAGCAGGGAGCCCGATGTGGGGCTCAATCCCAGGATCCTGGGATCATGACCTGAGCCAAAGGCAGACACTTAATGACTGAGCCACCCAGGCGCCCCGGTGTTAACTGTTTTTGTTGATTTTTTGATGGGAGTTCTCTGTGCCTCTTGCACCTGAATGCCTGTTTCCTTCCCCAGATTAGGGGAGTTCTCAGCTATAATTTGTTCAAATAAACCTTCTGCCCCTTTTTTCTGCTCTTTTTCTGGGACTCATACGATATGGATATTATTTGCGCTTTGTGGAATTGCAGAGTTCCCTAAGTCTGTATTCATGATCTAATAGTTTTCTTTCCCCCTTCTTTTCAGCTTCATTATTTTCCATCATTTTATCTTCTATATCACCTGTTCAATTCCCTGCTTCTTCCATCCTTGCTGTATTACATCCAGTTGGTTTTGCATCTCAGTTATAGCATATTTTATTTTGGCCTGACTGATTTTTAGGTCTTTTATCTCTGAGTCATGGTTTTTTTCTCTGGTCTCTTTATGCTTTTTTCAAGCCCAGCTAGTATTCTGATGACTGTTGTTCTAAATTCTTGTTCAGATACATTGCTTATATCTTTGTTGAGCAAGTCCCTGGCTGTGATTTCTTCTTGATTTTTCTTTTGGGGAGAATTCCTCCATTTTGTCATTATGTTTAGGTTTTTATCTTTTGTGTGTAATGAAAGCTTGTTATATGTCCTGCTCCTGAGAGTAATACTTTATTATTTAGGGGTCATACACTCTCCAGGGTCTGGCACTTCCGGAAGTTTTTCTGGTGTATGCTGTGAACACTCTGCTGTTGTGTCTTGGCTGCTCTTTCCCACAGATCAGTCCTCTGCAGAGTTCTTCCTTGTTTGCATGCAGTGGGGAGTGTTTGGACCTTTAGGTGTGCTTTGATTTGTTTGTTAAGATAAACCTGATTAAAATAAAAAAAAAAAAGCCTGATCCAAGAAAAAAGGAAAAGGAACAAAAAATGCAAATAAACAGACAAACAAAAAACTGTAAGCCCTGATTCCAACGAAAAAGAAGGAAAAAAGAAAAGAAAAAAAAAAGCCTGATCCAAAAAATGGGAAAAGGAAACCAACCAACCAACCCACCAACAGACAAAAACTATAAACCTGATTCCAAAGAAAAAATAAAAATTAAGTTAAAAATTAAAAAATAATAAAAAAGAAAGCCTGGTCCTATTTCCATAACTGAAGCTGATGCTTTGGAGCACTTTATTATCAGTAGACTTGGTACATGCCAGGGGCCTGTATTGGTCCTCTGAGGGAGAGGCCTGGTATGCTGGCTTAAAGATCTGTCCTAGTAAAGATGCCCTGGCTGGATGAGGTGGGTGGGGTTTGGTGTAAGCAACTCTAGCACCCATTGGAGGTGTTGTGTTTCTCTCTGAAGTCTGACCATGCTGATGGGCTGGGGGCGTGGGGTGGTGGAAGATGGCATCACACCACCCTCTTGTCCCTGGGGAGTGGAACTTGTGGCCTCTGCTTTTCAGGAGGCCCTCACAGAAAAGTGAACAATTTCCCCTCCTGTGTCCCAGGCTTTCTTCATATCCCTGCCCTCAACCTTTCTGTGCCTGGGCCATTGGCACACCAAGCACCATAGTTCTCCTGTGTTTTATCTCTGGCTGGTGGCTGGGATTCAAAACTCCACTCAGGTGCCCCTCATCTTCAGTTTTTTTCAACAGTGTCCTGTAGTTTTCAGAGTGTAGGTCTTTCACCTTGGTTACATGTATTCCTATGTATTTTATTTATGGCGCAATGGGATTGTTTTCAAATTTCTCTTTCTGCTACTTTATCAGTGTATAGAAATGCAACAGATTTCTGTATATTAATTTTGTATCCTGCAACTTTACTGAATTCGTTTATCAGTTCTAATAGTTGTTTGTTTGTTTTTTGGTGGAATTTAGGGTTTTCTATATATAGCATCGTGTCATCTGCAAATAGTGAAGTTTTACTTCTTCCTTACCAATTAGGATGCCTTTTATTTCTTTTTTTTGTCTGATGGCTATAGTTAAGATTTCCAGTACTATGTTGAATAAATGTGGTGAGAGTAGACATTATTGTTTTCTTCCTTATCTTAGAGGAAAGGCTTTCAGTTTTCCACCATTGAGGATGCTATTAGCTCTGGGTTTGTTATATATGGCTTTTATTATGTTGAGATATGTTCCCTCTGAACCTATTCTGTTAAGAGTTTTACCATGAACAGATGCTGTGTTTTGTCAAATTTTTCTGCATCTATGAGATGATCATATAGTTTTAATCCTTTCTCTTATAAATGTGATATATCACATTGATTGATTTGTGAATATTGAACAACTCTTGCATCCCTGATTATGGTGAATGATTTTTTTAATGTATTATTGAATTTAGTTTGCTAATTGATTATGGTGAATAATTTTTTTAATGTATTGTTGAATTTGGTTTGCTAATATTTAATGTTTTGTTGAAGATTTTTGCATCTATGTTCATGCTTTTTTGGTAATGTCTTTGTCTGGTTTTGGTATCAGGGTAATGCTGGCCTCATAGTATGAGTTTAGAAGTTTTGCTTCCTTTTCTATTTTTTGGAACAGTTTGATAAGAACAGGCATTAACTCTTTTAAATGTTTGGTAAAATTCTTTTTTAAATGTTTGGTAGAATTCATCCATCTGGTCCTGGACTTTTGTTTGTTGGGAATTTTTTGATTACCGATTTAATTTCATTACTAGTAATCTGTGTTCAAATTTTCTATTTCTTTCTGATTCAGTTTTGGGAGATTTGTATGTCCCTAGGAATTTATCCATTTCTTCTAGGTTGTCCAATTTGTTGGCATATAATTTTTCATAATGTTCTCTTATACTTTTTATTTCTGTGATGGTGTTATTCCCCCTTCTTCATTTATGATTTTATTTGAGTTCTCTCTCATTTTTTCTTAATGAGTCTGGCTATAGGTATATCAATTTTGTTTCTCTTTTCAAAGAACCAGCTTCTGGTTTCATTGATTTGTTCTTTTGTTCTTTTAGTCTCTGTTTCATTTATTTCTGCTCTAATCTTTATTATTTCCTTCCTTCTACTAGCTTTGGGCTTTGTTCTTATTTTTCAAGTTCCTTTAGGTGTAAAATTAGGTAGTTTATTTGAGATTTTTCTTTTTTGTTGAGCTAGGCCTGTAGCCCTATAAATTTCCCCTTAGAACTCCTTTTGCTGTGTCCCAAAGATTTTGGACCATTGTGTTTTCTCTTTTTTTGTTATTATTATTTTGTTCAGTTAGCCAACATATAGCACATCATTAGTTTTTGATGTAGTGTTCAACAATTCATTAGTTGCATATAACACCCAGTGCTCATCACAGCATGTGCCCTCCTTAATACCCATCCATTGTGTTTTCATTTTCATTTGTCTCCATGTATTTTTTATTTCCTCTTTGATTTCTTGATTGATCCGTTTTGTTTAGTAGCATGTTGTTTAGCCTCTACATATTCATATTCGTATTCTTTCTAGATTTTTTTTCTGATATCTAGTTTTATACTGTTGTGGTTAAAAAGATGCTTGATATGATTAAATCTTCTTAAATTTATTGAGATTTGTTTTGTTACCTAACATTGATCCATCGTGGAGAATGTTTTATTTGAACTTGGGAAGGATGTGTATTCTGTTTTTTTATGGAATGTTTGGTATATATGTTAAGTCCTTCTGGTCTAAGGTGTTGTTCAAAGCCACTGTTTCTTTATTGATTTTCTGTCTGAATGATGTCTCCATTGATGTAAATGAGGTGTTAAAGTCCCCTACTATTAACATATTACTGTCAATTTCTCCCTTTGTGTCAGTTAATATTTGCTTTATGTATTTAGGTGCTCCTATTTTGGGTGCACAGATATTGGCAGTTGTTATATCCTCTTGTTGGATTGATCCCTTTATCATTATATAGTGCCCTTTTTTGTCTCTTGCTACAGTCTTTGTTTTAAAGAATATTTTGTCTGATATAAGTATTGTTACCCCAGCTTTTTCTCCCTTCTGTTTACATGGTATATGTTTTTCCATTCCTTCATTTTCAGTCTGTCTGTGTCTTTAAGTCTGAAGTAAGTCTCTTGTAGGCAGCATTTAAATGGGTCTTGTATTTTTATCCATTCAGTCACCCTTTGTATTTTGATGGGAGCATTTAGTCCATTTATATTTAAAGTAATCATTGATAGGTATGCTTTTATTGCCATTTAGTTAATTTTTTGTTGTTTTTTAGTTCTCTTCTGTTACTTTCTTCTTCTCTTGCTCTCTTCCCTTGTGGTTTGATGGCTTTTCTTAGTGTTGTACTTGTTAAATATCTCTGTAGTTTTTGATGCATCTATTATAGGTTTTTGATTTGTGGTTACCATTGGGTTCATATGTAACAGCTTATGTGTATAACAGCCTTTATTAAGTTGATGGTCGCTAAGTTTGAACACATTCTAAGTGCACTAAATTTTTACTTCTTCCATGTTTTATGTATATGATGTCACATTTTACATCTTTTTATTTTGTATATCTCTTGACTAATTTTTGTAGAAATAAGTAATTTTACTACTTTTGTGTTTTTACTTTCATACTGGCTTTATAAGTGATTAATCTACTACCTTTACCATATACTTGCTTTTACTTGTGAAATTTTTTCCTTTCATAATTTTCTTACTTGTAGTTATGGCCTTTTCTTTCCACTTAAGGAATTCCCTTATAACATTTCTTTTTTTTAAATTTTTTATTGTTATGTTTATCACCATACATTACATCATTAGTTTTTGATGTAGTGTTCCATGATTCTTTGTTTGTGCATAACACCCAGTGCTCCACGCAGAACGTGCCCTTTTAATACCCATCACCAGGCTAACCCAACCCCCCCCACCCCCCTCCCCATCCCTTTAACATTTCTTATAAGACGGTTTAGTGGTGATGAACTCCTTTAACCTTTGTCTGGGAAACTCTTTCTCTTTCCTTCTGTTCTGAATGATAACCTTTCTGGGTAGAGTATTCTTGGTTGTAGGTTTTTCCTTTCAGCACTTTGACTATATCATGCCACTCTCTTCCAGCCTGCAAAGTTTCTGCTGAAAATTCAGCTGATAGCTTTGTGGGGTTTCCCTCATCTGAAACCGTTTTCTTTTGCTGCTTTTAAAATTCCCTCTTTATCACTACGTTTTTCTATTTTTCAAAAAGATTTATTTATTTCTTAGGGGGAGAGAGAGAGAGAGAGAAAGCATGTGCATGTTAGTAGGGGGAGAGGCAGAGGGAGAGGGAGAGAATCTTCAGCAGACTCCCTGCTGAGCATGGTGCCTGACCCAGGGCTTGATCCCACGACCCTGAGATCATGACCTGAGTCAAAATCAAGAGTCAGATACCTAACTGACTGAGCCACTCAGGCACCCCTACATTTTTCCCTTTTAATTATTATGTGTCTTGGTGTGGACCTCCTTGGGTTCATCTTGTTTGGGGCTCTCTGTGCTTCTTGGACTTGGATGTCTGTTTCCTTCTCCAGATTAGGAAAATTTTCAGCTATTATTTCTTTAAATAAAACTTCTGCTCCTTTCTCACTCTTCACATTCTGGAATCCCTATAATGCAAATGTTATTACACTTGACAGTGTTGTTGAATTCCCTCTTCTCATTTTTTTATTATATTTTTTCTTTTTGTTGCTCAGCTTGGTTGCTTTCTATTACCCTGTCTTCTAGGGTATAGATCGCTGATCCATTCTTCTGCATCCTCTAATCTGCTAATGATCCCCTATATTATGTTTTTTATTTCAGTTATTGAATTCTTCCCCCTCTGACTGGTTCTTTTTTATATTTTCTTTCTTTGTTGAAATGCCTACTTAGTTCATCCACTGTTTTCTGAAGTCCAGTGAGTACTTTTATGACCATTACTTTGAATTCTTTATTAGACATATTGCCCATTTCCATTTCATTCAGCTCTTTTACTGTGATTTTATCTTGTTGTTCCATTTGGGACATATTCCTGTGTCTCCTCATCTTATCTACCTCTGTGTTTGTTTCTCTGTGTTAGGTAAATCAGCTATATCTCCTGGTCTTGAAAGTAGTGGCCTTGTGTAGAAGAGGTCCTGTGGTACCTTGTAGTGCAATCCATCCTGGTCTCCAGAACTGGGAGCTTCAGGGGTGTCCCATGTTTGGGCTGCATGCATCCTACTGATGTGGCTGAGCAGCAGTTTCTTTCAGCTAAGCTGGCTACACTGACCCACTTTGCCACCTTTGGGTGCATGGGTAGGGTTTCGTCCATACATTTTTGAGATGCCTGTCTATGGCTGCCATAGGCTCATTAGTGGATGTGGCCAGCAGCCGGCCTACATATCTATAGTTAGGCTCTCACTACTGCGGGCACATGGAGGAGCAGGGCTTGCTTTCTGTGCAGTGGCTAACTGAGAGGCTCTCTTTGGTGTGCTGGTCTGACAGTCAGCCTAGGTGTCTGTATTTAGCCTCTCCACCACAGTTGCAGGCACACTGAACCACAGGGCTTGCTCCCTACATAGCCAGCTAAGAGGGCAGGCTGCCGGAACTGTGGGCATGCTGGTTTGTGGGGTTATCTCCCCCTTCTCCAGGGCAGGAGTCATTTTGGAGTGGGCTTGTCCCTACTGGGGCTGCTTTCAGGGTGTGGTGGGGCAGGAGCTTCTTTGGAGGAATCTTGTAGAAGTGGGTGGGTTGGATGGGGTGGGTCTTCAGGGGAACATGAGGTTTGGGCACCTGGTGCTAGCCAGGTAGATGGAGAGCGTTAGTGTTGGCTACTGCAAGTGTTGGCTATCTGGGCTGGGAATGGGGGAAGAGAAATTATGTCCACCAGCACTTTGTTCCTGTGGAAATCTCCTGCAGATCCCTACCCCTCCAGCACATGCTCTAAGATTAGTCACTAAATCTCCTTTACTTATATACCAAGCACTTTTCAAACTGCTGCTTCTGTGCTATGTCTTGGGCTGAGTTATTTTTTATTCTGGCTCTTTAAGGGCAGCAACTCAGTTTCCTATTGCCCTTTGGCTCTCCTGGTGTTAAGCCCACTGAATTTAAAAGTTCCTGAAGTTAAACACCACTGGTTTTTGAAGCCACAAGTTATGGGGACTTGTCTTTCCAGTATAGGTCTCCAGGGACCAGGGTGCCTGGTATGGGGTCTGATCCTCTTGCTTCTCCATGTTTGTGGTGTCCCTCCTGTTTATGGCTATTCCTGCCAGGGGTTTAGTTCAAAACCATGTTTTTGCCTCTCCTACCCTTTTTGATGTAACTTCTTCTTTACAACTGTGGAAGATCTGTTTTGCCAGTCTTCAGGTTATTTTTAGAGTTAGTTAAATAGATGTAGCTGTTATATTGGTGTGTCCTTGGAAGAGGTGAGCTCAAGTTCCTCCCACTCTGCCATCTTCCCTGACTCCCTGGTAAATGTAATTTTTTACATTCTACTTTTGGGAGGCAGGATTCACAGTGTGGAAAACTCTAAAATTATAAGAATGATTTGGGGCAGCCATAAGTGACATATTTCCAATATAGATTTGTGTGGTGAAGGGGGGGCCTGTTGACTTCATGTGAATCCCTGAGTCCAGCTGCACCTAAGGCTACTCCTTGGGCCTTCCTGTTTTATGAGCAGAGAAGTTTCTCCCTTTAATTAAGCTAGTTAGAGTTAGTTTTTTGTCAGTTCTCTCTAGTGTTCTTATTAATACAGCTTTTTCCTCTTCTGATCCAAGCTCCACTATTGCATTATCCTCTTAATTGGTCACTCACTCTAGGCCTGCCCTCCTTTCTATGCATTTTCTTCTCTGGAGTCAGGTAATCTTTCATAAATATTAAGTCTGTTCATGTCACTCCTCTGGCTAAAACCCTGGCTTTTAATTGCTTTAGGATAATAACTATAGTCCTAGCATAGTATATGGCTCTCTGTAATCTGGGTTCTGCTCCCTCTTTCAGGTTTATCTTTTTGCTGCTCTCTCTGTTCAAGTCATGGTAGACTTCATTCTGTTCTCTAAACATATCACCTTCTCATTCTTATCTGGACTCTCAGAGAGGCTGTTTCTCGCTTCTGTAAAGCTCCTTCCACTCTCTCATTTATTCTCCCTTATTTTCCTCCTACTTACCTCAAACAAACTGCTCCTTAGTTTTCATCTTTCAGATAAGATGTTGCTCCATGGATGTCATTAGAGTGGGAGCTTCTTGGGACCCAAGAATTTGTCTATTTTTTTAAAGATTTTATTTATCTTTATTTTTGCGAGAGAGAAAGAGAGAGAGAGTGCACAAGAGCATGAGCGGGGAGGGGGTTGGGGCAGAGGGAGAAGCATACTCCCTGCTGAGCAGGGAGCCTGATGTGGGACTTGATCCCAGGGTCCTGGGATCATGACCTGAGCCGAAGCCAGGTGCTTAACTGATTGAGCCACCCAGGCGCCCAGAATTGGTCTATTTTGTTCATTGTTGTATCCCCAGTGCCTAATTCAGTGAATGTTGAGTGAGTGAATGAGGGAGGAAGAACTTCGACTTCTCAGTCTAGGTGAGGTTTCTTATTATTTATCCCAATATCTTTACTTCAACAGTATTCCCCAACACTTATAATATTTAAGTCTGTGTTCACATCAAAGGGCACTATGAACAGAGTGAAAAGACAACTCATGGAATGGGAGAAGATATTTGTAAATCATAAATCTGATAAGGGATTAATATCCAGACTATATGAGGAACATCTATGACTCAATATCAACAAAACAAACAACCCAATTTGAAAATGGGCAAAGGACTTGAACAGACATTTCTCCAAAGAAACTGTACAGATGGCCAATAAGCACATGAAAAAATGCTCAACGGGGTGTCTGGGTGGCTCACAGTCAGTTAAGCATCTGCCTTTGGCTCAGGTCATGGTCCCAGGGTCCTGGGATCGAGCCCCATGTTGGGCTCCCTGCTCAGTAGAGAGCCTGCTTCTCCCTCTCCTCCCCACTCACGCTCTGTTTCATTATCTCTCTCTCTCTCAAATAAATAAATAAAAGTCTTTTAAAAAAGAAAAAGAAAAGAAAAAATGCTCAGCATCATTAACCATTATGGAAATGCAAATCAAAACCATAATGAGTTACTACTTCATACCCATTAGGGTGACTCTCATTAAAAAAACCCCAGAAAATAAGAAGTGTTGGTGAGGATGTAGAGAAACTGGAACTCTTGTGTAATACTGTTGGGAATATAAAATTGTGCAGCTTCTGTGAAAAACAATATAGTCATTTCTCAAAAACTTAAAAATAGACTTACCATCTAATCCAACAATTCCACTTCTGGATATATACTCAAAAGAATTGAAAGCAGCAACTCAAACATATATTGTTATACCACCATTCATAGCAGCATTAGTCTCAATAGCCAAAAGGTATGAAACAACCCAAATGTCCATTGACAGATGAGTGGATAAACAAAATGTGGTATATACATACAATGGAATATTATTCAGCCTTAAAAAGTAAGGAAATTCTGACACATGTTACAATATGGATAAACCTTGAAGACTAAGTGAAATAAGTGAAATAAGCCATACACAAAAGGACAAATGTATGATTCTATTTATTTTTTTATAGATTATTTATTTATTTATTTATTTGACAGAGAGAGACAGCAAGAGAGAGAACAAAACAGGGGGAGTGGGAGAGGGAGAAGCAGGCTTCCTGCTGAGTAGGGAGCCCGATGCAGGGCTCAATCCCAGGACCCTGGGATCATGACCTGAGCTGAAGGCAGATGCTTAATGACTGAGCCACCCAGGTGCCCCTCTATGATTCGATTTATTTTTATTTATTTATTTTTAAAGATTTATTTATTTGACAGAGAGAGACACAGCGAGAGAGGGAACACAAGCAGAGGGAATGGGAGAGGGAGAAGCAGGCTTCCTGCTGAGCAGAAGCTCGATGGGGGGGCTCGATGTCAGGACCCTGGGATCATGACCTGAGCCAAAGGCAGACGCTTAACTGACTGAGCCACCCAGGCACCCCTGTATGATTCTATTTAAATGAAGTACCTAGAGTAGTCAAATTAGCAGAGATAGAAAATAGAATGGTAGTTGCCAGGCCCTGGTGGGAGAAGGAATGGGGAGCTATTATTTAATGGTGCAGAGTTTCAGTTTGGAGCAATGAAAAAATTCTGGAAATGAATGGTGGTAATGGGTACACAACAATGTGAATATAATTAAACATTAGGCAAACTGAACTATACACCTAAAGATGGTTAAAATGGTAAATTTTGTATTTTATTTTACCTCAATAAAAAGTTGCAAGTAAAAAAATCTATATTCCCTGCTAGATGTAAGCTCAGTAGGGGTAGGGATTTTGTCTATCTTGTTCACTGCTGTATTCCCATCCTCTAGCACAGTGCCTGGAGCATAACAGGATCATTTGTTGGGACTGAATGAATGAGCATAGGAGGAGTGCTGTAGTGGAGGAAAAACCAAGTCATTTGGAGTCCATTCAGGGACTATTGGCCAAAAGTCAGTCTATCATTTTATGGTGTAGGTCCTGACCTTTCTCCTTACAAGTTGCCTAAACTAAGTCATAATCTCTCAGGGTCTTAGTTTACATGTCTCTAAAATTTGGTAGATGGTTCTTGACCTGCTTCTCATTGGAGTTCTTGAGACAATCAACTGATGCACTCTGTAGGGACTTTTCCAGTGTAAGGAGTTACTCAGTTATCTTTTGTATGTGTCCTGGGCTTTTCCCTGAGGTGATATCTTTGCTGCCCATGCCAAGGGAGGCTTAAACTCACCTCCCTCATTGTGCCTCTCCATTGTCAGATATATCCTTATGTATTTTAGCTGCTGCCATTCTTTCTCCTACCCTGGAAGCACTGGAGCTGTATTGTGCTTTAAATGGACGGACTATAAAACCTTTGTTAAGTTGCCCATATATCCTTTATGTCTGTACATATATCAGATTGTAAGCCCCCAGAGGAGCAGAGCCAAGTTGTTAACTCACATTCACGGTTCTAAATTCAGTGCAGTGAGCAGATCGGGTTTATTCTCATGATGATGATGAAGAGGAGTTGGAAGATTTTTCTTCCATTATATCGAATGAAACTACTGACTTTTATAGGCTCTCTCTTAGAATTTTCTGGATGGTCTCCTCTTTTTCATTTGAATACCTTAATCCCCTGGAGTGAAATGCAGGATAGAGAGGTAAATGGTCTGAAAACAAATGTACTGTAATACATTCACTTTGGCTACAAAAATAAAACAACCCAAACCTAGTTTTTCTTGCAGTTTTTAAATCCAGATGGTAGTAAAATTTGACATTTCAATTCTGTTTGTGAAATTCATTTTGTTTTTAAATTGGGAAGAACCATAGAGCTAAAAATTGTCTGAAGTACTAGGAAGGCCTGGTGAGACCTCTTTGGGAGTGTTATTAATAAGGACTTGGTATTTTAAAGTGAATTTGGAGGCACTATAGATAGAGACTGCAAGTAACTGTGATGGATATGAATACTGAGAAGTAACATGCTACCCGACACCTAATATGAAAAAGGCAGAAGATTGGCCTGGACAACGGAAAAAGGGAAATCTGGACAACAAGAGACTGTTTTGGTAGCCGAATTTAGTTAATTTTTAATAGTTCTCATTTTTGTTTATAGTTCTCATTCCAAAGGGTCGGCTATTGTTCTTAATAAGTCTATCTTTATAAAGTTCTGAAATTAAGGTTATATGTTTTTTTATGTAAATAGATATCTATACTGTAAGATCCAATTTAATTAACTAAGTTCAAGATTTAGGGGTCCAGAGTGTTCAGAACAGGTAAAAGCCGCCTTACAGAACACTTTATTGGCAATGTTTATTTCTCACTGGATCTGTTCTATATATATATATTCTTGGAAGAAATCATAGAAACAAATTAGCATCTGTACCTTAGAAGCAGTGTATCAATTAAGTTTCTTTTGGTTAAAAGTAAAGAAAGCTCCATCTAAATGGATTGAATCAAAAGGGGAATTTAATGACTTTTATAACCGGCAAGTCCGGTGGGGAGGTTGGCTTAACTATTGCCTGACACACGTGCTCCAGAAACATCTCCAGGGCTGGGTCTGACCTCAGCTTCTCTCTCTTCCACATGTAGCCCTCATTCTTAGACAGAATCTCCCCTCATGGTTGGAAGAAGGATTGAATCTGCTGATTAACTTAATCTAGTCATGGCTCACACCTGATTTAAGAGTGGGGCCAAGCCATTCAAGCCATATGGCCTGAAGTTGGGTGGGCCTGAAGTTCCTTTAAGGAGATTCATGATGAACACAGGAGCTAAAACAATAGATATCAGCTATAAGTAATATTCAATTAAAGTACTTGAAATTTCAATAGCATATTTACTAATATTGAATGTTTATTGTGTGTTAGAACTTGCAAAGATGAATAAGTCTTCAGATTTGTTATGGGAAACCTAGGACACCATCTAATTCTTTTTTTTTTTTAAGATTTTATTTATTTATTTTGAGGAGGGGGGTGGGAAGGAACAGAGGGAGGGAGAGGGAGAATCCCATGCTGACTCCCAGCTGAACACAGAGCCGGGCGTGGGGTTTGATTTCACGAGATCATGACTTGAGCCAAAATCAAGAGTTGGACGCTCAACTGACTGAGCCACTAGGTGCCCCAGGGACACCATCTAATTCTTAAAGTTGATAATGCTGTGACAGTTTTATGTTTCCTAGTTCTCATGTATGTAGTTATGAGCATATGAGTACCTGACTGCTCTGATTTATTGTAGAAAGATACTCTAATGAGCTATTTTCTCCCTACCTTTCTCCAGGGAAACACATATTCTTTGGAGATGGAGAGAACAAATTTCTTCAAATTCGCCCTTTCTTTTACTAACCACATTCTATGTATAGACTGAAAGGAGAAAGAGTTATTTCTGGCACTGGGCTGAAGGAAATTCCTCTGTGTGTGTATTGCTACTGTATATATAAACTGTATATTTGTATGTGCAATGACAGTTATAGTTTCCTCCACTGGCTCTGGTTCAGTTATTTTCTCTCTGATGATTTCTTCTCTGTTTCTTTCCATGTCTCTCCCCCCACCTCCAAAATTGTATAATACGTATGTATGTGTGTATGCCTGTGTACGTACATGTGTTTGTGTGCATGTGTGTATTCACCGTTGATATTGAAAATATTTAACAGATGATATGGCATATTCATCTACCAATCAGAGTGGATACCAGCTAGAAACAACCAGTACAACTGTAGAGAGACATAAAGGGACATATCTATGAAGAAGCAGAAACCATGTCTTAAATGAAGAAGCAGAGATTCAAATGTACAAGAGAATAGGGTGTGGGAGCCAGTCAAGACAGAGAAAGCAGAACTAGGTCATGAGTGAAAGAGCAAGTGAAGTAGAGAGAGTACTCAGCATCCAAGGTATATCCAAGTTCAGTGGCTTCCTATTCTCCTAAGGGCTGAGGGCTGTCCGTACTATGGTTCCTCTGAGATCCCCATTTCCCTTATTGTTTAATTGATCCTTCCACTAAAAACACCCCTTCCCTTTAAAAGCTACCTTGAGGGACTCTTAGTAGAAACTAAAGCTAGCTAACTAAAATAAATGGGACCATACTATATATAGCATTTTTAACTTGCTAGAATAACTCTGTTACTCCTGTATCAGTAACAGATATCTTTCATGTCAATAGGTAATAGAACCATATCATCACTTTTCTGGCAATATTTGTGTTAGATATCTCTAGTTCTCCTACCTCACATCTTCTCAGCCTCAATTTTACTCCAGCCATTGCACAAGTGTTAACCTTACATGTACCTGCTTTAGCTGCACCCTATATTTCTGTTTCTGCCTGGGGCTTCTCACACTCCATGTGGGAAGCCTGTGGGGGTCTGTTTAGCACTTCAGCATGGGCAGACTTGGCAATATGAGGATGTAAATCCTTACGGGAAAACCTTTACCAGTGGGAGATGAGAGCCAGTGAACAAATGTTCCCCAACTCTGTTGTTTAGTTGATAATTCTGAGTGGCACATTCTGTGTGGCTTCTTAGAGGTCTCCAGGAAGATCAAACTCCATTTCCCATAGTTTCTGGTTTGATAATACACCTTTAATTGGATTTTCCTTCTCCCTTGTGCCATTCCTCTTGGTCCTGCACTACTGTTCCCTGAGTTCACCTCTCAAAATAAACTACCTGAGTGCAAGTTCTTGGCCTCTTCCTTCTGGCAAGAATCCAGTCTAAGACAGTTTTGCATTGCCTGGTTGCATCTTTATTTAATAATTATTTCTTTATTAATTTCTTTATTAATGGACACTTACTTCCTTTCTTTGTTATAAACAAAGTCATGATGAACATTCTTATAAATATATCTTTGCATACTTAATGCTTATTTCCTTAGGAAAAAATTATTACAAGTTAAAATTGCTGAGTCTATTACCGGTCAATAGACTTACACATTTTAAAGGCTTTTGATACACCCTGGAGCAAAAACATTTGTATTTAACAGTTTCACATGTTTGCCAAAAAAAATTAGCCACTAATTTTTTGTGATAGCTAGAATTTTTATAGATAGGTTATGTCACCATAATCACATAAATGACTGATTATATCTTGAAGGCTGGCTGCCTTCCATAACTATTAGCTGACAGCCCAGTCGTGACTGAGGTAGAGAGACTTGCTTCACCTGGTCCCAATCAAACTTAGTGCTGAGTTCTTTGTGCTTAGCTTTGCCTACCACACTTTAGGTCTTTTTAACACCATGAAATAAGAAGTGATGAGAGATTAAAACATGAAAATTTAATCGAGAGTCTCGCTTTTAGTTATTATAGGGTGATTGTGGTAATAATATTGCCATTCAGGAAAGTTTTCAAACACACAAAGATCTTTAATTTAATCTCTAGTGCTTAAGCTTTTAAGTTTACTATAAAATTTTTTTCTTGAGAGTAAAAAAGGGTACCAACCATTTGATATGTCTGAACCAGTATCACTGAAAAATGTTGCAAGTAGTCCTAGGTCTCTTTTTCTCAAAGATGCTGTCAGAATTGACCCAAGTAAACCTTCTAAATTCTATGTCCTTAGTGAAGATGTCTCTTACCTTCTGTATTACTGCAGTAAAAATAAAATGGAAGTTACCAAGTAAACAAAGAAAATTATATAATGTTTTGATAACATATATTAAATGTATACTTATGATTATATTACCTTGATTACTTACATACACTTTAGAAATACTTATATTTTACAGTGTACAAGGAGATGACTTATGGTTGATAATAGATGGTGCTTGTGGGTTCCACAAAGGGGTGCTTGGTGGATGTGTAGTTAGAAGCATAGCTTTTTCCACAGGAAAAAAAAATCCTACTGACATTGTTTTAACTTACAACACTTTTTCCACTGTCTTGACCTGCAATAAAAATGTTGGGCATTAGCTTCTTAGTAAAGAGTGATAATATTTATAATAACATTGTTTCTATGGGAAAATAAAAGTCTATTTACTTTATGTTGATTTAAAATAATTTTTCCAGGAACTTAACCCATATAAACGAAAGAATTGCTCATCTTACAAATCTTTTCTTTCTTTGTGTAAACTTATAAGATATATGG
This sequence comes from Eumetopias jubatus, assembly GCF_037043125.1. Taxonomy (NCBI): domain Eukaryota; kingdom Metazoa; phylum Chordata; class Mammalia; order Carnivora; family Otariidae; genus Eumetopias; species Eumetopias jubatus. Next base: position 96,242,113 of record NW_028274808.1, on the reverse strand, counting down.
TAAAACAAAACAAAACAAAACATTAATACAGTTTTAAAATTGCTTCTGAATAGTATTCTTGTTGATTAAGTTTGGGCAGAGAAGTGGAGCCAGGACTCAGAGGCTGAGATTTGGCAGTCAGGAGTTTGAGGTAGGCTATGTGGAGCCATCTGAAGCTTTTGAGAATTGAACTAACCAGAATAAATCAGGATTTTTAAAACTATTATCTGGTCATGGTGTACATTTTAGATTTAAAGAAGATTGGGAGTTTGAAAACTGGTTTGAGGCCTGAGACAATGAAAGCCTGGGCTAATGTGCTAGTTCCAAAAGCAAATGTAAAGGGGAAAAAGAAATAAAAGAGACACTGGAAAGGACACAGGATGCTGGATAATAGAGGGGTTAGAAAAGAAATTGTCAGAAGGTCTGTGACTTTGTGTTTGAGTGACTAAGAGCAGAGACTTTGGCTTTTCTACCACTGGATCTTCAATGTCTAAGTCAATTCTGGGTACAGAGTAGGTGCTCAGTAAATATTTGCTGAGAGAATGAAGGGAATTTTTATCACCAAAAATGAGATGAAATTACCTATATGACTTTCTCAAGTTAATTCCTCACTTGATATTTGTGAATCACCCACCTGGAATTCAGTGCAAATATTTACCAACATATGGTGTGGACTTTTTCTCCCACCAGCAGACCTCATCTGGCAGATTTGTTTTGTAGAATGTATATCATGTTAGCCCTTCATCTTTCTCTAGGGATGAATTTTAGCCTCCTCAAGAGGTGATGCTTATGACTCTTCCTTTATCTTTGGGGCAACAAAATAATTTGCTGGTAGACCTGGCTATCTATTTACTTCCTCTATAAAGTCATGAGGAGAGACATGTTGTATTAGTATTTGCTTGTTTTGCATGTGTGTGGGAGCTAGAAGGAAAGGGTTGACTTGAATGGAGGAAGCCTAAGGGGCCAGAGTTTATACCCATGAAATCCCTGATTAAACAAGGATTGTGGAATGCAAGGATGGTCTAAAAGTCTAAAGTCCCTGTCCTCAAGAAACTTAAGTAGAGGAAGCCAAAATAATATGGTTGAAAGAGTCTAAACAGGGAATGAGGAAAACTCATGTGTCATTGGGCAAGTAACAACTTTCCTCGGTCTCATTTTCTTCATATGTTAAAAAAGAGAGTCTCGTGTTAGGTAATCCTCCAAGATTCTTTCAAGCCTGAATGTTTGTCATTCTTTTTCTGACCGTAAATGCATTGATGAAAATATCATTTATTCTTCACCATGACATCTGTTCAGCTTCCTTCTGAATATTTAACCTGTGTTCCAGCACTTGTTTTAAGCCCTTACTAACATTTGACTGTGTTCCATAGCTTGTTATAGCAGCAACTCCTCCTCATTTGGTTAAGACTTAACTTAGTCTATTTAAGTCAGACAACACAGCTGTTGTGTTTGGAGCAGCTAGTTTGGTAAGGTTGTAAAAGGTACCCAGAAATTTATCAGAAGCTGCCTGAGACACAAATCACCCTGTCTGCCCTTAGCTAGCATCTATAACCCAAATATTTATGCTCCCGCTGTATTTTCCCCTGAACCACAATATTTCACTTAGCACTTTGTGTCTGTGGTTGGCCTTTTCAACTTTAGTCCATCCCTGGGAACCATCTTTCTTACCTAATGCCACATGGATACATAGTCCATCATAAACAGTAAAGAATAAGAAGGTGTCTTGTTAGGTGGCATCTCTCACTTACTGTGAGAGAAGGTCTGAGCTCTCTCTCATATGCTGATTCAACAGATTTATTATCAGATCATTGCCTGTTCTGTTTTTAAAAGTCTACTACATCATTTTTCCTCTTTCAGAAAATTCCTAAATATGTGTAGGAGTGTTAACCTCAGATTCCTATGTACTTATTAAAGAGAGAGGGAGAGCAAACACGAGTTGGGGTGGGGGCAGAGGGAGAAGCAGACTCCCTGCTGAGCAGGGAGCCCGATGCAGAACTCAGTATCAGGACCCTGGGATCATGACCTGAGCTGAAGGCAGATGCTCAACTGACTGAGCCACCCAGGCACCCCCTGAGTAGAACTTTTAACCTATGCTTATAAATGTGATGGTGTTGACTCCCTTATAAGAGGCATTTTCTTATGAGAATAGCATAGAGGTGCCAAGTATCCAAAGAGTACTTTTTTGTTGTTATTGTTTCCAATGCTTGGATCACTGTCTGGAGTCAGTACCTATCTCATCTGGACATTCATGGAGTTCCAATGGGGACTCTCTTGTTAATGAACCCGTCATTCAAATTAGAGACTAACCAAGACTTTCAATTTCAGGGCTTGTTTCTTAGGGAAACTTGTATACCCCTTGATATATTTCACATCAGGAAGTAGAAACTTGGAGAATGCATATCTTCCCACACATGGCATGAGCTTTTAAAATATATAGACAAAAATAAATCTTATTAAGACTGGATTCCTTAGGGGTGCTTGGGTCGCTCAGTTGCTTAAGTGTTTGCCTTCAGCTCAGGTCATGATCTCTGGGTTCTGGGATCGAGCCCCGCATTGGGCTTCCTAATCAACAGGGAGTCTTCTTCTCTCTCTCTTTCTCTCTCCCCCTCTGCCCCTCCCTGCTGTTCATTCTCTCTCTCTCTCAAATAAATAAATAAAATCTTAAAAAAAAAAGACTGGATTCCTTAGAGTGCTTGGGTAGCTCTATAGTCAAATAGGAGCCACTCAGACCAAATGTCTGTGTTTGGGGTAGCGTTTACTACTGTCTAGTCCCATTCAAGTTCACATGGTGCTGAGGCCTCCCCTTTCATGATCTGCTGCTTCTCTGGGTGTTATGGACTTCTGAGTTTATTGGGATGTCCTCAAGAGGCAGTTCAGAATTCAGCATGCTTTGGGCTTGAGTGGGTCTCCATCCAGTAGATGCTTCAAGGATGATGTATAAGCTTTTGTCAATGGCAGACTCTCATTCTATAGCTCCCCAGCTTGGTTTAGGAGCCAAGGTTTGCATTTGAATGGTTTGGTGGTTGATGAGGATTGGCTCAGCCTCCATTCGGTTCCCTGGTATTAGTTACCATGTTGTTCCTTCAAGTTCATTTTTCTTATTTACTCAAAATGTCACCCCTACCTACCCTAGCCCAAGGGATCCTTGGAGAGAGAGAGAGATTAACCTGGGAGAGGAGAGAGGATCATTTGCCTTTCGCTATTCTCTTTCCAGTTTATTATTAAATAGGACATGAAGTTTATACCCTGCTTTTTTCACTCTTGATATAATTCTCTGTAAGGATAGGGTCCAAGAAGTACAGAAAACTTAAAAAGCCATAAAGGTTAATATTTCAAGATGCTATTTTACTACATACTTCAATATTATAATGCCTGAAAGGATTCCTTAACTTGAGGTTTTATTAAGATGTCAAAAATAGTTGTTGGAGCAACTGAACCTGGATTGTCAAAAGAAAATTGTAGAGGCTTTCCAGGGGTTCTGACATCCCTAACAAGCCAGTGAGAACACCAGTTGTGTGGCTTAGAGAACAGTTTAGGTTAGGATCCTGTTCCCGTTGCTCTACACGGCTTAGGGAGATCTCTTCTAGATTCTGAGTCCTTTATTACTGATTCCAGTCTTGTGCATTTGCCCAAAGTCTAGTCCTTAAGCACTGAGCCTTCATCAACTGGTTTCTGCAGGATGTTTTGCCTCTATCTGTAATATAGCGCCCTGCTACCCCTTTCATATTAATATATACACATTACTTAGGTGGCAATGTGAATATATTTTACTAGGTATGGTGAATTTCACCTAAGAGAAATGGTGGTAATCTTTTTACACGTAAGTGAGAATATAACATATTCTGATGTTTGTGTATATGTTTTATATGTACATTGACTAGCTTTTTACTACATCTCTCTTTAATTTGAATAATATTCAGTGTTTACTTGATTAATGTTTATGGAGATAGTAAATAGGTTTATAAAATTAACAGTATCTGAAGCTTTGCATAGAGAAAAGACTAGCTTACTTTTAAAAAAAGACCAAATGAAAATTGTGTCCAAGTGAAAAAAAAAATCTCCTGGACAACAATGGCTTGGCACATTAGTGTTTCCTCACTTCATTCCCACATTTCCATTACATTTTCTCTGCCAAGTTTGGCCTCAGTTGGGCCTGAGAAGTTAGTCGTCTTGGCTCCTTCTTGATATTTTCACTTTAGATATTATTTCCTAGTATGAAAAATGAAGGTTAACTTTCTGCCACTCTCTCCCTTGCACGTATCACGTATTTGCATATTTCCCATTCCTTCATCCTTCTAATATAGATAAATAGTTATTTTAGTAGCATCGGTATCCAATAGTTACCTGATTATGGTTATGTAAATTTTATTCCCATTTCTCTGAGCTATGATAACATTTACTTCTCTGGACAACTTTTATTTTCCTGGGAATTAATAATTTTCATGTTTATAAATTTGAGTTTTTTCTTTTCCTTTTTCTCTTTAAAGTTTTTTTTAATTTTTTTCCTTTTTTATTTTATTTTTTGGAGAAAGCTCATGTGCATGAGCAGGGCGGGGGTGGTGGGGCAGAGGGAGAGAGAGAATCTTAAGCAGGCGCCACACCCAGTGAGGAGCTGTACATGGGGCTTGATCTCAAGACCCTGAAATCATGACCTGAGCCAAAATCAAGAGTCTAATGCTTAACTGAATGAGCCACACAGGCACCCCTAAAGATTTTTTTTTAAAGTAATCGCTGTACTCAATGGGGGGCTCAAACTCACAACTCCAAGATTAAGAGTCACATGCTACACTGACTGATCCAGACAGGTGCTCCTGTTGAGTTTTTTCTATGCTTATATCAGGAGTCAGCAAACTGTGGCTCATGGGCCAAATATAGCCTGCCATCTGTTTTTGTAAATAAATTTTATTTGAAACATAGCCTTGCCTGTTTGTTTACATATTGTTTGTGTCTGCTTTACCCCACAACAGCAAAGTAAAGTAGTGTAGCAGAGACTCTATGGCTTGAAAAACCTAAAATATTTACTAACTAGCCCCTTACAGGAAAGTTTGCCCACATTCAGTTTCTATAATTCAACCTCAAACTCTGTAGATTTTCAGTATTCCTTTTCAGTATACTCAGAAACATCAGGTATTCAATTGACTTTATTTCTTGGGGCAGTCTTTCTAGAGCTTCCTGACTTGGTTTTTGATCTCTCAATCTTGACTGGTTGCCCCTGGCCTGGTACACAGTTGTCAGTCTGGTGGCACCCTTTATCCTGAAACTGAGGATTCCCATTGTTCTCTTCTGTGTCAGATCCTTTGTTAAGAAAGGAGCTCCTGTCTTATTTTTTCTCAAAATATTCTTGTTACTCTTTCATTTTAATGGAACACAATCTCCAAAAAAGGGTGTATGGAAAGTCAAATTTTGAGCCTTACATGTCTGAAGATGCTTTTTATATTACCTTCATATTTGACTAATAGTTTGGCTGGGGGTAAAGTTCTAGGTTGGAGATAATTTTCTTCTGATTTTGAAGCCATTGTCCCTTTATCTTCTAGTTTCCAGTATTGTTGTTAAGATGTCTAAAGCCATTCCTATTCCATATTCTTTATATATGACTTTAAAAAAAGGAATCTCTTCAGAGTCATTTTCTTAGTATTCTGAAATTTCATAGTTACCATGCCTTCATGTGGATCTATTATCTAATCAGTTAGGCCAGGCATTTGTTGAGCCCTTTCAATCTGTAAATTCATGTTCTTCACTATGTGAAATGTTCTTGAATTATGTAACTGATGTTTTCTTCCAGAATCATATCTGAAGGCAGAGCTTCTTAACCAGATGAGTGTATAAAACTTGGGGGGATTTTTAAGATATATGTGCCCAGGCCCCACCTCTATAGTGTCTGATTGATATATCCGGGGTATGGCTCTCAGTATGTATATTTTGAAAAAGCTCTTGGGGTGATTTTGAGAAGCACTTCTGGATAAGAGCCATTACTTTGGGACAACAACTCTTAGAGTATAATGTAAGGAGTGTGGCACAATGGAGCAAAATAATGTGGAAAAAATATTCTTTGAAATTAAACTTGGGTTCCCTGACTCCTTTCCAACCATCCTATTTTGTTGCTCTGTGATCTTGGGCAAGTATTAAGTGGGAATGATGATGATGATGATAAAACTAGCTTGGGTTTTTGTGAGGTTAAATATGAAAAATGCCTACCAAAGTGCCTGGCAACATAGTAAGTCTTAGATTTCCTCTCCCTGACCC